>NC_133779.1:18452096-18555662 GCF_003597395.2 Chelonoidis abingdonii | reverse complement strand
CCCGGAATCCTCCCCCCTGCATCCATCCCCCCATCCCTCCTGCATCCAGTCCCCTGCATCCCGCCGGGATCCTTTCCCCTGCATCCATCCCCCCATCCCCCTGGGATCCTCCCCCCTGCACGGGCTGCGGGTCGGGAGTGGGGGGCACCAGCAGGGCTGGGGGGGGCATCTTGGTCCCTCCCTGATAATTAATTTCTGCTTCCTGCAGCATCCATTGCCATGGAGACATAATTACTCATTTATGAAGGGGGGGGAGAGAAAGTGCAAGATGGGATAGACCCAAGGTGGCCTCACTCCCGCCCCCACCCCCCCATCCCAGCTGGTGCCCCTCACTCCCGACTTACAGCCCCTGCCCCCCACAGTCCTGTCCCCCAGCTCTGCCAGTGCCTCTCACTCCCAACTTGCAGCCCCTGCTAGCCCAGCCCTGGGCTCCACGCAGCTCTGCCGGTGCTCCCCACTGCCGACCCGCAGCCCCCTGTTGCATTTGGCAAGTCTCCGACCCCCCCGTCACTGGCAGGTGTTGTGAGAGCTGTAAATACAGGAGCCGCAGCGTGAGCAGCCAGGGCCGATGAGCCCTAGGGGAGGCTGCATCTCACTGTCTGCTCGGAATGAATTAGTTATGGCAGAATCCATTAGTGCCCATTTCTTCTCTGCCGCCTTTCCTGATTCCCAGCCCAGCCCTCTACGACCAGTAGCCCTCGGCTGCCGAACTGAGAGAGTCCAGGTCAGCACTGAGATGCGGCCATCTCTGGGGCGGGGCAGCTGAGGAACAGCCGCACATAACACCATACGGGAATGGCTTTCCCAGCACTGCGATGTGGCCACCTCTGGATGGAAGGATGGATGGATGGATGGATAGGGTGTTGGGATGGATGGATGCATGGATGGATGGCGGATGGGGTGTCAGGATGGATGGATGGAAGGCTGGATAGGGTGTCGGGATGGATGGGATGTCAGGACAGAGTGTTTGGATGGAAGGATGGATGAGGTGTTGGGATGGATGGAAGCATGGACGGATGGATGGAAGGAAGGATGGATACATGGTGTGCCAGGATGGGGTGTCGGGATGTATAGGATGGAAGGCTGGATAGGGTGTCGGGATGGATGGGATGTCAGGACGGGGTGTTGGGATGGAAGGATGGATGGATGGATGGGGTGTTGGATGGAAGAATGGATATATGGGGTGTTCGGATGGAAGGATTCATGGATGGATGGATCGATGAGGTGTCGGGATGGATGGAAGGCTGGATAGGGTATCGGGATGGACGGGATATCAGGATGGGGTATTGGGACAGAACGATGGATGGATGGATACATGGTGTGTCAGGATGGATGGATGAAAGGCTGGATAGGGTGTCGGGATGGATGGGATGTCAGGACAGGGTGTTTGGATGGATGGATGGGATGGAATGCTGGATAGGGTGTCGGGATGGATGGGATGTCAGGACAGGGTGTTTGGATGGAAGGCTGGATAGGGTGTCGGGATGGATGGGATGTCAGGACAGAGTGTTTGGATGGAAGGATGGATGAGGTGTTGGGATGGATGGAAGCATGGACGGATGGATGGAAGGAAGGATGGATACATGGTGTGCCAGGATGGGGTGTCGGGATGTATAGGATGGAAGGCTGGATAGGGTGTCGGGATGGATGGGATGTCAGGACGGGGTGTTGGGATGGAAGGATGGATGGATGGATGGGGTGTTGGATGGAAGAATGGATATATGGGGTGTTCGGATGGAAGGATTCATGGATGGATGGATCGATGAGGTGTCGGGATGGATGGAAGGCTGGATAGGGTATCGGGATGGACGGGATATCAGGATGGGGTATTGGGACAGAACGATGGATGGATGGATACATGGTGTGTCAGGATGGATGGATGAAAGGCTGGATAGGGTGTCGGGATGGATGGGATGTCAGGACAGGGTGTTTGGATGGAAGGCTGGATAGGGTGTCGGGATGGATGGGATGTCAGGACAGGGTGTTTGGATGGATGGATGGGATGGAATGCTGGATAGGGTGTCGGGATGGATGGGATGTCAGGACAGGGTGTTTGGATGGAAGGCTGGATAGGGTGTCGGGATGGATGGGATGTCAGGACAGGGTGTTTGGATGGATGGATGGGATGGAATGCTGGATAGGGTGTCGGGATGGATGGGATGTCAGGACAGGGTGTTTGGATGGAAGGCTGGATAGGGTGTCGGGATGGATGGGATGTCAGGACAGGGTGTTTGGATGGATGGATGGGATGGAATGCTGGATAGGGTGTCGGGATGGATGGGATGTCAGGACAGGGTGTTTGGATGGAAGGCTGGATAGGGTGTCGGGATGGATGGGGTGTCAGGATGGATGGATAGGGTGTTGGATGGATGTGGTGCCTGGGGATCGATGGGGTGTCTGGGGATGCTGCGAGGGCGATTGACGGAGGTGGATGGGGTAACACAAGGAGGCAGAAGAGGGCGGTTCTGACCCAGGACCCCCCTGCTCCACACACCCAGGAGACAGGGACTGTAACGGTGCAGCAGAGGGGTGAAAAGCAGCCCCCAGCTCCCCAACCCGTGCTGAGGTAAGGGGTGGATCCGGGGGTGGGTGGGTCCTGAGGCTGTGTATTGAGGTGTGGGTTTTGTCCGTGTTGTTGCATGTATGTAGGACATCTGTGCCTATCTTGCTGGGTGTGACTGTGGGTGTGTATCTATTTTGTGGGAAACAAATAGGACATGAGATCTTTCCCCCACAAAGCCAGGGGTAAAAACCCAGGTGTCCTGGGTCCCCCTCCCCATCTGTGTTGTTTATCTTCCCATCCCTGAGAGCTGGTTATATTCCCACAGGGGTTGGAGATTTATGAGTCTGTTATTTCCACCTCTGCTGCCCTCTCCTTTGAACCCAGGCGTCCAGGCGGGGAAATCAGGAAGCCAAGGCCCAGCGGCTGCCTCACCTTTGACCCTCCCACCCCTACTTTCATCTCCTGCCAGCTCCAGTACCTGCTGCGCTGGGGCCTCCCCTCCCACCAGCTGCACAGAGCAGGACTCCTGGGTTCTCTCCTGGCTCTGGGAGGGGAATGGGGTCTAGTGGTTAGAGTAGGGGGGGCTGGGAGCCAGGACTCCTGGGTTCTCTCTGAGGCCCTGGGAGAGGAGTGGGCTCTAGTGGGTTAGAGCCGGGGCAGGGAGAGGCTGGGAGTAAGGACTCCTGGGTTCTCTCCCTGGCTCTGGGAGGGGAGTGGGGTGTGGTGGGTCAGAGCTGGGGGGCTGGGAGCCAGGACTCCTGGGTTCTCTCCCTGGCTCTGGGAGGAGGGTGGCATCTAGCAAAGTGGAAAAATGCCTTGAAGTTACTAAGGTAATTCAGTGTCAGAGCCCAAAATAAAACCCAGAAGTCCTAGCTCCAAGCAACAGCCCCCCACCCCCCACTCTAACCACTAGCTCCCCCTCCCCACTTGTCTGCAGGGAGGTGTCACTCTGATGCATCCGGTCATTCGCTGGCTCACTTTCCACTCAGCCAGCCAAAAGCCAAAACCCAGAAAAGCCCAGGGCTGGGCGAGCAGGGGGTGTGGGTTGGGTTTGAGGGGCACTGGCAGAGCCGTGGGGAGGGGATAGGGCTGGGGAGGCAGAGGGCTGTGGGTCAGGATTCAGGGGCACCAGCAGAGCTGTGTGGGGTGAGTTCTCTAACCATTACACCTCCTGTTCCTATCCTGATGTCTGGCTGCAGCCCAGTCCCCGCTGACGGTTGTGGGGCGGATGCACTATCGAAGGGTGTCTCAGGAGACCCACGCAGATTCTCCACATCGGACAGTAAGTGCCCTGTCTCATTGCAGCTCCTGAACTCATAAGGAGAATTCGTCTGGTGCAGTGGAGCAACCACCTCTGGGGCGGGGCAGCTGGGGAACAGCTGCATATAACACTGCACAGGGATGACTTGTGCGTCGCAGAGATGCAGCCACCTCTGGGGTGGGGCAGCTGGGGAACAGCTGCATATAACACTGCACAGGGATGGCTTGTGCAGCGCAGAGATGCAGCCAGCTCTGGAGCAGGGCAGCTGGGGAGGCGCCGCACAGCGGATGGGGCTGCTGCTGACAGTCTGGTTGCTCCCAGGGGATGTGGATTGTCCCATCCGGAGATCTCTGCCTGGGGAAGAGGTTCAGCCCAACGAGGAGACATCGCTAATTCTCCTGCCCCTGACCACTGAGAAAGCAGGGAGAGGTATGAGGGGTGGGGGCTAGTAGTTTAGAGGACGGGGGGGGGGGCGGACTGGGAGCCAGAACTCCTGGGTTCTCTCCCCAGCTATGGGAGGGCCGTGGGGGCTAGTGGTTTACAGTGAGGGGGCTGTGGGAGCCAGGACTCCTGGGTTCTCTCTCCAGTTCTGGGAGGGCAGTGGGGGCTAGTGGTTTAGAGCAGGGGAGGCTGGGCGCCAGGACACCTGGGTTCTCTCTCCAGCTCTGGGAGGGGGGTGGGGGCTAGTGGGGTAGAACAGGCGGGGCTGGGAGCCAGGACACCTGGGTTCTCTCCCCAGCTCTGGGAGGAGAGGGGGTCTGGTGGGGTATGGGGAGGGGGGTGGGGCTGGGAGCCAGGACACCTGGGTTCTCTCCCCGGCTCTGGGAGGGCAGTGGGGACTAGTGGGGTAGAGCAGGGGGGGCTCAGAGCCTGGACTTCTGGGTTCTCTCTCCAGCTCTGGGAGGGGAGTGGGGGCTAGTGGGGTAGAGCAGGGGGGGCTGGGAGCCAGGACACCTGGGTTCTCTCTCCAGCTCTGAGAGGGGAGTGAGGGCTAGTGGGGTAGAGCAGGGGGGGGCTGAGAGCCAGGACACCTGGGTTCCATCTCCGCTGTCCCCTCTGCTTTCAGACTCGCCACCTCAGCCCTCGGGGGGCCTTGTGGTGACCCGCTGCCCTGAGCGCTGGAGGGACCAGGCTTTGCTCCCTGTGCCCCCGGTGGCTCCGGCCCGGCGGGGAAAGCAGCGTCTGGGCTCCACCGCGTCTGTCTGCAGCCACCAGAGCTGTAAATCCACCGCCTCGCACATCCAGGAGGTAGCTGGGGATGGTGAGTGCGGGGCTGGGCTAGCAGGGGCTGCGGGTCGGGAGCGAGGGGCACTGGCAGGGCTGGGGGCCCAGGGCTGGGGGCCCAGGGCTGGGCTAGCAGGGACTGCGGATCGGGAGTGAGGGGCACTGGCAGGGCTGGGGGCCCAGGGCTGGGGGCCCAGGGCTGGGCTAGCAGGGGCTGCGGGTCGGGAGTGAGGGGCACTGGCAGGGCTGGGGCAGGGGAGAGGAGCCCAGGGTTGGGTTCGGGTTGCTGGTTTCGCTCACAGTTGGGCATCAATTTAGCATCCGCCCAGGGTACCCTTGGGAGCTCGTTAACTCAATTATTATTATGGCCATTTCCACCGAGATAGAAAAACAAACAGTAAGGAGGCTGGGCTGGGAGCCAGGACTCCTGGGTTCTCTCCCTGGCTCTGGGAAGGCAGTGGAGGCTGGTGGGTTAGAGCAGGGGGGCTGGGAGCCAGGACTCCTGGGTTCTCTCCCTGGCTCTGGGAGGGAAGTGGGGTCTGGTGGGGTATGGGGAGGGGGGTTGGGAGCCAGCACTCCTGGGTTCTTTCACTGGCTATGGATGGGGAATGGGATCTAGTGGTTAGAGTGGGAGGGCTGGGCACCAGGACCCCTGGGTTCTCTCCCTGGCTCTGGGAGGGGAGTGGGGGCTAGTGGTTAGGGGGAGGGTTGGGAGCCAGGACTCCTGGGTTCTTTCACTGGCTATGGATGGGGAGTGGGGTCTAGTGGTTAGAGTAGGGGGGGCTGGGCACCAGGACTCCTGGGTTCTCTCCCCAGCTCTGGGAGGGGAGTAGGGCCTAGGCGTTGGGGATGGCCCGGGATCCTGGACTCCTGGGTTCTCTCTTCGGCTTAGCTCACCCTCCACCCCCTTTTTCTCTCCCCCAGACGGCTGCGCTCACTGTGCCCTGGCCTGCCTGTTCTGCGAGTTCCTGGCGCTCTGCTCCCTGGTGCTGGACGGGCTGGGCTGCGGGGCGCTGTGCCTGGCGGGGGGGTGCTGTGCCGGGGGGGACCCCCCGGGTCAGGGCTGTGGAGGAGGCAGCTGCCCCTGCGGAGGGGGGTGCGGGCTCCTCCAGGACTGCTGCAACTCCGCCGACTGCCTGGAAATCTGCCTGGAGTGCTGCTCCATCTGCTTCCCCAGCTGACCCAGGGCTGAGGCTCAGCCACCCCATCCCAAAGAATCCCCCCATTAGGTAAGGGCCCCCGCCCCTCATGATCCCACCCTATTCCTGTCTGGTCCTAATCCTGGCTCTCTGTGGGCTAAGCCCCACCCCAGACAACCCAGCCAGTGATGTCATTGGATGGACCTAGCCACGCCCCACGAAGGGTGATGTCACCCAGTGACCCAAGTCACACCTCCACTCATGATGTCTTTCAATCAGACAAGGGCTATGGGCTGCTCATATGACAGGTCCTCATAACCCAACAAGCCCCACCCATCTGACTGGTAAGCCACGCCCACAATGGTGGTGATGTCACTGAGTTGAACAAGCCACACCCTATCTACTGTGATGTCATCAAAGGGTCTGGCCAGGTGTCTAGGCAGTGACACCTCCAAACAGCCCCAGTAGGGGGCGGGGCCTGCAGGAAGCCCTATCTCTGTGCAGTGATGTCATTGAATGCTTGGGTGTGGTTGCCAGAGCTCCTCCTCCTCTGCTGTGATGTCATCAAATGGACTCAGATGTCACAAGGTGGAGCAGTATTAACCCCGTGAGTGCTGTCCCCAGCTTTGCCGGTGCCCCTCACTCCCGACCTGCAGCCCCTGCTAGCCCAGCCCTGGGCTCCCTTGCCCCACCTCACTTATGAGCTGGCTAAAGGTGGGTGCTGTGTCTCCCAGGAGGAGGGATAGTTGGGGCTGGGTTGGGACGGATTCCCTCGGGAGAGCTAGAGACTTTGCTTGGAGTCCTGGTTCCATCCTTCTCACGCCCGCAGAGATGGGAAGATACCATGGCCCCTGAAGCTGCCCTCCACCCCCTAGGCCTTGAAGAGCAACAGACAGAGGGGGAGCCCCCCCATGTTCATTCTCTTTTAAATAAATCGCATGAGCTCTTTAAGCCGACCTCATTTTTTGGAGGGGGAGGGGGTGTTGGGCTACAGCTCCCAGCATGCACCGCTCCTGATTGCCCCCCCCCACCGCTAGAAATTCCTGCAATTTGCTCCCCAAGGAACTGCAAATGCCAGCATGAACTGCACCTTATCCTCCCCAGGGACCCACAAATCCCAGTATGCAATGTGCCTCATCCTGCCCCCCCCCAGGGAACTACACAGCCCAGCATGCATTGCTCTTGCTGGGAGGGTTTTCCGAAGCATTGCTGCTCCAGGAGCGTAGGGCACTGCAGTGCCCAGACGGCAGGCCCCAGGTCAGATGACCCATGGAGACTACAATTCCCACCATGCAGTACTGCACTTACATTCCGCGCATGCGCTGATCGAATGAAGGGGAGGCGTGTGGTTTTTTGCGCCTGCGCAATAGGGTAAACTTCACTCGGCTATGCCTCCTGCGCAGGCGCAGTGAAAGCGGGCCGTTCTCTGCGCAGGCGCACTGAGGAAAACCCGCTACCGTCAGCCCAGTTCCGTTCCCCACAGTCCACAGAGGCTGCCTTCCCCGGCGGACTCCACCCCCCCTCCTCCCCCAGCGCCGCCGCCCTAGCTTCCGCTTCCGGATTCGGAAACAACCACTTCCGGCTCGGCGCCGTCTCTTCGCGCGGCTTGGGTCGCGTCCGGCGCGGTAAGCAGCGGTCGGGCAAGGAAGATTGTGCGCCTGCGCCGCCGGTGGGCAGGCGGGTGTCCGTGCGCATGCGCGCTGCGGGGGGGGGAGCACGTTTCAACCGCCGCGGGCACGTTCCCGTGCTGCGCGTGCGCCGCCGCTGCACCCTGTGGGGTGCGAGAACGTTGGGCCTCAGGGCGCATGCGCAGCGGTGATACCAATTAAGGTGGGTCCTACAGTAACAGATGAAGTTGGGTGGGGGTGTGTGGTGTTTGCTAAAGGAGGTTGCCACTGATGTGTTATTGTAGGCCCTACAATAATATATGGAACATTTGATTTATTCCTGGTGGGGATGGATTCAGCACCTTGGGACAACACAACTGACTTATTGTAGGACCTACAATAACAGATCCATAGTTTACCAGGACTCTGGGTCAGTCTTACCAATTAATGCAGGGCCTACAGTCACAAGTATGTAATTAATTTAACTCCAGTGACAATATGCATATTCATGGAGGGCTGACAATCGTGTATCCACATTAATGCAGACCCCGTGCCAACATAATTCATTAATAGCCTCTACTTAATTTGGATCCGGAAAATAAATGATATGAAAGAAATTGCAAGGTGATTGCGGGAGAGATCGTTACCAGTCAACAGAGACCCCTCACCTTGGATACGTTTCTTAGGACAAAGGTATAAAGAAAAGCAAAGAGAATAATGCCACAGAAAAGGTGGCAAATACTACTGGGTGAAGCTGGAAAGGTTTTCAGGGAGCGGTTATGGAGAAGGTGAGGTCGGCATCGTGTGGAAGAAGTGGATAAATTGGGATTTTCTAGTGACAAGTGGTGGGTGAATCAAAAGGGAAAAGCTTCACTTCCAAATAACTTGGTGGTGGGGCGAGGAGGTAAAAGAATGTTTAAAAGATAATGGGGAAAAGTTTAAACCTGTCAAAAGAGTCGGGGGAGCCATATAGGATTGTAGTTGCAAAAGTTGAGGAACTTTATGCATGAATTGGAACACAGGAAGATGGAAAAGAAGCGGATCGACTGGCAAAAGGAGAGGACAAGCACCAGAAATATATAGAAAGTGAGGTTCATGAAAGATGAAACTGGCGGACGGTTGACTGATGCTGGTCCCATAAAGGATCGATGGAACAGGATTTTGAACAGATGAAAAAAGCTCAGGAGAGCCCTCCCAGTTCAAAAAGCACTGAAGCCCCTTCTTGTTCCATTCTGTCCTGAATGCCCTCACGAGGAACAGCTTCCAGTGGCTGGGAGTTGAAGCTGAGCAATTTAAGCCCGGAAATAAGGTGTCAGTTTTTCATGAGGAGCAGAATTAATTGTGGGAACAGTTTACTAAGGGTCATGGTGCATTCTCCATCACTGGCAATTCTTCCAATCAAGATTGGATGTTTTTCTAAAAGATCGACTCTAGGAATTATTTCGGGGAAGTTTTGTGGCCTGGGCGATATAATAAATTTACAACTATTATTTAAGGAAAATCTCTACTACATTCTCAAGCAGTATTTTTCTTACTCTGCCTATCTGTAAATTTTGCTTATTATCGATGGAAATATTTTTTCATCTGTTGGTGGGTGTTTGGTAAAATCAACAGAGGGGAGCGATAACTCCGTGGTTTGAGTGTTGGCCTGCTAAACCCAGGGTTGTGAGTTCAGCCCTTGAGGCGGCCACTTAGGGATCTGGGGCAAAAATCTGTCTGGGGATTGGTGCTGCTGCTTTGAGCAGGGGGTTGGACTAGATACCTCCTGAGGTCTCTTCCAACCCTGATATTCTATGTTTACTAAAATTTACCATTTAAAGACAACTCTGTTCCTTCCATGCCTAAAGATGGGCTAGAAGAGGATCTTGATGACTGTCTGGAGAGACGTATTGGAGAATCATGTGCTAAAAATAAGCATGTGATTTCAACAGTGTGGACACTCAAGAATTAGCCTTGAAGCTAGATGAGCAGGTAATACTTGAAACTTTACATTTTCAGTATCTTGAGTTCCAGAATCCGGGGAAATAGAGGACTAAATTAGAGCTAGAGTATTAAATACGTGGCCCAGACGGAGAGAAGTGGCGCAGTATGTATCAGGAAGATACTGATAAAATGAAAAGGGCAAGTGTAGAAAACACTGCTCCGTCCCATGTTAGTGCATGGGGCAGCAAAGAAGAAACGTGAGGACATGATCTGTTCTGCAGAAACGCTCACAATCAGGTGGATGAGTGGTGAAAACAAGGACCATGCGAGGGATGTGTGTGTTGGAGACATACTCAAAGTAACCCCCATAAAGGAAAAAAAGTCCCAGATCGTTTGGTCACAAAAGCGCAGGCTGGACGGTTATGTGAAGATCAAGACTGATGGAAAAAGACAGAGAGGCCAACCCAGGAATAAGTTTGGTGATAGAAGATATGAATTGAGCGGGGCAGTTTGGAGGGAGACGACTCGTACAGTGGAGTCTGTTTGATTAGATAAGGAAGACGACTTAATTTGAGGCTTATCAATAAATCATTTCAGGTAGGGCCTACTGTAACAGAGCCACATGGACCTGGCTTCTTTCTCAGTGCGCCTGTTATTTAGGATTGCAGGGTTTTGATTTTTGTTGGTAAATGTCAATTTCACTGCTCACATTGACTGAAAAATATTTTCAGTGATAATAAGCTAAATTCCCGGCTACGCAAAGTAAGAGAAATCCTGCTTGAGACCTGCTTGAGGATATTGACTTTATATGCTGAATAGCCGAGGAAGAATTGCTTCTCCCTGATTTCGACAAAATATACACGGGCCAGAAGTATGTTAATAAACTTACTGCAGACAAGTTGGTCACTAACTCTGCGAAACGGACTGGTGACAATGCTGCTCGTGTTTGTATGTTTTGACCTGTAGTGTTGACCACTTGTAACGAGTATAAAGCTTTAACGTTTGGAATCTGGGCATCTCCTGTCATTAAGCAATTGTCTCACCCGGCCCATGGTTTCCTGCAACTGCAAAAGTCTAAATTGATAAAAATAAAATGCGTGAAGCCCCTAATTTTGTGAACCTGTGAATATTTAAATGGATGAAACCAGAAAAAAGCACTTAAAAATAAATGTCGAGATTATCTATTGAAATTATACGAAGAAGTCTATTTCTGCCAAGCCTCCCGTTATTGTAGGGCCTACAGAACAATATCCACATTAACTTTGGTCCATTGCCACTGTACCTATTAATGTAGGTGCCTCTGGTGGCTGAGGCTCACGCTTCAAGCAGCCTGCCTCAGTTTCCCTCTTTCAACTAGTCAAAACTTCAGCCAGGTTTTTCTTGGTTAGAAATACTTCTCCTTGGGTTTGTGATGGGTTGGACCCCCTGGGATGTCACCCGGTGTGCTGGGACATCACTCAGTCTACCTGTTCTGCCATCCTGGGCCCCCTTTTCCCTGCCTTGCTGAGGCAGACTCTTAAAACCTCCTCTCATACACACACCCTGGGCCCAGTTCTTTCCCTCTGTAGTCACCTTGGGTGGGGTAGCTGGGGAGAACTGACTCCCCACCCTGAAGTAGGATTCGCATGAGGTGAGAGTCCTTTGTTTCCCTAGTCTGAGCCCCCCTTCCCTTATGGTGGAAGTTACAAGAAGTCCCAGGGAATGGTTTAGTATCAGGTGATAGGATCACAGCATCCATGAGGCAGGGGCAATATGGAGGGTATGCAGGAAGGCCAAGCTTTTCACAGTCTGTTGTCCTTGCTGACGGGCCATCCGCCAGTCCGGCTTTTCCGTCGTTGTCATACCTGAAGTGTGAGCAGGGGGCATCACCCAAGCCAGCACAGTTGAAATACAGATGCAGAGTCAATATTCCCAACTTCAGATACAGAAATTTGAGTCCTGGGCCATTAAAACTATTTTGAAAGGGCCTCTGATAATAAATCCACGTTCATTTAGGTCCAGGGCCATTTTACCTGTTAGGGTAGGGCCTACAGTAACATATCGGGGTTCATTTAGAACCTGTGTCCATATATCTATTAATGCAGGACCTACTGGAATAGAACCCTAATTAATTTGGCTCCAGTGCCATCAGACCTATTATTGTGGAGCCTACAGTAACGTGTCTCAGCTAATTGCACCTCAACGCCCCCAGTGCCAAGTGCCAAGCCAGGAAGGGTGGGTAACCTGCCCTCATCCTTTCCCTCCAGGCCCGGGGGCGCCGTAGCCGAAATGGGGCGCTCGTCGAAGGACAAGCGGGACATCTATTACCGCCTGGCGAAGGAGGAGGGCTGGCGGGCCCGCAGCGCTTTCAAACTCCTGCAACTGGACGAGGAGTTCCAGCTGTTTGAGGGTAAACCGGGAACCGGCTCCAGCCCCTTTATTAGTGTATTATGGGAGCCCACATCTGTTGTGCCGGGTGCTGCACAAAGCCCGTGGGAGACTGGGGTCCTGTTGTGCTGCCCAGTCTCTTGGGAAAGAACCCAGGTGTCCTGGCTCTCAGCCCCCCTGCTCTAACCACCAGACCCCACTTCCCTCCCAGAGCCGGGGCGAGAACTCAGGCGTCCTGGCTTCCAGCCCCCCCACCCCCACTCTAAACACCAGAACCCGCTTCCCTCCCAGAGCTGGGGAGAGAACCCAGGCGTCCTAGCTCCCAGCCCCCCCCCCCCCCGCCGCTCTAACAGCTGACCCCAGTCCCTCCAGAGTTGAGGGGACCCAGGTCCTGCTCCAGCCCCCCTGCTCATTCTCCTCTGCGGGGTGCGCCGAGCGGTGGATCTCTGCGCTGCCCCGGCCTGGAGCCAGGTTCTGAGCAGGAAGCTGAAGTGATGTGTGTGGGGGAGCTGGAGGGGAGGAGGAGGTGGCAGGGGCTAGGAAGCTTGGAGGGTGCGTGAGAGGATGGGTGGCAAGGCGGGGAAGGTAGCGAGGGGCGATTATGGGTGATTGATGATTAGCGAAGGGCGTGGGCTGGGGGACTGGAAGGGTGAAGGCAGAGTGGAGGGTCCAGGTTGGCTGTCTGGGACCGACGACTCTTGTAGGCGGAGGGGAAGCGAGTAGAAGGGAGCGGCGAGGTGCGGGGAAGAATGGGCAGGAGGGAGTGGGGTGAGGCAGAGGGGCGGGGTGGGTGGGACTGGGGTGTAGCAGCGGGTGGGAGGGGGAAGGCCCCCCTCAGGCTGTCTCTCATCCCCCTGTGTCCCACAGGGGCGGTGCTGGGGAGGGCCCTGAGTCCGTGAAGATCGTCGCAGTTGATCTCCAGGCCATGGCTCCGCTCCCGGGGGTCGTCCAGATCCAGGGGGACATCACCAAGGTACATCGGGGGGGCCACGCCGGCCCATTCTCCCCCCCCCACATCCAAGCCCGTCCGTCCTGACCTGTAACCCGGCCTGTCTGTCCCCCGCCAGGTCTCCACGGCGCAGGAGATCATCCAGCACTTCGAAGGGCAGCCGGCTGACCTGGTGGTCTGCGATGGGGCCCCCGACGGTGAGTGGGACCAGCCCCCTGGCTCCAGGGGAGAGACGGGTGGGAGACCCCTTGCTGGCGCCCCCTGGAGGGCACCATGTGGGGTAGGACTGGGCCCCACTGAGCCCCCTCTCCCCTCCTGATTTGCAGTGACCGGCCTTCATGATATCGACGAATACATCCAAGCGCAGCTGCTGCTAGCGGTGAGTACCCTACCTGGATGCAAGGGGGCGCCCCCTGCCGAGCCCCGCTCCCCGCCGCACAGCACCCCCTCTCAGGTGATTCCTTTCCCCAATCCCCCACTGCAGTTTCAATTGCTACCTGTCCCAAATGGCTGTTCCCGAGCTGCCCTGACTCAGAGGTGGCTGTATCTCAGCGCCGGTTGAGCCATCCCCATCTGGCGTTATGTGTGGCTGTTCTCTAGGTGCCCCACCCCAGAGGTGACTGCATTTATTAAGGATTTTGGCATTTGTTGATAATTTCTCCTTCTCATTCCAGGCTCTGAACATCACAACCCACGTCCTAAATAAAGGAGGCACCTTTGTAGCCAAGGTAAATATTAGCCCCTCTAAGAAGCCCCGGGGTCCTAGCTGAAGGGGTAAGAGCCGCAAGGGGGTGGCTCACCTGGTGCTGAGATGCAGCCACCTCTGGGGCGGGGTGGCTGGGGAACAGTGCCCTCTAGCTGGAGCCATGGCTCTGGACGATTGGAGTTGTAACTGAGGGAGTTAGGGGGTGATGCCAGGGGGCAGCATGCTGGTGGGGTGCCGGGCAGGGGTGATCTCCCCTGGCAGTCAGGGCCAGGCGCTGGCGATGCTGTTGGCACCATCCCTGTGCTGCCCCCTGCTGGCCTGTCACCTTGTCCCCACCTCCGTGCCCTAGATCTTCCGGGGAAAGGACGTGACGCTTCTCTACTCCCAGCTCCGCATCTTCTTTCCTGATGTCACCTGCGCCAAACCCCGGAGCAGCCGAAACTCCAGCATCGGTGAGGGCAGAACCGGGCGCCCCAGTGGGGTTGCAGAAGGGGGCAGATCTGAGGGTTCGTAGAGTATCCGGGGTGGCCGGACTGTGACAGATCGGCTGGGGGTCCCGCACAGGGACCCAGCTGCTCTGTCCCCGGGTGGGTTAAGCCTCTAGGGCCAGGGATCTGTTAGATGTTGGGAGGCGCACGCAGAGCCTTTTATCTAATGCCCCCTCCTCAGAGCTGGCAGCGCTCCCAGTGCCTGGGCTCAGTGCCAACCCCACACGCTCCCTGGGGCTTGCTTGCTCCATGCCCAACATTAGAGACAGACGCACTTTGCCTGGAGCCCCACACATTGGTGATCAGCAGGGGGTGCTCTCCCCTGGCAGGCAGGGCTGGGCACTGGGGGGTGCTGTGCTGCAGGCAGCAGGGTGGGGGGCTCAGCAGGGGGCTCTCCCCTGGCAGACAGCACTGGGGGTTGGGGGGTGCTGTGCTCCGGGCAGTGGGGTGAGGGGCTCAGCAGGGAGCGCTGTCCCCTGGCAGGCAGTGCTGGGGGCTGGGGGGGTGCTGTGCTCTGGGCAGTGGGGCGGGGGGCTCAGCAGGGGGCGCTCTCCCCTGGCAGGCTGGCAGCCGGGCCGGGCGCTAGGGGGCCGAGCAAACAAGTACCATATTCTGTGCCTCACCCGGCTACAGTGGGTCCTATCAGCCCTGAGCCCTGAGATGCCCAAATCTGTTCTATCTCGTCTCCTGTTGGGCCCCCCCCTCGCCAGCCGTGCCAGGTGCCCCCTGCCCTTGCCAAGGGGATCTGCACCGGGGCAAAGCGGCCCAGTGCTCGGCTGCTCTCTGGGGTGATTCCCTCTCCATGGGCGGGTGTTTAACATCGACGACCTTTGCCACCCGCCGCCTGGCGTGGGGCTGGGAACCTACATCGGGGGGCAGTGCCTGTGCACGGGGTTTGTGGCCAGGGAAAGGTGTCTGCTCCAGGTGCCCCGACTCACCGCACCCCCCTAACCACATCTCTCCTGCCTCCAGAGGCCTTCGTTGTCTGCCGGGGGTACTGCCCGCCCGAGGGCTACGTGCCCAATATGTCCAACCCCCTGCTGGACCATTGCTACGGTAACGAGCGGGGCTGCAGAGAGTGGGGGGCTTGGGGTACCATCCCGTGGGGCACAGGGCTTGGGGGCACTGTGCTGCAGGGCGCAGGAAGTGCTCTCCCCTGGCAGGCAGGGCTGGGGGGCACCATGGGGCAGGGTGCAGGCTTAGCAGGGGGCGCTGTCCCCTGGCAGGCAGGGCTGGGGGGCACTATTGGGCAGGATGCAGGCTCAGCAGGGGGTGCTCTACCCTCGCAAGCAGGGCTGGAGGGCACCGTGGGGCAGGGCACCATGGGGCGGGGCAGGGGGCGCTCTCCCCTGGCAGGCAGGGCTGGGGGGTACCATGGGGCAGGGCACTGTGGAGCAGGGTACCGTGGGGCGGCGGAGGGGGCGCTCTCCCCTGCCAGGCAGGGCTGGAGGGCACCGTCGGGCAGGGCACTGTAGGGCAGGGCACCGTGGGGCGGGGCAGGGGGCGCTGTCCCCTGGCAGGCAGGGCTGCAGGGCACCGTGGGGCAGAGCACCGTGGAGCAGGGCACTGTGGGGCGGGGCAGGGGGCGCTCTCCCCTGGCAGGCAGGGCTGGGGGGCACCGTGGGGTAGGGCACTGTGGAGCAGGGTACCGTGGGGTGGGGGAGGGGGCGCTCTCCCCTGGCAGGCAGGGCTGGAGGGCACCGTCGGGCAGGGCACTGTGGGGCAGGGCACCGTGGGGCGGGGCAGGGGGCGCTCCTACAGAACATCTTCTGAAGAGGAAAACTATTGTCTAAGAGCGGGCCGCCCATTGAGATGCTGACCTGCCCAAGGGTTCGCGCGAACCTCAGGCGCCCCGAGGCAGTGTTGAAAATGTCCTGATCTTGTCGTCGTCACCTAGACGGGGCGTGCGTGCTGCGTGCGTTGGAGTGCATATGCATATTCTCATGTGAAGGCTGACATCGTTGTATCCACGATTAATGCAGACCCCGGCCACATAATTCCATTAATAGCTCTACCTTATTTGGATACGGAAAATAAATGATATGAAAGAAATTGCACAGGTGATTGCGGGAAGATCGTTAGTCACAGAGACCCTCACCTTGGCAACGTTTCTTAGGACAAAGTATAAAGAAAAGCAAAGAGAATAATGCACAGAAAAGTGGCAAATACTACTGGTGAAGCTGAAAGGTTTTCAGGGAGCGGTTATGTGAGAGGTTGAGGTCGGCCGTGTGAAGGAAGTGGATACAATGGGATCTTTCTAGTCGACAAGTGTCGGGTGAATCAAAGGGAAAACTTCACTTCTCAAATAAACTGTGGATGGTGGCTGAGGAGGTAAAGAATGTTTAAAGATAAGGGAAAGTTAACCTTCAAAAGGATGGGGAGCATATTAGGATTGTGTTGCAAAAGTGTGAGGAACTTTATGCATTGAATTTGGACCAGGAAGATGTGAAAAGGGAGCGATCGACTGCAAAAGAAGAGGAAGCACCAAAAATATATAGAAGTTTGGGTTCATGAAAAGAAACATGGCGGACGTGACTGAATGCTGGTCCCATAAGATTCGATGGAACCAGGATTGAACAGAGAAAAAAGCTCAGGAGAGCCTCCCAGTTCACAAAAGCGCGAGCCCCTTCTTGTTTCCATTCTGTCTGAAATGCCTCACGGGAACAGCTTCCAGTGGCTGGGAGTTGAAGCTGAGAATTATAGCCCGGAAAAGGTGTCAGTTTTTCAATGAGAGAGCAGAATTAATTGTGGAACAGTTACTAAGGTCATGTGCAAATTCTCCATCACTGGCAATCTTCCAATCAGATTGGATTTTTTCTAAAAGATCGACTCTAGGAATATTTCGGGAATTTTGGCCTGGGCGATATAATAAATTTACAACTTATTTAAGGAAAATCTCTACTAACATTCTCAAGCAGTATTTCTTACCTGCCTATCTGATTTGCTTATTATCGCATGAAATATTTTTTCATCTGTTGGTGGGCTGTTTGGTAAAATCAACAGAGCGGGAGCGATCTAACTCGTTTTGAGTGTTGCGCTAAACCAGGTTTGTGAGTCAGCCCTTGAGGCCGGCCACTTTAGGATCTGGGGCCAAAAATCTGTCTGGCTTGGTGCTGCGTTGGGAGCAGGGGGTTGGACTAGATACTCCTGAGGTCTCTTCCAACCCTGATATCTATGTTTACTATAATTTTACCATTTAAAGACAACTCTGCTTCCTTCCATGCCTAAAATGGCTAGAAGAGGATCTTGATGATGTCTGGAGAGACGTATTGGAGAATCAGCTGCTAAAAATAAGCATGTGATTCTCAACATGTGGACACTCAAGAATTAGCCTTGACTAGCATGATGCAGTATACTTGAAACTTTACATTTCGGTACTTGAGTTCAGAATCCGGGAAAAAGGACTAATTAGAGCTGAGTATTCAATACGTGGCCCAGACGGATAGCAGTGGCGCAGTATGTATCAGGAAGATACTGTTAATGAAAAAGGCAAGGTAAATACACTGCTCCTCCATGTTGTGCATGGGGCCAGCAAGAAGAAACGTGAGGAATGATCTGTTCTGCAGAAACGCTCACATCAGGTGGATGAGTGGTGAAAACAAGGACATGGCGAGGGATGTGTGTGTGGAGCATACTCAAAGTAACCCCCATAAGAAAAAAGTCCCAGATCGTTTGGTCACCAACAGCGCAGGTGGAACGTTATGTGAAGATCAAGACTGATGGAAAGACAGAGAGGCCAACCCAGGAATAAGTTGTGATAGAAAGATATGAATTGAAGCGGCAGTTGGAGGGAGACGACTCGTACAGTGGAGTCTGTTTGATTAGATAAGAAGACGACTTAATTGAGGCTTATCAATAATCATTTCAGTAGGGCCTACTGTAACAGAGCCACATGGACCTGGCTTCTTTCTCAGTGCGCCTGTATTTAGGATGCAGGGTTTTGATTTTGTTGGTAAATGTCAATTTCACTGCTCACTTGACTGAAAAATATTTTCGTGATAATAAGCTAAATTCCCGGCTACGCAAGTAAGAGAAATCCTGCTGGACTGTGAGGATATTGCTTTATATGCTGAATAGCGAGGAAGAATTGCTTCTCCTGATTTCGACAAAATATACACGGGCCAGAAGTTTATTAATAAACTTACTGCAGACCAGTTGTCACTAACTCTGCGAAACGGACTAGGTGACAATGCTGCTCGTGTTTGTATTGTGTTTTGACCTTAGTGTTGACACTTGTACGAGTATAAAGCTTGAACGTTTGGATCTGGGCATTCTCTGTAACATTAAGCAATTGTCTCACGCCCATGGTTTCTGCAACTGCAAAGTCTAAATGATAAAATAAAATGCGTGAAGCCCCCTATTTGTGAACCTGTGAATATTTAAATGATGAACCAGAAGCACTTAAAAATAAATGTCGAGATTATCTATTGAATTATACGAGAAGTCTATTCTGCCAGCTCCGTTATGTAAGGGCCTACGAACAATATCCACATTACTTTGTCCATTGCACTGTACTATTAATGTAGGTGCCTCTGTGGCTGAGGCTCACGCTTCAGCAGCCTGCTCAGTTTCCCTCTTTCAAACTAGTCAAACTTCAGCCAGTTTTTCTTGGTTTGAGAAATATTCATCCTTGGTTGTGATGGTGGGACCCCTGGGATGTCACCCGGTGTGCTGGGACACTCACTCAGTCTACCTGTTCTGCATCCTGGCCCCCTTTCCCTGCCTTGCTGAGGCAACCTTAAACCTCCTCTCATACACACACCCTGGGCCCAGTTCTTCCCTCTGTAGTCACCTTGGGTGGGGTTAGCTGGGGAGAAACTGACTCCCCCCCTGAACGTAGGATTCGCATGAGGTGAGAGTCCTTGTTCCCTGTCTGAGCCCCTCCTTATGGTGGAAGTTACAAGAGTCCCAGGGAATGGTTTAGTATCAGGTGATAGGATCACAGCATCCATGAGGAGGAGGCAATATGGAGGGTATAGAGGAAGCCAACTTTTCACAGTCTGTTGTCCTGCTGGAGGGCCATCCGCAGTCCGGCTTTTCCGTCGTTGTCCTACCTGAAGTGTGAGCAGGGGCATCACCCAAGCCAGCACAGTGAAATACAGATGCAGAGTCAATATCCCAACTTCAGATACAGAAATTTGAGTCCTGGGCCATAAACTATTTGAAAGGCCTCGATAATAAATCCACGTTCATTTAGGGCCAGGGCCATTTTTACCTGTTAGGGTAGGGCTACAGTAACATATCGGGGTTATTTTAGACCTGTGTCATATATCTATTAATGCAGGACCTTACTGAATAGAACCCTAATAATTTGGCTCCAGTGCCATCAGACCTATTATTGTGGAGCCTACAGTAACGTGTCTCAGCTTAATGTCACCTCAACCCCCTAAGTGCCCAGTTGCCAAGCCAGGAAGGGTGGTGAACCTGCCCTCATCTTTCCCTCCAGGCCCGGGGGCGCCGTAGCCGAAATGGCGCTCGTCGAAGGACAAGCGGGACATTTAACGCCTGGGAGAGGAGGAGGGCTGGCGGGCCCGCAGCGCTTCAAACTCCTGCAACTACGACGGAGTTCCAGCTGTTGAGGGTAAACGGGAACCGGCTCAGCCCTTTATTAGTGTATTAGGAGCCACATCTCGTTGTGCCGGGTGCTGCACAAAGCCCGTGGAGACTGGGGTCCTGTTGTGTTGTCCAGTCTCTTGGGAAAGACCCAGGTGTCCTGGCTCTCAGCCCCTGCTCTAACCACCAGACCCACTTCCTCCCAGAGCCGGCGAGACTCAGCGCGTCCTGGCTTCCAGCCCCCCCCCCACTCTAAACACCAGAACCCGCTTCCCTCCAGAGCTAGGGGAAGAACCCAGGCGTCCTAGCTCCCAGCCCCCCCCCCCCCGCCGCTCTAACAGCTGACCCCAGTCCCCTCCCAGAGTTGAGGGGGAACCCAGAGTCCTGGCTCCAGCCCCCTGCTCATTCTCTCCCTGCAGGGCTGCGCCGAGCGGTGGATCTCTGCGCTTGCCCCGGCAGCTGGAGCCAGTTCTGAGCAGGAAGCTGAAGTGAGTGTGTGTGGGGGAGCTGGAGGCGGAGGAGGAGGTGGCAGGGGTGGAAGCTGGAGGGGCGGAGGAGGATGGTGCAAGGCGGGCGGACAGGTAGCAGGGGCGTATGGGGTAGAAGAGTAGAAGGGCGTGGGACTGGGGACTGGAAGGGTGAAGGCAGAGTAGGAGGGTCGCAGTGGCCGTGCTGGGGACGGACGACTCTGAGGCGGAGGGGAAGCAGTAGAAGGGAGCGGGCGAGGGTGGGGGAAGATGGGGCAGGAGGAGTGGGTGAGGCAGAGGGGCGGGTGGGTGGGACTGGGTTGTAGCAGCGTGTGGGGGGGGAAGGCCCCCTCAGGCTGTCTCTCATCCCCCTGTGTCCCACAGGGGCGGTGCTGGGAGGGCCCTGAGTCCGTTCGAAGATCGTCGCAGTTGATCTCAGGCCATGGCTCGCTCCGGGGGTGTCCAGATCCAGGGGGACATCACAAGGTACATCGGGAGGGCCACGCCGGCCCATTTCTCCCCCCCCCACATCCAAGCCCGTCCGTCCTGACCTGTAACCCGGCCTGTCTTCCCCGCAGGTCTCCCGGCGCAGGAGATCATCCCAGCCTTCGAAGGCAGCGCTGACCTGGTGGTCTGCGATGGCCCCCGACGGTGAGGTGGGACCAGCCCCTGGCTCCAGGGGAGAGACGGGTGGGGACCCCTTGCGTGCGCCCTGGAGGGCCCATGTGGGGTAGGACTGGGCCACTGAGCCCCCTCTCCCCTCCTGATTTGCAGTGACGCCTTCATGATATCGACGATACATCCAAGCGCAGCTGCTGCTAGCGGTGATACCCTACCTGATGCAAGGGGCGCCCCTGCCGAGCCCCGCTCCCCGCGCACAGCCCCCCTTCAGGTGATTCCTTTCCCCAATCCCCCACTGCAGTTTCATTGCTACCTGTCCAAATGCTGCCCGAGCTGCCTGACTCAGAGTGGCTGTATTCTCAGCGCCGGTTGAGCCATCCCCATCTGGCGTTATGTGTGGCTGTCTCTAGGTGCCCCACCCCAGAGGTGACTGCCATTATTAAGGATTTTGGCATTTGTTGATAATTTCTCCTTCTCATTCCAGGCTCTGAACATCACAACCCACGTCCTAAATAAAAGGCGAGGCCACCTTTGTAGCCAAGGTAATATTAGCCCCTCTTAAGAGCCCCGGGTCTAGCTGAAGGGTAAGAGCCGCAAGGGGTGCTCACCTGTGCTGAGATGCAGCCACCTCTGGGGGGGGTGCTGGGGAACAGTGCCCTCTAGCTGGAGCCATTGCTCTGGACGATTGAGTTGTACTGAGGGATTAGGGGTTGATGCCAGGGGCAGCATGCTGGTGGGGTGCGGCAGGGGTGATCTCCCCTGGCAGTCAGGGGCCAGGCGCTGGCGATGCTGTTGGCACCATCCCTGTGCTGCCCCTGCTGGCCGTCTACCTTGCCCCACCTCCGTGCCCTAGATCTTCCGGGAAAGGACGTGACGCTTCTCTATCCCAGCTCCGATTTCTTTCCTGTGTCACCTGCGCCAAACCCGGAGAGCCGAACTCCAGCATCGGTGAGGGCAGAACCGGCGAGCCCAGTGGGGTTGCAGAAGGGCAGATCTGAGGTCGTAGAGTATCCGGGTGGCCGGCTGTGACAGTCGGCGGGGGTCCCGCACAGGGACCAGCTGCTCTGTCCGGTGGGTTAGCCTCTAGGCCAGGGATCTGTTAGATGTGGAGGCGCACGCAGAGCTTTTTTATCTATTGCCCCTCCTCAGAGCTGGCAAGCGCTCCAGTGCTGGGCTCAGTTGCCACACCCACCACTCGCTCCTGGGCTTGCTTGCTCCATGCCAACATTAGAGACAGACGCACTTTGCCTGGAGCCCCACCATTGGTGATCAGCAGGGGGTGCCTCCCTGCAGGCAGGCTGGGCACTGGGGGTGTGCTGCTGCAGGCAGCAGGGTGGGGGCTCAGCAGGGGGCTCTCCCTGGCAGACAGCGACTGGGGTTGGGGGTGCTGTGCTCCGGCAGTGGGGTGGGGCTCAGCGGGAGCCGCTGTCGCCTGGCAGGCAGTGCTGGGGCTGGGGGTGCTGTGCTCTGGGCAGTGGGGCGGGGGCTCAGCAGGGGGCGCCTCCCCTGGCAGGCTGGCGCCGGGGCCGGCGCTAGGGGCCGAGCAAAACAGTTACCATATTCTGTGCCTCACCGGCTACAGTGGGTCCTATTCGCCCTTGAGGCCTGAGATTGCCCAAATCTTGTTTCTATTCTCTCCTGTTGGCCCCCCCCTCGCCAGCCGTGCCAGGGGCCCCCTGCCCTGCCAAGGGGATCTGCACCGGGGCAAAGCGCCCAGTGCTCGGGCGCTCTCTGGGGTGATTCCCTCTCATGGGCGGGTGTTTAACATCGACGACCTTTGCCACCGCCGACCTGGCGTGGGGCTGGGAACCAACATCGGTTGGGCAGTGTGTGCACGGGGTTTGTGGCCAGGAAAGGTGTCTCCAGGGTGCCCGACTCACCGCACCCCCGCTAACCACAATCTCTCCTGGCCTCAGAGGCCTTCTGTTCTGCCGGGGGTACTGCCGCATCCGGGCTACGGCCCATATGTCCAACCCCCTGCTGGACCTAATTGTACGGTACCGACGGTGCGCAGAGTGGGGGTCTGGAGGACCATCCCGTGGGGCACAGGCTTGGGGCGGGCAGTGTGCTGGCAGGTCCGCAGGAAGTGCCCCCCTGGCAGGGGAGGCTGGGGGCACCATGGGCAGGGTCAGGCTAGCAGGGGGCTGTCCCTGGCGGCGGCTGGGGCACTATTTGGCAGGAGCGGCTCAGCAGGGGGTGCTTCTACCGCCTCGCAAGCGGCTGGAGAGGCACCGGGGGCAGAGGCACCAGTGGGCGGGGCAGGGGCGCTCTCCCCTGAGCAGCAGGGCAGCGGGGGTACCAATGGGCGGCATGGAGCAGGGTACCGTGGGGGCGGGGAGGGCGCCTCCCTTGCAGCAGGGCCTGTGAGGGCACGTCGGCAGGGCACGTAGGGCAGAGGCACCGTGGGCGGTGGCAGGGGCGCTGGTCCCTGGGCGGCCAGGGCTGCAGCACGTGGGCAGAGACCGTGGAGCAGGCTACTGTGGGGCGGTGGCAGGGGCGCTCTTCCCTGCAGGAGGGCTGGGGGACCGTGGGGTAGCGGCACTTTGAGCAGGTTACGTGGCGGTGTGGGGAGGGGGCTGCTCTCCCTGGCAGGCGGGCTGAGAGGCACCGTCTGGGACCAGGGCACTGTGGGCGTCAGACGGCACCGTGGGGGGCAGGGGGCGCTCTCCCCTGGCAGGCAGGAGTGGGGGCACGTGGGCAGGGCACATGTGGGCAGGGCAGGGGGCGCTCTCCCCCTCCCCGGCATGCAGGGTTGTGGGGGGCACGTGGGCAGGGCATGTGGGCAGGGCAGGGGCGCTTCCCCTGCAGGCAGGCTGGAGGCACGTGGGCAGGCACCGTGGCTGGCAGGGGCGCTCTCCTGGCAGGCAGTATGGAGCACCTTGGGCAGGCAGGCACGACTCAGCAGGGGGCGCTCTCCCTGGCAGCAGGGCTGGAGGCACCGTGGGCAGGGCACCGTAGGGCGGGGCAGGGGCGCTCTTCCCTGGAGGCAGGGCTGGAGGGCACCGTGGGCAGGTCACTGTGGGGCGGGGCGGGGCGCTCTCCCCTGGCAGGCAGGGCTGGGGCACCGTGGGTAGGGCACTGAGCAGGGAACGTGGGGGGGAGGGGGCGCTCTCCCTGCAGGCACGGCTGAGGGGCACCTCGGGGGCACTGTGGGCAAGGCACCGTGGGCGGGCAGGGGGCTCTCCCCTGGCAGGCAGGCTGCAAGGCACTTGGCAGGGCAGGGGAGTTCTCCCCTGGCAGGCAGGTTGGGGGGCCGTCGGGCAGGGCAGCTGTGGCAGGCGGGCAGGGGGCGCTCTCCCCTGGCAGCAGGGCTGGAGGGCACCGTGGGCGGGCACGTGGGCTGCGGGGGGCGCTCTCCCCTGGCCGGCAGGACTGGAAGGCACCTGGGCAGGGCACAGCTCAGCAGGGGCGCGTCTCCCCTGGCAGGCAGGGCTGGGGCACTGGGCAGGGGCCTGGGAGCAGGGCACCGTGGGGGGGAGGCAGGGCGCTCTCCCTGGCAGGCAGGGCTTGGAGGGCACCGTGGCAGGGACTGTGGGGCGGGGCAGGGGCGCTCTCCCTGGCAGGCAGGGCTGGAGGGACCGTGGGCGGGCACGTGGGCGGGCAAGGGGCGCGCGTCCCGGCAGCAGGGCCGGCTCTTGCTCGTGTGTGTGTGTGTCGGGGATGACCCGGCTCCCCATCTCTGTAAAGAGCATTTTAATGTAACCCTTTGTGGCCGGTCTTTGCAGGGGGCTCTGCCGTGTCCCCCTCCCCCCTGGCCTCTGTTTTAATAAAGACTCACGGAGATGCATCACCTTGGCAATCTTCCTGTCAGGGATAGCGTGGAGCAGGGAGTTCCACTGGTTAACGGTGGCAGCTTCTCCCCTCTGTTCTTCCCCTAGCCCCTTTGTACCCGGCCCTGGAGAGACTGTCTCAGCCTGTGTTGCTTTATTTTGGGGGTTGTTGGTGCGGCCCTAGCTCTGGCCCGCTCCCCCACGGCCCTGTCCAAGCCCAGAACAGAGCGATGGGCCCCACTCCAAAGAGCTGCTGGTCTGTGTACTCTGAGCCTCCTTTGCCTGCCCTAGATGCAGCCAGGGAAACAGGGTCAGACACGATATTAATGAGAAATGCAGACACCCCCCGAAATAACACAGGTTCCCCTCTCCCACTCTGCCTTGCTGAGTGGCTCTTCCGGTGCGTCCTCTGGGAGGTATCTGCTTAAAGACTTAGCAGCCGTGCTGGGTAGACAGAGAGGCCTCCCGTGACACAGCAGTTTCATATCCCCCACCATTCGTAAGAACAGGGGGTCCCTAGATCACCCCAATTATACAACAGCACTTAGCATTTGATCTCCAGCTCCTGCCTCATCCCCATTCTTTCTGGGGGTCAACCAGTCCCCGCCCCATCCTCTTGGGAAGCGTCACCTCCTGCAGTCTCCTGTAGCAGGGAGTTCCACAGATTAACACCATCTGTCTTCTACCTATGCCTGCCCCATGTGGGTTGGGGTCCTGCTTATACCACGGTGACATCAGGGGTGCCAGGCTGGTTCTGGACTCCGTTGGGATGGGCGTTGGTTTTCCTGGGGGGAGACCCATTCACTGGGACTCTGGGACTCAGCTCTCCCATCTCAAGGGCCCCCGGGGGAGTTCCAGCTGGCCAGCCCTGGCCCAGCCCCCCGCTGGGTCGGGCGAAGCCGGAGCTGAAATGGAAGCGATCCAGCGGCGTGTGCTCGATTCGGAAGAGACTCTCATCGGGGGAGCAGCAGGGGTTGAGGCCTGTCAGGGAGGCGCTGTCCTCCCCAGCGCCTCTAGGGGGCACCTGCGTCTGGGAGGCCTGGTTCTTGGTGCCGGTGGGGCTCTCCGGGGTGAGCTCCTCCCGTCGGAAACAGTAACGGGCGAAGAGGCTGATGAGAAACATCTCCACCACCAGGGAGTAGTAATAGATAACTGGGAAGGGAGAACTGTGAGGTTAGAACGGCGCCTCCTAGTGCCTGGCACTGGCTGCCAGGGGAGAGCACCCTTTGCCCCCACCATGCCCCCCAGCACGGCGCCCCCTAGCGCCGCCCCTGGGATTGCTGCGGGTGGACTCACTCTGGGAGCGGGTATGGGCCGAGAGCGGAGGCTGGCAGGGAATGGCCCCCAGAGCCCCCATGGTCTCCAGGATGCCGCTTTGCAGGCCGCACACCACAAGGACCAGGATGATGCAGACGAACTTGGAACGCAGGTTGTAGCCGGCCAGGGCCGGCTTGGTGGCCTTGTAGAAGAGCAGGTAGCCGTAGAAGGACAGCAGGGTAGAGATCCCGATGATGGCGTTGATGTAAGAGTTGGGGTTGGTGTAGCTCACCTGCGGGAGAGGCCGTGGGTCAGAAGATGGGGCTGAGTGGTCTGTCAGGTCTGTAGGGTAACGCCCAGCCCCACGGCCAAGGGGAACGCCCAACCAGCTCACTCCCACACCCAAGGGTAACGCTCATCTTCAGCTCAACCCTACGCCCCAAGTAACACCGAAATCTCAATCCAACCCCACCCCATGCCCAAGGATAATGCTCAACCCTACTCCGTGCCCCCGAGTAGTGCCCAGCTCCCTGGGGTAAGCCTCAGCCCAACCTCATGCCTCGGCAGAACACCCAAGCTCAACACAACCTCATGGCCAAGAGTAATGCCCAACCTTGGCCAACACCCACCGGTAAAGTCCAACCCTCACCCAATGCCCAAGGATAACGTTCCACCCATCCCAATTCTGCAGGTAATGTTCAGCCCAACCTTGAGGGTGATGCCCAATCTCTGCCCAACACTCGGGGTAACGCTTAACCCAACTCTGATGGGTAATGCCAGCTCAACCTGATGCCCAAGGGTAGTGCCCAGCCTCAGCACAATGCCCAAGGGTAATGCCCCACCTCAACCCAATCCCATGCCCAAGGATAATGCCCGGCCCAACCCAATGCCCAAGTGGAACAACCTCAGCCCAATGCCCTAGGGTAACATCCAACCCAATGCCCAAGGGTAATACGCGGCCTCAACCCAGCCCAATGCCCAGGGTAACACCTGATGCTACACCCCTGGGTAACAGTTGACCCACCCCAACCTACACGCCATCTTAACACCCAACCCCAATGCTAAGCTGGTGTCGCCATTCCCTGACCTTGGTGGACGAGTTACCCCCTCTACCCCAAGCAGTCTGCCCACCCCATGCTGTGGAGGGGGAGGGGATGACATGGGCCCAGAGCAACTCACATCACCGTAGTCGTACTTCCTGTCGGTCCAGAGGATGAGTGTGACGAAGAAGAGGATGGTCCTGATGAGGGACAGCTGGTACACGGCCAGGGTCATCCAGCGTAGGTTGGACCTTGCGAATGAAGAGCAGGTGAGACATGGGGGTGACCAGCCTAAGGGGACTCCCTAGACGACAGCTCCACTCAGCCACAGGGCCCCAGAACGAGAATGATGGTGCAGCCTAGTGGTTACGGCACTGGGGGGTGGGAGACCCAGCGACCAGACCCCCTGCTCCAATGAGGGAACAGCTTCAATGGGAGAGATTGAGATGATCCATCTCCTCCTTGGGCTGCCTTGCCTATCTCGGGGAGAGAGGTCCCAGCCTTGCCGCAGCCCCGAATGGAGAAGGTAGGAATGTGGGTGGACCCTAGTCGTGCCTCAGTTTCCCTTCTTGCTTCGTCTGGCTCCTGCTTGGGTGCAAAGGGGCTGATCTCTCCAAGGGGGGAGGCGGTGGCGTGGGTGTCCCGTACGCCAGTGGTGTTGGGTCAGGCAGGCAGTTGGGAAGGCTTGGAAGAGATCATGGGAAACGGGCTGAACGGGGGATCTCAGGGACGGGGAGAGCCGAGGAATCTGGGTGGAGCGGTTGTTTCAACCTGTGTAAGGTGCTTGGAGATCTACTGATGACCCACGCTGGAGTCATCGATTCTAACCTAAAGGGGCCATTGTGGCTCCGGGTTGGGGGCTGGCACGTCAAACCCATGTGCCTTGGAACAACAGATGAACCCGACCCACGTCTGGGGGGTGCCGAGGCCAGCCAGGCACGGGAATCCACCATGGCTGTGGCTGGAGACCTGGGCACAGCGGAGTGCTTGGCTTGCCAAGGTCTAAGGACCTGCCGGAAGCCTGGTGTCCGCTCGCGCCGCTGCCTGGGGCACTGACTTGGCATCTAGCTGAGGGGTGCAGGGCAAGCAGGGCCGGGCACTTACCAGCTGGTGGAAATGTTGGGGAGACAGCAGCAGCAGCAGCAGGGGAAGGGGTTTGGGGCCACGTGCTGACCCTGCAGGCGCTGGACCATGCGGGCCGAATCCCCGAAGAAATCGGTCACCAAGTCCAGGAATTTCCACAGGGTGATGGAGTGGTAGCTGCAGAGACGGGGCGGGCAAGGTGGCATTGAGATGCTGCTGATGCTGGGGTGGGACAGCTGGGGGAACAACTGCAAGTGACACTGCAGAGAGACGGATCGCCTGGTGCTGAGATGCAGCCACCTCTGGGGCGGGGCAGCCAGGGAACAGCCACATACAGTGCTGCACAGGGATGGCTCGCCTGGTGCTGAGATGCATCCATCTCTGGGGCGGAACAGCTGGGGAACAGCCGCACATAACACTGCCTCACTATGCCCCACCTCTTTAACTTAAGTCCCACCTCCTGCTTCCCGGACACTCACATGTTCACAACAAAGTTGCAGACGAAGGAGGATCGGGGGATGTACATGCCAATGAGGGACATGATGCTGAACACCTGAGGATGGAGCAGAGAACAGTGTCAGGGGAGCCCGGACTCCTGGGTTCCATCCCTAGCTCTGGGGAGGGAGTGGGGTCTAGTGGTTAGACCAGTGGGCCAGGACTCCTGGGTTCTAACTCCAGGTCTGAAAAGGGAGTGGGGTCTAATGGGTTGGAGCAGGGCGGGGCTGGGAGTCCGGACTCCTGGGTTCTCTCCCAGGCTCTGGGAGGGGAGGAGGGTCTAGTGATGAGAGGGGGGAGGGGCTGGAAGCCCAGACTCCTGGGTTCTCTCCTGCCTTACCGGGTAGACCCCCAGGATCCAGAGGGAGAGGGTGGTTCTGCGGGAGGTGCCCAGGCGGCGTAGAAAGAAGCCCGTCTGCTCCAGGAACAGGCCCAGCTGCACCAGGCCCAGGGCCGTGGGAATGAGGAAGATCCATAGCTGGGCTTGGAACACTGGGGGGTGGGGGGTGAAGGCAGAGAGAGTGGGGTGGGGTGAGCCTGAGCCCCACAGTGCTCCTGCTCCCCCAAAGTGCCCTCCCTGGGCTGACCCCTCCCCCAGGGAGTTCTCCTCCATTCGGGCCTGATTCCCTCCCCCCTGGCTGCATGCTCCCCCGCCCTCCACTCTGGTCCTCGGGGCACCCGGATGCCTGGGTCCCACCTTGGAAGATCTCTGAGGACAGGGGGAACTGGCCGCTGTGGTGGGTGCAGTTTTGGGGTCGTGCCATTTCTGCCCTCCCCTCCCCGCTCTTCAGACACTGCCTGGCGTCCTTGATTCTCTGTTTCCAGCTTCCTCTGCCCCCCCCAAGGAAGGAACCTTCCTTGTTAAGTCATCATATTAATTAATCATTGACCCAGCCCAGGTGCGAGCGCCAGGTAATGGGGTCCAAGTCCGGCTTCCTCCACTTGCTAGGCAGCGGTGAACGGTTCGGTGGCTGAGGCCTGTGGAACTCTCTACCACTGGATGAAGAGCTCACGACTCCTGGGTTCTATCCCCAGCCCTGGGAGGGGAGCAAGGTCGAGCGGGTTACTCTAGCACCTGGCATGATGGGACTCTGCTCTCCGTGGGGGGTGTCTCTCTGGCACCTGGCACAATGGAGACCCCCAATCTCAGTCTGGTGGGGAGATATGGGGGGGCCAGGCAGCCCTCATTGCAACAGGGAACCTGATCCTGGTGATATTAATAATTTGCATTAAGTCATTAATAATGAAGCATGAATGGGTGCAAAAGGCTTGAGTTTGAAATGAGAAGCCCCACCATCGATTAACGACGCATTATTATTAAAGCATGAATGGCTCATTAAGCAATCCAGCCAGCAGGAGGCAGTATGGTTCTGCGTATACAGTGTTTTTATTATTTATTTTACAGGTAACAAATACGATACACGGGAGTTTTCTGTTTAAAAAAATCCCTTTTTCTAAGCTAAGTACAGTACTTTCCTGTCCCCCACCCCTGGCAGCTTTGGGGGTGGGAATGGGGTAGCAGCTGTAACTTGGGCCCTATAAACTCACAGAGTTCTTGGTCGTGCAGGTCCTAGAGGGGACGCTGCACGGGGAGTGCTGGGCAGGGGCCTGGGTGTGTCCTTCCTTGGGTGGCAGTGTCCATTTTCTCTCTGCTGCGACAACAGAGTGGGATCAGAATCAACCACAGAGATCTCGATCCTCCAGTTCCTAGAGAGGACCAGGGCACGGTGAATGGAGTGTGTGTGGTCATTCTCCACGGTGTTTGTTCTCTCACTCTGCTCCTACAACATGGTGGTAGGCGTGGGAGCCAAACTGACCATAGAAATTTTGGTCCTCCAGTTCCTAGAGAGGACCAGGTCATGTTGTTTCAGTGGGGGAGATGCACAGATAGAAGTCACTCTCTATGGTGTCTGTTCCCTCTCACTGCACCTATAAAATGGTGGCAGAAGTGGGATCCGGATCCATCATACAGTTCTTGGCCGTCCAGTTCACTTCAAGACAGGGAGAGGTTAATGGCTGGCCAGTGAGCAGGGGACAGAGACTGTGATTCCCCATGAGGCCACTAGCCCCCCCCCCCACTGAGTCCCTGATGCCCATCTCCTCCTGCCCATGGCCTGATGCCAGATACCCCAACTGAAGCCCACCAGCTCTTGAGGATGTGTCCGATGGTCTCAGTAGGGCCTGGGAGAGGTACAGTCAGATCACACCAGGACACTCCCCACATCCCAGTGTCTCTGTGTCCCAGTCCAGCTCAGCCAATGAGGCGATAGAAGACCCAACAGCCGAAGGTAACCCAGTGGCTGGCCCAGCTCAGCTCCGACCACTTATAGATGGTGTAGGACATGCTGTAACCCTGCAGCGAAAGAGATGCTACAGTTGGGGGAAAGAACGCCTGTGTCCTGGGGTGCTGGTGGACAGTCGGGAGCCCAGCGGGTTGGGCTGACTGTGACTCAGGTACAGCTGAGAGTTAGAGGAGGGTAGAAACAGCTGTCCCTGTGGTGACAAGATACAGGGAGATACCATCAAGGCAAGGACTGAGGTACAGTCAAAAATCTGGACAATAGGGATGCCTGTTCCCTGGGGTGAGTGACATACAATCACAAAGCAGGAGGCTGGGCTGCCTGTTCTTGGGGGTGACCAAGATACAGTTGGATCCCAGCTGGGTACAGGGGCCTGTGTCCTGGGATGTCTGAGGTACAGTCAGAGATCAGGAGGGTAGCGCTGCCTGTTTCTGCTGATGACTGATGTACAGTTGGACTTCACCACCTTACCTGCTCCTCTACGGTGTCGTCAGCGTCCATGTCGAAGAGTGAGCCCAAGTAGGCGAGGTGGAAGACAGCCAGAGCGCCGAAAAGCAGGTTCAGCAGCCGAACCCAGAGATTCTGCAGGAGAAAGATCCCAGTTCAGAGACTCCCACCCATGTCCTTCCCTTCCAATCCCCTGCCAGCCCCAGGGAGACCCTTGTCACCTGCACTCACCTCCTGCCTAAGGACAGAACACAGGAGTCCTGGCTCCCAGCCCCCCTGCTCTAACCACTAGACCCCACTGCCCTCCCAGCACCGGGGAGAGAACCCAGGCGTCCTGGCTCCCAGCCCCCCCTGCTTTAACCCACTAGACCCCACTCTGCTCCCAGAGCTGGGGACTGAACCCAGGTGAGGGCTCACCGTGTTATGGCGGTGGGGACAGCCGGGCGGGCAGCGCTTGGAGAGGAGACAGGCATCAAAGATGACAGAGAGGCGCTTCCGGAGGACTTGGGAGAAAAGAAAGACATGAGAGCAGGACAATGGCCCTGGAGATTGAGGAGAATCCCCCTGGGGTGTGTGTGACAGTACAGGGCATAGGACACACATCGCTGCACAGTGTCTGTGTCCCTGCTACCCCCTAGAGGAGGGGATGAGCCCTGCTCTGTGTGGGTATGTGTATTTACCCTCCTGCCCCTGCACAGATCATACCGTCACACAACCCCTCCAAAGGCAGATGGAGAATCTCCCTCAGGCAGGGAGCACTACAGGGCATGTGCGACAGAGCCGCCAGCTCTTCAAGGGCCCATCCAGGCCCTGGGGAAACTTACCATGCTCCACGTAGGTGATGAATCCGAGAGAAAGCAGCACAGCAGCCAGGTGGAAGCTGAGTCCCTGGGGTTGGGGATGAGGAGAGGGGTAGACATCAGCCAGTGGCCAGACGGGAGGGGGGGCTGCTCCCCCATTTGCTCCCCTCTCCCCAACCCCCTCAAAACTTACATGTAGGAGGGCGCTGGCGGCGTACGTGACAATGACAGCGGAGAAAGTCCCCAGTTGCAGGCTGTTCTTAAAGACATCTGCAAGGAAACACCAGGGGGAGGAGGGGTGTGAATCTACCAAACTGCCCTGCTCCCCACAGCGCCCCCTGCTGGGAGAGATCAGGGATGGAATAGCCAGGAGATTCCCGCCCCCGTACCCCACAGAGCCCCCTGCTGGGAGAGATCAGGGATGGAATAGCCAGGAGATTCCTGCCCCGCCCCCCCCCCTGTGCCCCACAGCACCCCCTGCTGGGAGAGATCAGGGATGGAATAGCTGGGAGCTCCCCCCACAGCCAGCTCCTGCCCTGCTCACCCCAGCGCCCCCTAGTGGACCTTACAGGAGTTGAGCCAACTGGACATGGGCAGGTTCCAGCTGGTGACGACTTCCACCATCGATCGGGGCAGCTCAACATTCAAGGGTCGGGACACTGTCAGGTCCCTGCCAAGAGAAAGAGCGAGCAGTCAGGATGCCTGGGTTCTCTCCCCAGCCCTGGGAGCGGGGTGGGGTCCAGTGGTTAGAGCAGGGGAGCTGGGGGCCAGGACTCCTGGGTTCTCTCCTTGGCTTGGGGGGGCAGGGAGTGGGGGCTAGTGGTTAGAGTGGGCAGGTGGCAGGGGCAAAGAAGGGAGCCCGGATGCCTGGGTTCTCTCCCCCGCTACTCACCATTTGAGGTTGTCCTTCTCCTCGGTGAATCCCGCCCCAGCCAGCGTGGCCGTGGCCTCGGAGAGGAATCCCACAAAGTAGCTGCTGAAGTGGAAGGAGATGGCGCTTTCGTAGGCCCGGAGCCACCTGCGTAGGTTAGGGGGATGGGGGTCAGCCCACGGGAACCCTGCTCCCAGAGAGGGGCAGAGCCCGGCTCTCACCGCGGCCAGTCTCCCACTCACCTCACTGCCAAGCCCATGGGTGGTGTGGGCAGAGGCAGAACCCGGGAAATTCAAGGAGAAACTATCAGGTGGAGAACCACGGTGCCATGCAGGGAGCAAGCCAGCCACCGAGACACGGAGCGAGGCAGCCACAGAGTGAGTTGGCCACCGAGTCACGGAGCGAGGCAGCCACGAAATGAGCCGGCCACCGAGTCACAGAGCGAGCCGGCCACCGAGCGAGCTGACCACAGAGTCATGGAGTGAGGCAGCCACAAAGCAAGCCGGCCACGAAACCAGGCGGCCACAGAGCGAGCCAACTACCAAGCCATGGAGCAAGCCAACCAATAAGCCACGGAACGAGCCCACCACAGAGCGAGCTAGCCATGGGGGCACACAGTGAGTAACTCAGGGACCTAGCCACCAAGCCACGGGGCCACAAAGCCAGCCATGGGGGCACACAGCGAGTGACTCAGGGAGCTAGCCACCGAGCCACGGGAGAAGCCACGGGGCCACGGAGCCAGCCATGGCTGAGTCACTGAGAACCACAGACCTCCGAGTGAACGCAGCTGCGGGCCGTGGCAGCCGGGCAATGAAGCCTGGCCAGAGATCCAGGACCTCAGTGCCGAGGGGGGCAAATGAGCCGCTGCAGCAACAGGACAGCAAGGCCAGACGGCAACAGAGTCATGGAGCGAGGGGGCCGATGCGCCGCGGCTCGGAGGAGCCGTTCACCAAGCCGCAGCGCGACCCGCGAGCGAACCCCCAACCTGCCACACGCCGGGGCTGCCGTTACCTGGCCTTGCTTTTCCTCCTGAGGCCGGCGGGATCCCAGGTGAGGAGCGGGAGCACAGAGCGAAGGGGAAAAGGAGTGAGAAACAGAGAGAGAGACAGAGGCCGACGCTGGCCTGGGGGCTGCTCTCAGTCACAGCGGTAGCAAGGTGCCTCTCGTGGGGGTCGGAGGGTGATGCTGGGCATTGGAGGGGGCAACAAGGGGATCAAGGTACTGGTGGAAAACTGAAGTAGGAGTGATGTCTAGTGGTTAGAGCAGGGGAGGGCTGGGAGCCAGGACTTCTGAGTTCTATTCTCGGCTTGGGGAAGGAGGGGGGCGTCTAATGGACTAGAGCAGCTGGGGCAGGGAGCCAGGACTCCTGGGTTCTCTCCCTGGCTCTGTTAAGGGTGGGGGGGTTTAGTGGGTTAGAGCAGGGGGGCTGAGAGTGAGGACTCCTGGGTTATCTCCCAACTGGGGCCTCGAGGACACTGGGAGGATCCTGCAGCAGCGGAGTGGGAGGGAGCAGGAGGTCGTGGGGTCTAACCCCTGTTCCCTGGGTGGGGGAGGGGATGCACACACTCACTTCCTGAGCTGCCGGTAGCCGTAGAGCGGGATGAAGTATGAGAACAGGTAGGGGGCGATGCAGGTGGAGACGAGGAGGCAGATGCTGGAGAGGAGGAGGCTCCGGGACACCTTTCGCAGCCAGGGGAGGCTCTGCGGGGCGAAGGGTCTCTTAGCAAGTGTGTCCTGTCATGCCCCCCCACAAGCCAGCCAGCCTCCACCCTCGGGGCACAGGGGAGCCGGCGCCCCCTAGAGGGGACAGGCCCCTGCCCCATTCCCCAGCCCTGGAGCTGGATGGGAGCCGGTGCCCCCTGGAGGGAACAGGCCCCTGCCCCATTCCCCAAGCCAGCCAGTCCCCACCCTGGGGGCACAGGGGAGCCGGTGCCCGCTGAAGGGGAAAGGCCGCCAGGTGCAGTACCGGGTGTACCCACCAGGGGTGCTGTTCCCCCACCCCACACCCAGACTCTCACCAGGGCCCGGCTCTCCACTGCCTGGAGGTAGCTGCGGAAGCGGCTCCAGGGCCCGAAGATGGCCGTGCCCACAAAGTAGATGTAGCCCATGAACTCCACGGGGGAGGGGACAGCCGGGAGCTCCCCTCGGTCCAGGTCGAAGCCCAGGGACACAGCCTTCATCGCCACAATCATCTGGGCCCCTGCCACGGAGAGAGAGGCAGGCGGGGGGTGGGGTACCCTGGGATGACAGGGGAGAGAACCCTGGAGTCCTGGCTCCCAGCCCCACCCTCCGCTCTAACCACGAGACTCCCCCCTCCCAGAGCTGGAGATAGAACCCAGGTGTCCTGGCACCCCACATCCTCTGCCAGCCAGCCCACCTTGCCCTGGGGGTGGACGGGAGCTGGTACCCCCTAGAGGGGAAAGGCCCCATGTCCCAGTCCCAGAGTCTCACCTCTCATTTTATGCCAGGTCACGGTATCCACCATGTGCATCTCCCTGCCAGAGAGAAAGATGGGGACTGTATCAGAGACGGGAACTAATGGAGCGAGTGGGGATCTCCCTGTGAGATCAGCTGATCTCCAGCCCCCCAGCCAATGGCTGGCTCCCCTCCCCAGACATCACTGCACCTCCCTGCCCCAGGGCTGCCTTCCACCCAAGTCTTCCCACTTCTCCTCCCACTCGCTAGACTCGGCTAGGGTCCCTATGGGGTACTGTGGGGTCTCATCTGGCTTCAGGGACCCCTCCCCCTCATGGGTCTGGCCTTCTCCTCTCCATGGATCATGCATTCCCCGCCCCCAACCTCCACCCAGAAGGTCTTTGCAGACCAGAATCCCTCTGTGCCCCTTCCCAGGCCCATCCCCACTCCCCCCCAGGCCTCACCCCATGAGGAGGTAGATGAGGATGGTGATGGAAAGGAAGACCCCACGGTGGGCCGAGTGCCGGCACAGGAAGAGAACCAGGTAGCACAGCAGGCTGAGCAGCACCACCCAGACCATCTGCAGCTGGAAGAAGTGGTGGAGGGCGTAGAACCCCCCCACCACCGTGCTGAGGTGCTTGGCATAGCCAGGCAGAGCTGGGGGAGGGGGAACATGGAGTTGTGGTGGGGACACTTCCATCCATCCAACTGTCCATCCATCCAGCCCTCCAACCAGTCCTCCATGCGTCCAACCCACCAACCTACCATCCATCCCACCAACCAGCCCTCCATGCGTCCAACCCACCATCCATCCCACCAACCAGTCCTCCATGCGTTCAACCCACCAACCTACCGTCCATCCATTCATCCCTTCTACCAGCCCTCCATGAGTTCAACCCACCAACCTATCTTCCATCCATTCTTCCCACCAACCAGCCCTCCACGCGTCCAACCCACCAACCTACCATCCATCCCGCCAACCAGCCCTCCATGCATCCAACCCACCTGCCATTCATCCAACCCACCGTCCATCTATGCACTCATCCAACTCTCCATACATCCAACGAATCCCCCAACCAACCCTCCATTCAACCCACCGTCCATATGTCCATCCATCCCTCCCTCCAACCAACCCTCCATGCATCCCTCCTTCTCTCCATCCAACCCACCAACCCTCCAACCAACCCTCCCTGCAGTGCTCCATCCATCCCTGCCACCTGCTTACGCAGCCTCCAGAGCAGCCGGCATGCCAGGCAGATGAGCAGCAGAAGCCAGATCTGCTCCAGCCCCTGCTGGGCAGTGGGTATCATGCAGCCCTGCAGCAGCTGCTGGTAGAACTCCTGGCGGGTGAAAGTGGCCATTGCCGGGGCCTGAAAGAGAAGGGAGGGCCAGGGGAGTCAAGGAGAACCAGGGTGGACAGGAGCTGCTGGAGAGGACATAGAGCGGAAGGAGCCAAGACATATTGAGATGTTTGATTGGCTGGCTTCATGGATGGATGTATGGATGGTTGATGAATGACTGGTTAGATGAATGTTTGGATGGATGTATGGATGGTTGATGAATGGATGGTTAATGAATGGATGGATGTGTGGATGCTTACATGAAAGGTCCTATCTCAGCACAGGGGGCTGGACTTGGTGACTTCCCAAGATCCCTTCCAGCCTGACATTACAATGATTCTATCCATCCATCCACCCTGCACCACCCCCTACCTATGTACCTGTCTACCCATCCCCATATACACCCCACTATCGACCCATCAATCCAAGCCCCCACACAGGTGACAGGGATGAATGGAGCACTGCAGGGAGGGTTGGGGGATCGCCATATACACCCCGACTGATCCATCTGTCCCCATATACACCCCTTTATCTATCCATCCATCTCCATAAACATCCATCTGTCATTCCATCCCTCCCTCCCCATATGTACCCATCTCCATACACTTATCTATCTATCTATATTCCCAAATCCTAGCACACTGATCTGTTTTCCAGGATTCACATAGATCAACCAGGGCCTGAGCCAGCCTGGGACCCCTGGAGTCCGGGGCACCGCTGGGCCACAGGGGGGTGGTAGGGTGAGGGTGGAAGGGGGGTAGTATTGAATGAGTGGAATGCACATCACCCCAACTTGAGAACTAGGAAAGCTGTGGGGGGGGGGGCAGGCTCCATCCCTGCCCCAGCCCCGCCCAGCAACATGTCTTGATAACCCCCCTCGTCCCCCAAGTAAGAAGCCTAGGAGACCGGCACTGACATCCAGATGTGGCCAGGGGTGGGATTCCCCCTCTGCAGCCACACTGGTCCTTGCATCCAGATGTGGTGGGAATGAGGGGGGGGTTTCCCCTAAATAGCTGCACTGGTGGCTGGATCCAGATGTGGCAGGAATGGGGAGGCCGCCTAAACAGCTGCACTGGTGGCTGGATCCAGATGTGGCGGGAATGGGAGGGGTCTCCCTCCCCTCCAGCTGTGGCTCGCGCGGGGCCCTGGTACCTTTGCAGCGAGCCTCTGCCTCCAAATCCGTCTGTCCCCGCGCGGCCCGTCCTGCGGTCCGGCTCTCCTGGGGGGAGGGGGAGCTAATCTCTTTTAAATTTGGGGCGGGGTGGATCGGCGCCGCTTCCTATGGGAAGGGGAGACGGCTCGGCTCGGCCAATCGGGAGCCGGATGGGATGGGACGGGGCGGGCGATCAAGACAGCCAATGGATGCCCTCTATCTCCAGCGCTGGGAGCGAGGTCTCCTGGGTTCTCTCCCTGGCTCCGGGAGGGGAGTGGGGGCTAATAGGTTAGAGCTGGGGGGGGTGTCTATATTTTAGGTACTTCTCTGTCCCCCATTGCTACAGTATCTGAGCACCTCACAGTCACTTGACACCTTAACCCTGGGCGGCGGGACAGTGCCCTATGTCCTTTCTGAAGTTGGGAAGCACAGAGAAAGGAGGGCCCGCCCTGCAAAAGGTGGCAGGGAACCCAGGAGACCTGCCCCTTGTGCTTTGCACTGATCTGACCTTAGCTAGCATTAAACAAGGTTTGGGGCAGCTGGGGAACAGCTGCATATAACGCCGCATGGGGAGGGCTCACCTGGCTCTGAGATGCAGCCACCTCTGGGGTGAGACAGCCGGGGAACAGCTGCATATAACGCTGAATGGGGAGGGCTCACCTGGCTCTGAGGGGCAGCCAGGGAACAGCTACGCATAACACAGCACAGGGCTGGCTTGTCCGGTGCTGAGATGCAGCCATCTCTGGGGCAGGGTTGCTGGGGAATAGCGGCAATCCCTCTACCAACTGGATTAAGGCCCCACCCCTGAGGCGAAGCTCCTCCCCCACACTGAGTATAAGCCCCTCCCAAGGACCCAGGACACCTGTGAGGGGGCGTCACCCTTGCCTTTGAAGATAAGCCCCACCCTCCAGCCACAGGCTCCTCCCCTGATGAGCACCCCCTGGGCACAGGCCCCACCCCGCTAGACACTGGACCCTTCACCTGGGCACAGACCCCGCCCCTTGGATATGAGCTCCTCCCCCTGCTGGACACCATCTCCTCCTCCTAGATATTAGCCCCACCCTTCCCTCTCGGCTCAGTCCCCTCCCCCTGGACTCAGGCTCCTCCCTCTCGGCTCAGGCCCCTCCCAAACACGGCCCCTTCCCTCCTTCCTTTAAATCTCCCGCTCTGACGACACCTGTTTCCATGACTACCCCAGCCTCCCCGCCCCCTGCTGAGCCCACATCGCCTCAGCCGGCTCCTGGGCCAATCCGCAGCTCGGGAGGGCCCTTCGCGGCCCCGCCCACCAGCGACTTGGCCTCCCATTGGCCGCGAAAAAAAGGCCAGCGGACCAACGGGCGGGCGGATGGAGCTGAGGCGGCGGCCAAGGAGCCCGCTCATTGGTCGCGGGGGCGGGGCTTAGCGATGGAGGGGGCCGGCCGGGCGGGCGCTGGCTTCAGTCTGCGGGCAGAGGGCAGCGGCGTCGGGTCTGGGACGGGAGGAGCTGAGCGGGTGAGAGGCTGCTGGGCGGGGGGGGGGCTGCACGCAGTGACGTACACCCCCGGGGGTCCCGCGCCCAGCCCAGCTGGGGGTGGATCTGCACCCCCCCCAGAGGGGACAGTCCCCGGATCCCCTTGCTGACACCATCTCTCTTTTCCTTTGCAGCGGGAGTCCCTGTCTTGCCTGCCATGGGGCTGGAGGCTGAGCCCCTCACCGCCCCCCACCCTTACTGGCCCCGGGACCTGGAGATCGGGCGTTACGTCCCCAATGACCGCCCCACCTGGCACAGCCTGGCTTTCCTCTTCTCCGTCTCGGCGGCCCTGCTGGCGCTCACCTGGCGGGCTGCCGGCTGGCGGGGGTGGGTGGGGGCGCCCATGAGGCCCGGGCGACGCCTGGCCCTCTGCTGGTTCGCCCTCTGCGGCTTCATCCATGGCGTGATTGAGGGCTGGTTCAGCCTCTACTACACGGATATACCAGGGGACCAGTCCTTTCTCTCCCAGCTGTGTAAGGCCTGGGAACCAGGACTCCTGGGTTCTTTGGGTGGGGGCTGGAGTCTGGTGGGTTAGAGCGGGCGGCTGGGAGCCAGGACACCTGGGTTCTTTCCCTGGCTCTGGGAGGGTTGTGGGGTCTAGTGGGTAGAGGAAAGGTGCTGGGAGCTGAGACTCCTGGGTTCGTTGGCTGGGGGATGGAGTCTGGTGGATTAGACTGGGGGGGGGGGGGCTCGGAGCCAGGACTCTTGGGTTCCTTCCCTACTTCTGAGAGGGGAGTGGAGTCTAGTTGTTAGAGCAGACGCACTGGAGCCAGGACTCCTGGGTTCTTTCCCTGGCTCTGTGAGGGGAGTGGGGTCTAGTGGTTAGAGCAGGAGAGGCTGGGTGTCTGGACTCCTGGGTTCTAGCCCAGCTGAGGGGAGCCCTGACAGGAGCTGTTTGCCAGTGTAATGTGAGGAAAGGAAATCTGCTAGACAGGTTACCTGCCCTCCGGGGAAATCCCCTTCCCGAGAGAAGGGACGGGACCCCATGAAATTGGATGCCGGGAAGAACTATGGATCCTTGTAGAAACAGCTCCAGAAGTTCCACTGCTCCTAGCTGGGAGCAGGGGGAGGAAACTATGGAAATTCCCAGCCCAAAAACTTTGTGAAAATCTACTGGGTATTAGAATATTTCCTCCCTTGTTTCAAAACCTCCCCACGTTCCTCTCTCCGGTTCCATAAAATGATTAATTCCATTTGTTCTTTTTGACCGACGAGCAACTGTTTCATCTGAATCTCCTTGTTTTCACCTCCAGGGAAGGAGTACGCCAAAGGAGACAGCCGATATGTCATGTGAGTTTTAGCCTTTGTGTGTCCCATTTCCCCTCCTTCCCTTTTTCTGATTCCTACCCACCCACCACAATCCATTGGCATCTGCCCAAAATCCACCTGGAAATTTTGGAATAGATCAGCTGCAGCCTTCAAAAAACCCATCAGGTTTTACACAGGCCTGCTAGCTCGGCGCAAGCAAACAATATGTGGTTTAATATGACTAAATGCAAATACATCCCTCCAGGAACAAAACACACAGGCAATGTGTGCAGGATGGGAGGAGAACTCTGGCTTGAACAAAGATTTGGAGGTCATGGGGGACAGTTGGCTGAATGGGGGCTCCTGGTGCAACGCTGGGGCCAAAAGAGTGAAGGCCATCCTGGGATGTGTAAATGGGGATCAGCAGGTGGAACACAGAGAGGATTTTCCCCTCTGGATTTGACTCGGGTGCCACTGCTGCTGGGATCCTGTGTCCTGTTCTGGTGGCCAGAACTCTAGAAGGACGTTGCTCAGTCAGGGAGGCGTCAGAGAAGTGCCTTGAGAATGATTCAGAGATTAGAAACGCTGCCTTGGTGTGAGAGACTCCCGGAGCTCCAGCTATTGAGCTGAACAAAGAAACGGCTGAAGGGTGATTGGATCCCGATCGTATCTACGCAGGGAACAAACATCTGATAACGGGCGCTTGATCTAGCAGAGGAAGGTCAAACCTGATCCGATGGCTTGAAGTCCACAGCAGCCGTCGGCAGAGCAAGACCCTCGCTTTCCTGGCTCTTTACTTTAGTCAAAGCCAGACCAATTCCGCGTGATCGCCCCTTGCCTTCATTGTGTTATTCCCAGCAAATGACAGGCCAGCTAACCATAGAATATCGGGATTGAACGGGGCCTTGAGGTCATCTAGTCCAACCCCCTACTCAAAGCAGGACCAATTCCGAACTAAATCATCCCAGCCAGGGCTTTGTCAAACCTGACCTTAAAAACTCCTAAGGAAGGAGATTCCACCACCTCCCTAGGGAACCCATCCCAGTGCTTCACCACCCTCTTAGTGAAAAAGCTTTTCCTAATATCCAGCCTAAACCTCCCCTACTGCAACTTGAACCCATTGCTCCTTGTTCTGTCATCTGCCACCACTGAGAACAGCCGAGCTCCATCCTCTCTGGAACCTCCTTTCAGGTAGATGAAAGCAGCCATCAAATCCGTCCTCAATCTTCTCTTCTGCAGACTAAACAATCCCAGTTCCCTGATCATTTTTGTTGCCCTCCGCTGGACTCTTTCCAATTTTTCCACATCCTTTTTGTAGTGTGGGGCCCAAAACTGGACACAGTACTCCAGGGCTACATGTTTTTTCCTCGGAGATTAATAACACACAGCTCTTCGGAAGCAAGCTCCTTTTAGCTGTAAGGCAGGAGCTGTCATAAATGGATAGGTAAAGTAAGGGTTAAGTTTCTTTTACCTGAAAAGGGTAACCGAACACCTGACCAGAGGACCAATCAGAGAACTGGATTGTTTAAAGTCAGGGGCGGGAATTTGTATACTCGGGGTCTTTGTTGTTTTCTTAGCTATGAGGAAACAAGTCTTCTTCTAATTCTCTCCTAATACTTCTTCTAAACATCTGTAAGTACCCAGGAACCGCAAAGTAATTCAGCTATGATGGTCTTTGGGGTGTATTTACCTGTATGTTAATTTGTTGTGCTGGTTTAATTGGGCTATCTTTTAAATCAGACTGTTTCTTTATATTTTCTTATAAGCAAGAGCCTGTATTGAGTTTCTTAATGCAAGATGATTGTTTTATATTTTCTTTCTTTTTTTCTATAAAGTTTTCTTGTTAAACCTTGTGAAAGTTCTTTTCCTAGGGAGGCAAAGGGAAAAGCCAGGCTGTGGGCTATTTTCCTATTTGGGTCCAGGGAAAGAGCAGACTACGGGGAAAGAGACGAAGAATTCTCTCTGTTCTCTGGTGGTTACAGTTTTTCCCTCATTCCTGGAGCAAGGGGGGTGGCAGAGCCCAGCTGTGGGTATTTTGCATCTCCATTGTCCTGAGGGAAGCAGAAAAGCTGGTTTCTTGGGTCACACAGGTTAGCCGCGAGGCAAGCCTGATAAGGAGGGGGAAGGGGTTATTTTCCCTGCTTTTAGCATCCAAGGGATTGGGAATCTGGGTGTCCCACCAAGGGAGGGTTGGGGACACCAGAGGGAGGAAAGGGGGGATCAGGCCCCATAGATTAATTCCTGATCTGGTGGCAGCGAGAATATCCAAGCTGGTAGTGAGCTTGGGGGAGTTTCAGGTAAGCCCCCAAACTTTGGACGCAAAAGTCCAGATTTGGGACAGGACCAGACTGGTGGACCCTAAAGTCCAGGTCTGGGACTGGACGGCTAGATTACCACAGGAGCGCTGCGGGGAAAACAGCTAAAGAAGCGACATGTAAATCGACCAGAGATCGCCCCACCCACAACTCCAAGCTGGGGCGGTGTCAGTCTAAAGATTGGCCCCCCAATTCCCTCCCCAAACTCAGGGTGAAGTTCTGAAGGCTGAGTCTGTGGGGCAGGGGTGATGTTGCTGTCCCCACCTGCTTGTCCCCTGGACATCCTAGGAATTTAGCTTGCCAAGTCCCAAAAGATCAGCCAGGTTTGCTGCGTCATGCGATGGCCTTTTCACAGCCACGCTGCTCGTGGGTTCGTAGATTCTGGGGGCAGAAGGGGCCATTTTGATCAGCACGTCCAACTTCCTGGACAACAGAGACTAAAGAACCTGCCCTGTCGTGCCAGGCGCTGCACGGACCCACCTCTGAGACCAGGGCCCCCGTTGGGCACTACATAACCCCCCCACCCCACCAGCTGCTAGATCGGGGCCCCTGTCCCTGCACAGCCCCTCCCAGAGGGAGATCACAGCCCTTGTCATGCTGGGTGCTGCATGGACCCCCCCGCATTGTGCCTGGTGCTACACAGACCCCCTCCCGCCACTGAGACCCTAAAGATCTTCCAGTCTAAACACACCCAGGCAGGACCATTCTCCTTGCGGTACGGCTGGGGAAACTGAGGCCAATGGGATGCGAGCTGAGACACATGGTTGGCTGGGAGGGACAGGGGGCGCTTAGAAATTGGGTTAACCCTTTGGTGCCTCTCTCCTCTGTCTGCAGAGAGGACAACTTCACCGTGTGCATGGAGACCATCACGGCCTGGGCGTGGGGCCCGCTGAGCCTCTGGACCGTGCTGGCCTTCCTCCAGCGTCAGCCCCACCGCTACGTCCTGCAGCTGGTGGTGTCACTGGGTAAGGGTGGCCAGATGCCTGAGTCCCTTCTCTGGCTTGGGGAGGGGGGTCTAGTGGTTAGAACTGGAGGGGCTGGGAGGCAGGACTCCTGTGTTCTCTCCCTGGCTGTAGAATGGCCAGGGGCTGATGGTCAGAGGTCCCAGATCAGCTTCATCTTGACCTAGCCTGGACCCCAGATGCCCCCTGATCTTTCCATGACCCTTGGATTCCCCTTGATCTGACCCGAGTTTTCTTCCCCATCTGCAACAGGCCAGCTGTATGGCGACGTCCTGTACTTCTACACTGAGTACCGGGAGGGCTTCGCCCACAGCGAGATGTGGCACCCACTCTACTTCTGGTTCTACTTTGTCTTCATGAATGCCCTGTGGATCATCATCCCCTCCATCCTCCTGCTTGATGCCTGGGGGCACCTGAGCGCTGCCCAGAGGGCGCTGGACTCTGTCAAGGCCAAGAGACACTGATGCCTCACTCCCTCCTGCCACCCGGGATGGGGGTATCTGGCACAAAACTGCCCCAGGGGGGCTGAAGAATGAATGATGCTCAGGGATTGGCGTGCGCAGGACTCTCTCCCTGGCTCTGGGAGGGGAGTGGGGTCCAGTGGGCTAGAGCTGGGGGGCTGGGAGCCAGGATGTCTTGGCTCTTTTCCAAGTGTCTGTGAGCGACATTCAAGTTTCTTCAAGCCGCCTTTACCTGCCGGCCTGGGGGGGAGGGACGGGTGAGAGGGGGGAGGAGATCGCTAGTAAGAGTGGGGGAGATGTCTGCCTCCCTATGACTTGTTATCCCAGCACCCCCTCCTCCACCAAATCCTCCCTGCTCCCATAACCAAAGCTCCAACCCCATTTCAGTGTGCCCCTGACAATGACCCCCTTTGCCTCCTGACTGGCTGCAGGGTGGAGGATGCTGGGACCTCAAGTGCCTCCGGTGGACAGGGCCTATCAGCTTGTTTTAATAAACACATGTATGTACTCCTTTGCCTTCCAGCAGCTGTCTTTGTCTGCCACTGTCGCCGTCTGTGTGGCACTGGGCTGCCAGGACAGAAGGGGTTATACAGCAGGTCATACCTGCTGCTCCTGAGGGTCCCTCCTGGGCTGGGATGCTTTAGAGAGGAGATGGAGGGGCCCTGATTAAAATCACGACTAGGAACAAGGGAGAGTGACCTTCTCTGAGAGGGATGAATTCCAAAAGGATCAATGGAAAGACTTCTTCCCTTAGCAGGGGATTGCACTCTCCATCTCATTAACCTGTGTCCTATACCTCAGTCCCCTGCCATGGGGCCGGATGGGAGCCAGCACCCCCTAGAAGGGAAAGGCCCCGTGCCCCATTCCCTGTCCCCTGGAACCAGCTAGTCCCCTGCTTGGGACCAGATGGGAGCTGGCACCCCCTAGAAGGGAAAGGCCTCATTTCCAATGCAGTGTTCACTGGGTTGGGCACGGTGGGATTCTGCCTGCCCTGTAGGAAAGCTCCACCCCCTCAATGGAGGGGCAGGGCCATGGAGCCCATAAAACACCGACAGCTAATGACAATGCAGGGACGGGAACAAGGGTCAGAGATGTAACACGTGGAGCAGGGAACCCCAGATGGGAAGGAGCTGGGGGTGCTGGTCATGGATTCCCCAGGACAGGTTCTATGCCCCAGCTTTTAAACAGCCCCTTGGAGGAGCCCGATCAGTGGGCCAGCCCCCGCTCTGGGGTCCCACTCGGCCTGCAGGCAGGGGCCTCACGACTGAACCTCTGGCCTCCAGCTTCATCCTGTGAGTCCACCAGAGCCAGACGCGCACAGCGCCGGGATCCAGGCAGGCAGCCAGGATCTGCAGTGACCGCGGGCAGCCTTGCCAAACCGAGCAGGGCGGTTAGTTCCCTGGCACAGGGAGCCGTTCGGCTGGCACCGAGAAATAACGGTTCTGACACACGCCGGCCCTCCCCTCGGGCAGCCACCGCGGGCTCCGCTTCTGGCCCTGCCTCGCTCCGCCCGGATCGCTGTGTCTCCCCGAGCCAGGCCCCTCTCGGTCCATTGTCCGGCTCCTGCAGACCCCGCCCAGTCCCAAGCTGCCCCTGGCGGTGACCCGGGGGGTGGGGGGCTCCCAGAGCAGCTTGTCCCCCCGCCCCGCGTGGAGCAACTCAAAGTGCGGAGGGAAACTGAGGCAGGGGCCTGACAGCTCCGTGCTGGGCGCGGCGCGGCGTCTCCCCGCAGAGCCTGGGGCTCCTGCTCCGGCTGCCTCATTCCAGGGCCCTGCCCGGGCGGTCGGACGAGATCTGTAGTGGGACCCGCGGGGCTTGGCCGGCGCCTGCAGCCGCTGGAAGGAAACATCCGGGTCCCTGGAACTGCGGGCGGAAGTTGTTTTCACCAGTTGGGGTTACTTCCGGTTGACCCGGATGTTGTTTTCTCCTTCTGGGCGGTTATTTCCGCTTAACCCGGATGTTGCTGTCCCTGCTTCTACGTCTATTTCCGGTTGGTCCGGATGTTTTCACCGGTTGGGGGCTATTTCCGCTTGGCTGGGCCGCTGTTTCCCCACTGAGGGGCTTGTCCGTGCCGTTGTTGCCTTGGTTACGCGTTATTTCCAGTTAACCCGGATGTTGTTTCCCGTGGTCGGGCGGCTATTTCCGGTTAACCCCGGATGTGAATCCTCATCGAGGGGCGGGAAGGGGACCGGCTTTTCCCGGCTTTCCCCCTCCCCACTTCGGCTTTTAAGAGGGCGATGACGTCAGCGCCTAAGCTGAGGCCTCCAAGCCGGAAGCGGAAGTAGCGGCGGGGTCACGTGAGACTTCCCACCCCCTCATCCCCACCTGACGTCACCACCCGCCCGGCGCGAGCCGGCTTCTACCCGCCGCGGCGCGAGGCCTCCCCCCAGGGGCGGGGCCGTAACGGTCCCGTCCGGCGCGAGGCTCCTCCCCCTCTTCCGCCCCCGCCCCCCTCGCCGACGAGCCGGCCGGGGCGGATGCGCGGCGACGGCGACGGCGACGGCGGCAGCGGCGGGGGCGGGCCCGGAGGGAGAGGAGGGACGGGAGTGGTCGGGTCCGGTCAAGTGAGAGTCACGGGGTCACGGCGGTCAGGGGTCACTGGGGCGGGGAGGGCGCAGAGAATGGGACCCTCCTCAGGCGGGGGCTGGGCGAGAGCAAAGGGGGTCGATCGATGGGGCGTGAGGAGGAGCCAAGAGTGGTTCTCCCCTCCCCACCCAGCCCCCCCTCCCAAGCCGGGAGAGAACCAGAGTCCTGGCTCCCAGCCACCCTGCTCTAACCACACCCCACCCCCTCCAGAGCCAGAAAGAAACCCAGGAGTCGGCTCCCAGACCCCCCCCCCCCCCCTCTAACCCACTCCCAAGCCAGAAAGAACCCAAGAGTCCTGCTCCCACCCACTGGTTCTAACCACCAGCCCCCACTCCCCTCCCAGAGCTGGGGAGAGAACCCAGGACCTGGCTATCGCCCCCCCCTGTCTAACACCAGCCCCCACTCCCTCCAGGGGAGACCGGGCCTGAGATCACCCCGCTACCAGCCCTCCGGCTGAAGACAGTATCTAGTCCGCCCCCTGCTCTACCACACCACCCACTCCCTCCAGAGCTGGTAGTGATAGTGATCTCAGCATGTGTATCTACCTTCCTTGCACTGCTCATCTACTGCTTCTAACCACCAGCCCCCACTCCCCTCCCAGAGCTGGGAGAGAACCCAGGAGTCCTGGCTCCCAGCCCCCCTGCTCTAACCACCAGCCCCCACTCCCCTCTCAGAACCAGGGAGAGAATCCAGGAGTCCTGCTTGTCCTTGTGCCTTCTATGACACACCCTTACTGCCCCCGACAAACCCTCCTTGCCTTCGCTGACCGTGTCAGAGCCAGAACAGAACAGGGGACGCGACCCGGTGTCCCTTTCCCCTCCTGCGTTAGTGGACGCCTGCGTCTTGTCCCCCGGCCTCCCCCCCGTGTGGCTGCGTGGAGGCCAGGAGATCTGGGGCGAGGCACCTGCTAAGGAGGGGGAAGAAACGCACAGAAGTCAGACCTCCCATGGCCAGCAAGGAGAGAGGATTTCGGTGTGAAAGAGCGCAGCGAAACTGCCCTTCCCCTGTGTCCGCGGAGATCTCCGTCCGAAACACGGGAGGATCTGTGCAGCGCGGGGGGGTGGGGAACGAGCCAGGGCCTTTCTCCTCTAGGGGGTGCCAGCTCCCCCTTGGGCGCCAGGATGGGGGACCGGCAGGCTCGGGGGGTGGGGAATGGGGCACGGGCCCTGTCCCCACTTGAGGGCGCTCACTCCAGTCCTGTCTCCCCAGAAGCGCGAGGGATTCCTGCAGCCCGAGTTCCGCACCTTTGCTGTCGATCCCCAGATCACATCGCTGGATGTCCTCCAGCACATCCTCATCCGCGCCTTCGACCTCAACGGGTGAGTCCTGCCCCAGCCACCAGGGACCTTTGCCCAGCACTGGTGGGTTAGACTGTGGGGAGATGGGAGCCAGGACTTCTGGGTTCTCTCCCCGGCTCTGGGAAGGGAGTGGGGTCTTAGTGGTTAGAGCAGGGGGTTGGGGAGGCTGGGAGCTAGGATTCCTGGATTCTCTCCTGGTTCTGGGAGGGGAGCCAGGGTCTAGTGGTTAGAGTTGGGAGCCAGGACTCCTGGGTTCTTTCCCCAGTGCTGCTATTTCTGGGGTTGCCTGGGAGTTGGATCCTGACTGAGGATGGAGCTAGTGAAGAATTTGAGGCTGTTGGGAGCCAGGGGGCAAAGAGGAGATTTGGGGGACAGATGAGCTCATTCGGTCTGAAGAGCTAATGGGGGACCCTGCGAAAGGAGGGAAGGCAGGGGGGCCAGAATGGCTGGTGAAGGACTCCTAGAGAGTAGTGGTGGGTTCTGTATGGTTGAGGATGCCTCCCGTTGGGGTCCTTCATCATGGCTGACAGCAAACCTAACGAGGCAGGGGAGGTTCTGTGTAGCCGATGGAGGACCTCAAAGGGGTGTGTGTCCTTACAGCCAATGGGAGACCCCAAGGGAGCAGTGGGTGGTTCCGTGTGGCGGACAGAGAGAGTGCAGAGTTCTGTACTGACGGGGGAGCCCGAGGTACCGGGAGGGGACACGCTGTGCCTGGGGTGGTGTTGTCCTGCGTGCGTTGGAGCCAGTCACCTCCACCTCCCCCAGGAAGAAGAACTTTGGGATCAGCTATCTGGGCCAGGAGAAGCAGGGCCAGGAGACGTACCTGTCACTGCTGTCGGACTGGGACCTGGCCACGGCCTTTGCCAGCGCCTCCAAACCCTACCTGCAGCTCCTCGTAGACATCAAGCCTTCGGAAGACAGTGAGTCACTCTGGCAGGGCTAGGGACCCAGGAGTCCTGGCTGCCACCCCCCCCGGGCTCTAACCACCAGACCCCACTGCCCTTCCAGAGCCAGGAACAGACCTTGCTAACTGTCATGTGCTGCTCTCTCAGGCCCTCTGCTGGAGGACTGGGACATCATCAGCCCCAAAGATGTCATCAGCACTGATCTGCTCCTGGTGGAGAAGCGGTCCCTGGCGGCGGCCGCCCTGCCTTTCACCCAGACCATCATCTCCCAGGTGGGTCGAGAGGGGAAGGGGAGGAGGATGGTTCAGGTAGGAAGCACCGTAAGCTACATGGGTGGAACAGAGTTCAGAAGAGAACCCAGGAGTTCTGGTTCCCTCCCCACAACCCCCTGTTTTAACACACTAGACCCCAGTCCCCTCCCAGAGCCGGAGGTAGAACCCAGGAGTCCTGACTCCCGCTCTCCTGCTTGCTCTTAATGGTAGCTGGGCACAGCTCTGTTGTCCCAGTGCTAGGATCATCATGGTCCAATGAAGTCTCCTACTGCCTTGACCTCCCCTGCCTGCTCCCGTGCCTCAGTTTCCCCCCATACAGTGGGGAGGATCCTGCCTGCTCCTGGCATCCGCCGTGCCTTGCTCTGAGCAGGACTCGGTCAGTGATCCCGTCTCTTTGCCTAGGTGGGCCGGACGCTGTCGAAGGTCCAGCAGGCTCTGAGCTGGTCCTATGGGGAGGACGTGAAGCCGTTCAAACCGCCGCTGAGTGACTCCGAGTTCCACACCTACCTGAACCATGAGGGGCAGCTGAATCGGCCTGAGGAGCTGCGGCTGCGCATCTACCATGGCGGCGTGGAGCCCTCGCTGCGCAAAGTGAGTCTCTGGGGAGTGGGGCTGGAAGCCCGGACTCCTGGGTTCTCTCCCTGGCTCTGGGAGAGGAGTGAGGTCTGCTGGTTAAAGCAGGGATGCTGGAGCCAGGACTTCTGGGTTCTCTCTAGCTCTGGGAGGGGAGTGGGAGCTAGTGGTTAGAGCAGGGGGGCTGGGAGCCAGGACTCCTGGGTTCTCTCCCTGGCTCTGCGAGGGGAGTGGGGGCTGATGGGTTAGAGCAGGGGGGCTGGGAGCCAGGACTCCTGGGTTCTCTCCCTGGCTCTGGGAAATGGGATACCAGGGCTAGTGGAGATGGCATGTCAGGGGGTGCTTAGCCATGGAGGAGAGATGTCGGGGTGCGTGGCACAAAGGGGCATAGCATGCCTGGCTATGTGGGACATTGCTTGGCGCTGAGACCCCTCTGTGCCCCCCAAATCGCGGTGGGATGCTGGGAGAGGCAGGGTGGGTCAGAGGCAGCGTGATGGGATGCTGAGAGGTGGCGGGAAGATGCCGGGTGTTGAAGGTCCTTTCTCTGCCCCCCAGGTGGTGTGGCGCTACCTGCTGAATGTCTACCCGGATGGGCTGACGGGCCAGGAGCGCATGAACTACATGAAGCGGAAGACGCGGGAGTACGACCAGCTAAAGGGCCAGTGGGCGGAGCGGGCCAGCCCCGAAGACCTGGACTTCATCCGCAGCAACGTCCTCAAGGACGTTCTCCGCACGGACCGCACCCACCCCTACTACGCCGGCTCGGAGGACAACCCGCACCTGACTGCCCTTCACGACCTGCTGACCACCTACGCCGTCACCCACCCACAGATCTCCTACTGCCAGGGCATGAGCGACATCGCCTCGCCCATCCTGGCCGTCATGGACAACGAGGCCCACGCCTTCATCTGCTTCTGTGGCATCATGAAGCGCCTGGAAGGCAACTTCCAGGTGGACGGCGAGGTGATGTCCCTCAAGTTCTCTCACCTCAAGCTCCTCCTCCAGTACTCGGATCCTGAGTTCTACACCTACCTCCTCTCCCGGGGTGCTGACGACTTCTTCTTCTGCTACCGCTGGTTGCTGCTGGAGCTGAAGCGGGAGTTTGCCTTTGAGGATGCCTTGCGAATGCTGGAGATAACCTGGAGCTCCTTGCCACCGGATCCTCCGGAGAAGGAGGTGGAGCTGGTGGGGCCGCCGGCCAGGCTCAGTGAGAGCGGCCAGCCTGTCCGCCAGCGCCACATGCTGCGGCCCACCTGTAGCTTCGAAGCGACTGGGGACCAGCTTTGCTTGGAGGAGTCCGTAGCCCGGCCCTCCTTGGAGGATCCCGGAAACCGGCCTTGTCTGGAGCAGAAGACCTTATTGAAGCAATCCAGCTTTGGAGAATTCAAGTACTACAGCGCTCGTGATGACAGCTCTGAGGAAGAGCCTTCGCTGAGATCCCAGCGCTCTATGGAGGAAGAGGAGGACTTCTGCAGTGAGCAGGACCCCTTCCTCCAGCTCCCGGCCATGACCAAGTCTTTCTCCGCCCCGTCCCTCCGGCTCCTGACCCCGCCCACGCCCTCCCGAGACTCCACCTCCTCCCCTTCACCCCTCCCCGGCAGCGAGAACAGCGAGAGCCTGCCAGAGGAGAAGGGAGATTTGGCAGGTGACACGCCATCCTCCTCACCCAGCAGCCCCCTCCCCGCCGCCCCGTCCCCAGCCACGGTGAGCTTGCCTCCGCCACAGGAGTTCGGCAAAGGCAACCCCTTTATGCTCTTCCTCTGCCTGGCCATCCTGCTGGAGCATCGGGACCACATCATGAAGAACAACATGGACTACAATGAGCTGGCCATGCACTTCGACCGCCTGGTGCGCCGGCACAATCTGGCCAAGGTGCTGCATCGGGCCAAAGCCCTCTTCGCTGACTATCTGCAGTCCGAGGTGTGGGACTCAGAGGAGGGGGATGAGGCGGCCGCAGAGTCCCCAGCCGTCTCGTGACACCCCGCCCCCCCCACTCTCCCACCACTCCCCATTCCAGTGGCCTCCTTGAGACTCATCACAGGTCAGCCTCTCTCTTCCCCCTGGATCTAATGGTCTCCTTGGAAGATCCTTTGTGAACCAACCAGGATCTCTCCCCCCTGTGGGCAGGGCCGGCGCTACCATTTAGGCAGCCTAGGCAATCGCCTAGGGCACCAGGATTATTCAGGGGGCGGCATTTTGCCGGGGGGGCGGCAGGCGGCTCCAGTTGACCTACCACAGGCATGCCTGTGGAGGGTCCGTTGGTCCGCGGCTCCGGTGGAGCTGCCGCAGTCATGCCTGCGGACGGTCGGCTGCTCGCGCGGCTCCGGTGGACCTCACACAGGCATGCCTGTGGCAGCTCCACCAGAGCCACGGACCAATGGACCCTCCGCAAGAATGACTGCGGCAGCTCCACCAGAGCCACGGACCAACGGACCCTCCGCAGGAATGACTGCAGCAGCTCCACCGAAGCCGCAGGATCAGCACAGGGGGCGGCGAAATGGCTGTGCGCCTAGGGCGCGAGAAACCCTAGTGCCGGTCCTGCCTGTGGGATCCCCTCCCTCCATCCCCCTGCAGATCTAATGATCTCCCTGAACATTCTTCACGAACCAACCAGGATCTGCCCTTTCCATTGGCATCCTCTCTAATTTCAACTATCTCCTTGGAAGATCCATCAGAGACCAACTAGAATATCTCCCTCCCTGGGAGATCCCCTTCAAACACCCCCTGGATTTAATGTTCTCCTTGGAAGATCCTTCATGGACCTACCAGGATCTGGCCTTCCCAGTGGGTTCCCCTCTAACCATCCCCTTCTGACTCCAGTGATCCTTTTGGAAGATCCATCCCCTTGGAAGATCCTTCAGAGACCCAACCAGGATAGGCCACTCGGACTCCGGTGCCTTTTTCTTTTATGTGCATTAGCGGATCCGGTTTTTAGTTTCTGTCTCTGCTGCGGCTGCAGCCTCTGACAGTGTCGCTGCCCAAAGCTGGGGAGCACTCCCAGCCCCCCCGGCCCCAGATATTCAGATGCCACATTGAATGTTAAGACTCTTGACCGCTGGGATGTATGTGCGCTTTTCTGTTCCACTTTTCACTGGCTCATAACTTGCCCAGTTCCCTTTTAAACCAAGTTGCCCAGTCATGGTATATTTCCTCCTCCCATGAAGAGATCAAGCGGAATTTATTCCTCGCTTTGGAGGAAGACCAGACATCAGCTCCCATGATGCAAAAGGGCAGGAATCCGGGAATCAAACAACGTGTGATCTCTGCTGGCTTGCCACTTCCGTTCGGTAGCTGTTTCCCTGAGCAAACGGACCCCAGTGGCTCCTCTGATTTGCTTGGATGTAAAACTAACCAGAGCTCTTCGATCAGCCGAGTCTTTCTGTTCCTGGTTTTAACGAGAGATCAGCTGTTGATAGAGGCAAGACCTGCCCGCATGTGGCTTGACTTCTGGGGCAGGAGCTGTATCAGTGGGGAGAGGGGCGGGGTAGAGGTATCGCAAACAAAACCATTTCCGTTAATCACACCTCATCGCGCTGTGTTAGGATTGGCTCTGGTGTGTGATCTGCTGATGGCCTCTCCAGAAGCAGGTTCTGATCTCGGCTGGGCCAGCATCAGTCTGGAGCTTCTCTGGATGCTGCCGAGATTGGAGCCTCGCTCGTTTCTATGACACAGGCTCGGAAGCGGTGCCTGGCCTGCATCAGCCGTGCCAATCTGGGAATTTCTGCAGACGAAGATGTCTTCCAAACATCCTCTTTTCCCTTCGTGTCCACCCGCAGTTGAGCAGGGCTTGATCAGCTGGGATCTAACCCCTGATGCCTTTTTGTTTCAGTAGCATCCGTCTGCATTGGCCTTATCTTAGCTCAGAGACTCACCTCCTACATCAGCGTCTGTGTTGGATTGCCTGGCTCATGACAGCTACGGATATTTTCCCCCTCCGGATATCGGCCCCTCCTATCGTCCCAGATCTGGGCTCTTTGTACGAAGTCTGATATGAATCCCTTAATGCACCTACGTGGGGGTTCGAGTCTCTAAGGCAGATGAAGCAGAGAGCTGGCTGTGCCATAGCAGAGAAGGGGATTTTCTCTAGCTCCTATTGGAAAAACAAACAACAACAAGGGGAAACGTGCCTGCTCCAGTTCCTGAAAGGGAGCAGCCTGGCCACTAGAGGGCACTGGTAACTCACCAGAAATCAGCCTAACTCTGGGCTTTGGAGATCTGAGTTCTCTACCCCAGGGCAGCCCTGGGTTGTGAGATCCCCCAGGATCTAAATAGGGATGGAGAGAGAAACCGGACGTCCCCGCGGTGTCAGTTCAGGGGGATCTTTCTGGTGATCTGGGGGATCGCCAGAGAGTTGGTACGTAGCCGTGGTACCGGAGGGACCGGCAGGGAGAGGTCGGATTGGTAGGCATCTCTCAGGGGGTGTATCTGGCGTGTGGGAAGTCCCGAGGGTTTGACCTGCCCAGAGCCTGCACCAGTGGGGCCCCTGTCCCCCGCCCAGAGCTCCTACACACCTTCCCCCCCCCCGCCTCCCCAAACTTGCCATATCTGGGGAGAGAAATTGATTACGACTCAGTGTTGTAACTGACCATCGGTGGCAGCAGTTGATGCTTCTCTGGGCTGATGTGCAGGGGGCTGTCAGCCATGGGGCGGAGGCAGAGGGGACTGGCCCCTCCCTCCAGATTAACTTCCCCCTTAATTACAACCCACAGCTAGTCAACTGTAGCAGCCCTGCCTTGGTCAGTTTCACACCCCTTGGCTGGCCCAGCTGTAACTGACTAGCTGCAGGAGCAGTCTTGCGATTCTGGGCTCGCCAGCGTCCCATTAGGTGCGACTGGCCCCGAGCCCGATCGAGATGTCAGTGGGCCCTGCTAAAGGCCCTTCAGTTCTTGGCCACTTGTCTCCTTGCGAGCAAGGTTGGCTGGCTTGACTGCCCGGCGCTCTCCATTTATTGTGCTCAAGGGGATTTTTCACATTTGACCCGTGTTGGTATCTTCTCGCCTTTGGCTACCTCCAAAAAGCAGTGGCTTTAAAGCACAATGTTCTTCCTTGCTCCGCGGCCCCTTCCCTTGTCCCGGGAGGGAGTCGGACGCAGTTACAGGGAAGGGAGCCACTTGGGCTCTACCCTGGATCGCGCATAGGCCAAATCTTAAAATCAGGTTCCAGATCTTGCTAGCGGGAGTGAGGGGCAGAGGTGGGCAGTTATAGGGCTGCAAGGCAGCAGTGAGGCTCTGTGGGAACAGGGGTGCCCAGGTGGTCACCCCTCAGACCCAGGGGCATTTGCCTCCCCATCTGTTGTTGGCTTCAGCGTCTTGTCAATGCCAGGAAGGCGCCTGACTCCGGTGTCCAGCAGAATGGACCTAGCACATGCTCCCGCTACACCCTATTGCGGGAGAGTGTGATGGGCTGACCCCAGTGGGTGGTGTGCTCCTTGATAACCCATGGGGGGCAATAGCGATCACTCTCCTCCACCCTTCCCGTGCCCCGCGGGCAGCCCCACAATAGCTTAGCCCCGAACAAACACACACCAAGCCCTGCTCTGCTACTTTGGGGCTAGATCAAACCTGCTCCAGTGGGATGCTTCCTCCAGAGCTCCCAGCGTGAGGAAACAAGGAAGCCGCCAGTGTGTCTCTGACAACTCTGGTGATTTGTGCTGCTTCCTTTGAACAGGCAGGGGGTTCTTGGATTTCACCGCCAGAGGAGGGTCAAACTTCAATCTCGTGGACACTCGTGTCCTTAAAACACCTCCATCCTCACTGCCAAGGTTAGGATCTTCTGATCGCGGCCAAGAAACGGGGAGTCTCTTTTCCAAACCTGGTCAGAAACCAGGCCCTCGAACGAACCCTCGGCATCTGTTCCCGAGCAAGACTTGGCAGGATTGCTCGTCCCCTTCCATTTTGTCTCTCCCCACCCTCTCCTTGCTCTGGATTTAAATGAGGCAAACGCCCTGGTAGGGGCTCCAAAGTTACTATCTGACTTGTCCATGACCCTGCTCGTGGTACCACCCAATATGAAAGGGTGCAGGGAGGAAAAATGTTTTCCTCTTTCAATTAGAAAGTGCTCAAAGACCAGCTCCCGAAGTGGGGAAGTCAACAGTGTGATGCTGATTTCCGCCAGCCGAGCATCCGGGGCCCATTCTTGTGTCTAGTCCATTGCATTTTTGCATCTAATCAGTTTCAGCCTCAGACCGAAATATAGTTAGGTGGGGCAAGACTTTCCACCCCATGCCTCAGGGCTCAGATTGCTCCAGGCTGGGCTTTCAGATCCAGCGTTTATTTGCGGCATGAGGAGCTAGCTTTGGGGTGTGGTGGGTTTTTTAGAAACAGAGGGAAATTGGGGGTGTGAAACTGCAAAGAATTGTCATTGTGACTGACGCTGGGGTCCAGAAAAGAGGAAACTGCTTTGGCATTGAATGGAAACTGACCCGATTCTGATTTGCCTCTAATCTAAGGGGATTAATCTCAGCTACGCCCAGAGGGGGTGCATGCTCTTGGGGGAAGATTTGTGCCAAAGAGGTCAGGAGGGGCAGGTTGCTACCGTCTCAGGCCCAGGCCCTGGAAGGTATTCAGGTGCTTAGTGTAATACCAAAATCAGAGCCAGCATCTCTGAAGGTCTCCAAGTCTAAATAAGAGCTCGATTTTCCCCAGAGCTCAACAGCCGACGTGCTCAGCTCTTGGGAGAAATTGCAGCTCTTTAAAGTTTTGCCTTTGATGCATCAAAAAAAAAAACTCTTTAAAGCTCCGATTTGCTCCATGGAAGTTGGTTGTCTTTGAGTTTCTGCCAACGGACGAGGCTCCAGGGGCAGGCTGGGCACTCCGTTCCATTCCACTCGCAATCCATTCTCTGCTTCCCTGGATTTAAGTGACACAAAGGACTGGCGGGTGGGAATTTTCGAATCCGGCTCCAGCCGCGCTTTGCCTGAAAGCTGGTTCTTTTAGATCCCCGGGGCTGCTTTTCAATCTATATCAACTGGGCTCGGGTGAAAGCTACAAAGCCGTTTCTGGCACAGTCAACTGGGAGGCTGCCGAATCTGTGGGGGTCTTGGGAGCAACGGGGGACGGTTTTCCAAGTAACTAAAACACCCTGACGCCCACTTCTGTCTCCCCCAAATTCATTGGATTATAACTGGTGATGACTTTGTATTCTCTAGCACTTGGGACAGGTTTATCCTGAAATGTTGCCTGAACCCAGGCTGAGATTGTTGGTTTATGGGTCTCCAGATGCCAACTTTCCCCCCAGATCTTGTTCCTAAGAGCCTGGTTTGTCTCCTTTGGAAACTGCCAAATTCATCTTCGAGAGACATGGAGGTTGGGTTGGGTTGGAAAATGCCACGTGTTTAGTAGGAAACAGCTGCTATAAAGTCTTTGCTCCACCAGAGTCAATAGAATGAGGAGAGTTTGTTCTCTGACTGTCAGGCCCGATCTGGTTTTCTGCTCCCCTCACTAAGGTTTCTGACACTTGAGATCATTAAACCTGAAGGAATTTTGAATTGATCCAGTTTCCAGGAGGTGCTATTTCTGTTTGGGTCCACAGCTCCTGGGTAATTTCACTCCTTTGCCTAGTCAGTTTCACCTGCTGAACTGGCAAATTCCTGGGCAAAAATCCGAATTTTAAAAATCAATCCAAGGAATCGCTGATTTTTTTTCTTTAAAAATCTTTGGGGATCTCAATATTTAAAATCTGAGACAGATCCTAGCTCCCTGGGTGCTGGGAAATCAGATCTCTGGGTATTTTGCCATGGGGGCTAAATTAGCAGTTGGAATCTCAGCTGTCATTGACTGCAGGAGGATGTGAGCCCCCAACCCCTCAGAGCCCCCCCCGCTTAGCGATCTGACTGATTTTTTGAACTGGATCAACCTCAAATTCTTTAGTGATGTTTCCAAAAATTCCAGCAACGTTTGCTGCTCGATCGCCCCGCTGTGCTGGGATAGTGTTGTTATTGTAGGGCCTACTGTGTTTTCCGCTTCCTGGCTTTGTGATGGGGGCCCTGTCCAAACTCCTCCTCTGCTGCTGAAATCCAGGCGCCCGTTTGATCTCTTTGTAGATGAGCCGCAGAAGCCAATGGTGCTGAGTTGTGAATATTTTGTTTGGTGTTCAGCCTTTCCTTATTTCGTGCTGCTCTATTTATTTTGCCAACCTTCCAGGCTGTGAAGTTTATTTACCTGGCCGGGCTGTTTAAACAGGACAAAGGTTCTGAAACAAAGTTGGAACTCACTGGGTGGTGCTGAAATCAGCCAGCTGGAGTCTTCTCACAGGCTTTGCTTCTTTCAGGCCCGCTGCTCTTTCAAGATCTGGGACCCCTTTGAAAAAGAAACGTGGCCCTTGCACCAGGAATTGACCGAGCAACTTCTGGCTATGGACTCTCTAAAAACTGCAGTGGATTCTGGGAGGGAGGCTGGGGGAGCAGCCAGAGGAGTGGATGCAGCTAGTTAACACTGTCTTGGGTGGCTCAAGGTGTCACTTTCAAGGGGGATTGGGTGCCTCATCCCCCCCCCCCCCAACGGTGGCGATTTTGGATTCCTCTGGGGGAAAGACCGAAGAGTTGGATTCTGCTACTGTTAACGGCCAAGCGCCTGGAGCTCTTCCCCCTTCAGGCTGCCAGCGATTCGATCTCTTTCTGCCTCCCAAGCAACTGAGTTCTGTAACCGACCAAAGGAACCCAAGGAACCAAATCTAGCTACAGCCGCTGTGGAGTGCGGCCGGGTGGGGCGTTGGTGTGGTGAGAAGGGGACCTGGCCTGGATCAGGCTAGGTTTATGGACTCTGGGTCAGCACAGCTGTTCCATCCCCTGTATATATCCTCTGTACAGTTGGAGACCCCAGTATGTTCCTAAACCCCCACGCCCAAAGCTGGACTTCGCGAAGGGGGTCCCGCTCGGGCGTGGGAGTGAATGTGCTACAGGAATGAAAGTGGAAATAAATGGAGGAAAAAGTGGATGGTTGTGGCCAGGTTTGTTCATGGGCAGGGAAAAGAGAGAGGAGGGAGGCCCCAGGAAGGATCCAGGAGTCCTGGCTTCCAGCCCCCTCCTTCCCCTGCTCCCCGAGCTGGAGAGAGAACCCAGGAGTCCTGGCTCTCACCTCTAGCCCCCACTCCAAGAGCCTGGGAGAGAACCCTGGAGCCCGGAGCATCATGTTACTCCAGTTAGAGCCAGAAGCCTTCGCTCCAGTCTGGCACCATCCCTGTGAACTGTCGAGGGGAGGGGGGGCTAGTGGTTAGAGCAGGGGGCTGGGTGCCAGGACTCCTGAGTTCTCGCCCTGGTGCCCGGATGGGAAGGGGGGTCTAGTGAGTTTGAGCAGGGGGCTGGGTTGTCTATATCACCACTGCCTTGCAATGGATGCACTCAGGCCTGTGGCCGTGTGTGTCATGTTCTCTGTACTGCAGTGACCTGATGGGTGATCCCCCCTCCCCCTTCTCTCTCGCTTTGAGGCAGGCTGGCACATCTCCTTCCTAGAGAGGCAACCTGGCCCCTGTCTGGGGGAGAATGTGCTTCTATCTGCCTAACACCCCGTCCCCTGGGGCCATTTTTCAGATCCACCCACAGCCCCATCCAGTGTCTCCATGTAGCCTGGGGCCCCAGAGCAGTTTAATAAGGGAGTTTATCTGCTTGGGCTCAGACCAGGGGCTCCCTGGGGTCTCTCCTGGGCTGGGTGGCTCTGGCTCTCACCGTTTCTAACCTGGCTGGGGCTGAGGGTTGGCGCCTCCCTGGAGTGGCAGCTGGGTGGCCGTGTGCTTCCCTGAGATTGTGATGGCCTTTAAGCCCCGGGGAATCAATTGTCACAGCAGAATTTTTAAACAAAAATTGAATGGGGTGATTCTAGTTATAAAGAAGAAAACATAATCCAGGCTTGGGTAAACTGAGGCAGGGTCCTACGGGGGAGCTGGATTAAAAGGACACCCTCCTGCTGTAACCACTAGACCCTACTCCCTGCCCAGAACTGGTAGAGAACCCAGGAGTCCTGCTCCCAGCCTCTCCCTGCTCTAACCCACCAGAGCCCACTCCCCTGCCCTCCCCTCTCCAAGCTGCAGATTGAACCCAGGAGTCCTGGCTTCCAACCCCCCCACCCCCCGTGCTCTAACTACCAGCCCCCACTCCCCTCTCTGAGCCAGGAAGAGAACCCAGGTGTCCTGGCTCCCAGCCCTCTCCCCCAACCACGTGCCCACCCCCTGGATAGAATCCCAAAGTCCTACTCCCCCGCCCCTCCTACTCCCACCACCAGCCCCCCCTCCCTTCCCCAGGGAATAGAACCCAGGAGTCCGGGATCCCCACTCCCACCACCAGCCCCCCCCAGGAAACAGAACCCAGGAGTCCGGGATCCCCGCTCCCACCACCAGCCCCCGCTCCCCAGGGAATAGAACCCAGGAGTCCGGTCCCCTCCCACAGCCGGATGTGCCCCTGCAGCGTGGGCCTGGGAGCTGATGCAATGGGTAACCTGATCCCCTCCCAGCGCTGCCCGCGCCCCGCCCGGCTGCCCCAGTCCGCTAATCCCGCCGCCCGCGCCGGGACCCTCCGCTCCGCGCCCAGGGTGAGTGATGCGGGGCCCGCCACGTGGGGAGGGGGGCTCAGCCCGAGGCGTCCTGACCTGCCAGAACTTGGCTTGTCCCAACCTGAGCCTGTGGCCTCCCTTCCGGTGCCAGCTGGCCAGCTGCTCCCCTCCCAGGGCCGGGGAGAGAACCCAGGAGTCCAGGCTCCTGCCCCCCTGCTCTAACCATTAGCCCCCACTCCCCTCTCAGAGAAAGGGGTAGAACCCAGGAGTCCTGGCTCCTAGCCCCCGCGCTCTATCCACCAGACCCTGCTCCCCTCCCTGAGCCGGGGAGGGAACTCAGGAGTCCTGGCTCTGAGCCCCCTCCCTCTCTAACCACCAGACCCTGCTCCCCTCCCCGAGCCAGGGAGAGAACCCAGGAGTCCTGGCTTCCAGCCCCCCCTGCTGTAACCCACCAACCCCCACTCCCCTCCCAGAGCCAGAGAGAACCCAGGAGTCCTGACTGCAATTTTCCAACTTCAAAACCAGAGGTGACTGTCTTCCGGTGGCTATTTCTTGTCTGAGTAGCTGGGAGGCTCCCCCCCCCCGAATCCTCTTAACTGTTGAAAAGTTGCTGGGCGAATGTGAATGAGCTCTTTCTTTTTGGAGAGAAATCGGCCACTGGACAGAGCAGCGCGAGCCCGGGGCGTTAACAGGGACAGAAATCTCAGGAACCAGGCGAATAGTAGCTGCGGTGCCAACTTTTGGTGAGGATTTGAGGAGTAACATTGATCCTGGAATTAGTGGTAACAATTGTAAGTACTCAGGTTGTCTGTAGTATTAATGGAATTGGTTTGAGTAACTCTGGCATATGAGTGATACCAGCTTGGGTAGTAACTAGCTGGAGTATTAGTGGTATCTATTTAAGTAGTGACTCTTTGGAGTATTGATGTGAGCAGTTCGTGCAGTAACTCCACAGAGTATTAGTGGTAGTGATTTGAGTAGTAACCATCTGGAGCATTAGTAACTCTTTGGAGTATTAGTGGTGGAGTATGAGTGATATCGATTTGACTGGTAACTCGGAGTATTAGTGGTGGAGTATTAGAGATATCAATTTGACTAGTAACTTGTTGGGGTATTAGTGGTTTCGATTCAAGTTGTAGCTAGTTGGAGTATTAATAACTGGCGCATTAATGTTATTGACGTGACTAGTAACTCTTTGGAGTATTAGTGGTGGAGTATTAGTGATATTGATTTGACTAGTAACTTGAAGTATTAGTGGTGGAGTATGAGTGATATCGATTTGACTAGTAACTCATTGGAGTATTAGTGATGTCCGTTTGAGTATTAACTTGGGAACATGGGCTGTATCCATTTGACTAGTAGCCCTGTGGAGTATTAGTGACTCTGTGCAGTATTAGTGGTATCTGTGTGAGTAGTGACCCTTTGGGCCATTAGTAACTTTTTGGAGTATTACTTGTGCCAATTTTAGTAATAACTGCTTGCAGTATTAGTGGCACTGATTTCACTAGTAACTCTGGTGTGTTGGTTGCACCATTTGGCTAGTAACTCTTCAGAGTAACAGTGGTAACAGTTGGGATAATAACTGTAAGTAGTAATGGTGCTTACAATGTGGGTAGCGACTGGAGAATCAGAGGTAACAACTGGAGTGGCAGGGATGGCTGTATTATTGGGAGCAGTGACGGGGTGATGGTCATGTTACTGAGCAGAGTACTTGTAGGATTAGTGGTTATAACATCACTGCTACCCCGTTCCTACAATTAGTGACAGTGTCAGTAGCATAAGTCAGGGGTTACAGTGTTCCCAGAACTGGGATAAGAGTCTTGGGGTATGAGTGACAACGTTCACTGTCACCGTGTTTGTGGTGATGTTAATGATGCTATTTGCGAGTGATAACAGTTTGGAGTATTTCTGGCAACAGTGAGAGCAGTAACAGTGTAGCTAACACTGTGTAGTGCTAGCAGGAATGGAGTCTGTAGCATTGTGGAGGGTATTGATCTCGCTAATGGTTGTAGCATGAATAGTAACTGTGTCTGTGCACTGTTGAGGGTAACAGTGTTGCTAACACCCTGTGCCGCAATAGCAGTGTTTGTAGCACTGTTGAGGGTAACAGTGTTGCTAACAGAGTCTGTTGCACTAGCAGGAACAGCATGTGTAGCGCTGTTGAGGGTAACAGTGTTGCTAACACCCTGTGCCACACTAGCAGTGTTTGTAGCGCTGTTGAGGGTAACAGTGTTGCTAACACCCTGTGCCACACTAGCAGTGTTTGTAACGCTGTTGAGGGTAACAGTGTTGCTAACACCCTGTGCCACACTAGCAGTGTTTGTAACGCTGTTGAGGGTAACAGTGTTGTTAACACCCTATGCAGCACTGGCAGTGTTTGTAGCGCTGTTGAAGGTAACAGTGTTGCTAACACCCTGTGCCACACTAGCAGTGTTTGTAGCGCTGTTGAGGGTAACGGTGTTGCTAACACCCTATGCAGCACTGGCAGTGTTTGTAGCGCTGTTCAGGGTAACGGTGTTGCTAACACTGTGTGTAGTACTAGCAGTAACGATGTCAGTTGCCCTGTTGAGGGTAACGGTGTTTCTACACCATTCCACCCGACCCACCCTCTCTACACCGGGACAAATGCTGAAGGCCACGTCTCGGGCAACACCCCCTCTGCGTGCAGATATGGCCTGCCAGCCACAGCGGTTGCAGGAGTGGCAGTAATGCTGCTTAGAGTACCAGTACTCGGAGTATTGTCCTATGCCCAGACCAAAGGCGGAAGCCCCATCCTTCCTTATCTCGCCTGCAATGAAGGAGCAGGTGGCTCTCGAGGGCAGATCCGCCCCGCCAGTGCTGGGCCGGGCTAGGAATTGTGAATGGGACGCTCTGTAATGGGGGAGGGGAGGGAAGGGTGGGGAAGCACATGGGGGGGCATCGCTGGCGGGCGGGGCGTGCGTTGTTATCCAGTGATTAGTTTATCCGGCTTCCCAGGCCGCGGCTGGCAAGGGCACTGGGACACGGGGTGGGGGGGGACCCCTGGGGTCTGCAAGGGATCTGGGTTTACCCCCCCCGTCCCTTCTTGGTTTAGTCCCGACCTCACCCACCAGGGGGCGCTGTAGGCAGCGGGGCAGAGCGCTAGCTGGGGGTGGGAGCCAAGGGAGGCCGTGTGGGGGGACAGCAATGTAAGGCCACTGGGGCTCCCCCCTCCTGACTCCCATCTGCTTCCCTGGCTCTGACCAGCCCAGGTTGGGTCCTGTCCCTGGCTCTGTGAGGGGAGTGGTGTCTAGTGGTTAGAGCAAGGGGGCCTGGGAGGCAGGATTCCTGGTTCTCTCCCCATCTCTGGAAGGGGAGTTGGGTCTGGTGGTTAGAGCGGTGGGGGCTGGGGGCCAGAACTCCTGGGTTCTCTCCCTGACTCTGGGAAGGGAGTGGGGTCTAGTGGTTAGAGCAGGGGATCGGAGGTTGGGAGCCAGAAATCCTGGGTTCCTCTCTGTCTGGTAATTAGCTGTTCCTGACTCTGACACACCCTCAACGGCTGCTAACTATAATTATGTTGGTGCTCCCCCCGGGATATTTTAACGAACACTGGAATAATTACAGCCAATTAGCCATGAGGGCTGATTAAAAACTTCCATCAGATGCAAACCTGTTAGCATCAGGGTCTGAAGGGGAAGACGAAGGCAGGACGCGGCCCCAAGACGCACCCGCCACCGGCCCTTATAGAGACATGAATCCCAGTGGGTGTGTACATGCCTCACAGTGCTCTATGGAAACTCCCGCAGCTGCCAGCTGGACCGGGCTCTCCCCCGAGCCGGGCGCTCCCCCCACAGCCAGCGTCCTGCCTCACACCCCACAGCGCCCCCTGCTGGGAGAGGCCAGCGCTGGAGTAGCTGGGTCCAGTGGGGTAAAGCACTCGGAGTCCTGGCTCCCAGCACCCCCCCCCACTCTAACCACTAGGTGTGTATGTTTCTTTAGTGGGAGTGCCGGTGTGTTTGTGGGTGTGTCCCCCTGCTGGAGGGGACAAGCCCAGCTCTGTGTGTGTGTGTGTGTTGGTCCATGCGTTCACATTGTGTTGGGAGGAAGCAGAGGCGTGCGTGTGTGGATTGTATGTGCCATGGGACTGGCAGGTGTGTGATTGCATTGGGGACAGCTGGCTCTGTGTGTGTGCTGGGGGGTAGTCAGGGGTGAGTTGATCAGTTTTGGGTAGGAGGTGCATGTTGTGTGTTGACAGGTGAACACAGTTGGTTCCGGGTGTTGTGTGTGTGTTGGGGGGGCACAGGAGGTGACATGTATGTGTGTTGTGCTGGAGGAGATGTTGTGGTGCAGACTCGAGGCTGTGTGTTGGGAACACTTTAGAGGGTGTGTGTTGAACTGTATATTTGTGTGTTGATCTGTGTGTGTTGGCAGAAGGACGGGGTGTTGTGCTGCAGTGGGTGTTGGTGTCCAGGGCCAGCAGGCTGTTTGTGTATCTTGATCAGTGTCGTTGTGCAGGGTCAGTGGGGTGTCTGTTGATCTGTGTGGTGTTGCAGGGGGTGTTGTGCAGGGCCAGTAGGTTATGTGTGTGTGTGTGTGTTAATCTCTGTGTTGTGTTGCAGGAGGGGTTGTGCAGAGCCAGTGGGCTGTTTGTGAGAGTTGATCTGTGTTGTGTTGCAGAGGGTGTCATTGTGCAGGGCCAGCGGGCTGTGTATGTGTGTGTGTTGATCTGTGTTGTGTTGCAGGGGGTGAGGTTGTGCGGGGCCAGCGGGCTGTGTGTGTGTGTGTGTGTGTATATCTGTGTTGTGTTGCGGGAGTGTCATTGTCCAGGGCCAGCGGGCTCTGTGTGTGTGTTGATCTGTGTTGTGTTGCGAGGGTGTGTGGTTGTGCAGCACCAGAGGGCTGTGTGTTGATCTTTGTTGTGTTGCGGTAGGGGTGGTTGTGCAGGGCCAGAGGCCTGTGTGTTGATCTGTGTTGTGTTGCAGGGAGTGTCGCTGTGCAGGGCCAGCGGGCTGTGTGTGTGTGTTTGTTGATCTGTGTTGTGTTGCAAGGGGTGTTGTTATGTAGGGCCAGCAGGCTGTGTGTATGTGTGTTGATCTGTGTTGTGTTGCGGGGAGTGTCGTTGTGCACTGTGCCCATCTGCACATTGTGCGCCTGACTCACACCCCCCTCGGCCCGCCCAGGCCCCCCTCCCGCGCAGGGGTGTGATTGACTGTGGCGTGGCCGGTGTGTGCACATCTCTTCACGCGGGCGTGTGGCAGGGAGCGTGTGGCTCGGCGTGCAACACCCCCCAACACACACACCCCCCCGGCCCGACCCCGGATCTCCCCGTCTGGCCTGCTCCCCCTTTTCCCGCCTCGCACGGTGAGTGTGAAGCGCCGGGTGTGAGTGCGTGGCGGGGACACAACCCCTGGTGTAAGGCCACGAGGCGGTTGCATCAGCCGCCCTGGGGAGTGGGGGGGCGGCAGCAAAGGCTGGGGTGGGGGGCCGACGGATGGGGGGCCAGACAGATGGGGGGGAGCATTGCACCGTCATCCCCCCAACAAGATCACCCCCCATGGCCCCTAACTCATTGGGGCGGGTCTGCGGGGGGGTGGGCTTTCCCACAACTTTCTGGGGGGGTTGTCAGGAAGTTGGGGGGGGCTCTGGTGTTGGCTAGTTTCTCTCCAGCACGTCAGTAGTTAAATCCCAGCTCCCCCTCTCAACGTCCCCCCCCTCCCCTCCCCTCCCCCACCCCCCTGGAGCCAGCAGCAGCTGCGTGTTCTCATCCCACAGGGGCTGCAGCTGCCTGGGAGCAGGAGCCCTGCCTGGCTCTGGCCGGGGAGTGGGGGCTACTGGTTAGACCGGGGGGGGGCGGCGGCTGGGAGCCAGGACTTCTGGGTTCTCTCCCTGGCTCTGGGAGGGGAGTGGGGTCTAGTGGTTGGGGGGTTGGGAGCCGGACTCCTGGGTTCTTTCCCCAGCTCAGGTATTAGGGTGCCCTGGGGAGGGAACCCAGGAGTCCGGGCTTCCAGCTCCCCCTGCTCTGGATCTGTGCCCCCCACTCAAAGACCTTTCACAGGTATGGGCTGGGGTTAACCTCTCGCTGCCCGGACCCCAGTGTAGGTTCTGGGTACTGGGTCAAACGTTTCCCAACCACTCCAAAGCCTTCGAGGAGAGACCTCCCCTGTGTGAGGATCATGGAAGAGATCCCAGGACTCCTGGGTTCTCTCCCTGGCTCTGGGAGGGGAGTGGAGGCTGGTGGTTAGAGCAGTGGGGGGCTGGGAGCCGGACTCCTGGGTTCTAACCCAGCTCTGGTAGTGGGGTGCCCTGGGGCCCTGCTAGTCCCAGCAGCTCCTCAAGGCCTCGTGCCACATCAGTGCTGGGCCCTTCCTGACCTTTCCCCCAGTCTCAGTTTCTGAAGCCGGGGTCCAGCTTTGCAGGGGGAGTGGGTGGAGGGGGGAGCTAGAGGGTGGGGCCCGAGCAGGGTGGGCCCCTCTGGGGCGGGAACGGGAAGGCGAGATAGGGAGGCTCAAACTGGGACTGATCTGAGCGAGGAAGTAGAACCCAGGCGTCCGGGCTCCCAGTCCTTCCCCCCAACACCTGTTCTAAGCACTAGACTCCCTTTCTCTCCCCGGGCCGGGGGGAGAACCCAGGAGTCCTGGCTTCCTCTCGCTGCCTGGACCCCACTGCCCTCCCAGAACCAAGAATAGAACTCAGGAGTCCTGTCAGGGCCGCCCGGAGGTGGGGGGGGGGCAAGTGCGGCAATTTGCCCCGGACCCCATAGGGGCCCCCATGAGAGTTTTCGGCGGGTCTTCGGCAGCAGGTCCTTCAGTGCCGCAAAACACACCCGGATTGAGTGAAGGACCCGCTGCCAAGAACCAGAGCTTCTTCCAATCCGGGTCTTCAGCGGCAGTTCAGCAGCGGGTCCGTCACTTGCTCCGCTTGGGGCGCAAGCCGCGGGGGGTGCTCTGCTGGCGCCGCCAGGGCAGCAGGCAGTCTGCCTTCGGAGGGTCTGCTGGTCCCGTGGCTTCAATGGACCCTCTGCAGGCAAGTCACCCAAGACAGCCTGCCTGCCGTGCTTGGGGCAGCAAAATGTCTACAGCTGCCCCTGGCTCCAGGACCCCCTGCTGAAGTGCCCCAAGACCTGGAATGGAAGGACCTCCACTGCCGAAGACCCCAGGCCCCCTGAATCCTCTGGGTGGCCCTGAGTCCTCGCTATCCGTGCCCCCTGCTCTAACCACTAGACCGCACTCCCCTCCCAGAGCCAGGGAGAGAACCCAGGAGTCCTGGCTCTCAGCCCCCCCTGCTCTAACCCACCAGCCCCCACTCCCCTCCCAGAGCCGGGGAGAGACCCTGGGAGGGCGCGGTCGCCGTGTCCTGAGGGATCAGGCATCAAAGTTAAGCCCCAGCATGTGGGAAATGCAGGAACGGGCGCAGTGCCAGCTCCTGCCCTTAGGGGGAGCCAGGCGCCTTCCCACCCCACCCAGCTGGGACGGGTGCACAACCTGCCCGGGGCAGCCGCTGTTCCTGTGTGTTCCCTGCTGCTCCGTTACTGAAGACATCAGCCAACCCACTGACTCTGAGCCCCACCTTGCTCTCACCACCAGACCCCACTCCCCTCCCGGAGCTGGGGAGAGAACCCAGGAGTTCTGGTTCCCAGCCCCCCTGCTCTCACCACCAGACCCCACTCACTGCCCAGAGCTGGGGAGAGACCCCAGGAGTCCTGGCTCCCAGACCCCTTCCCCCGCTCTCACCACTAGACCCCACTCCCCTCTCAGCGCGGTGAGTCTGTTGGTGACATTCTCTCTGTCCCATCACGGAAGGGACGTGTTGTTAAGTGGTTAGGAAGCTATTCTAGGCCTCCCAGGACCTGGGATGACTAGCTGTGCCTCAGTTTCCCCATCTGAAAAATGGTGGGCGGGAGGGCCTCTTTCTGATCAGCTCGTTGCATCCATCAGTTAACGCCCCCTCCCCTCCACCAGCCAATCCATTCAACTATTGCTTTGCTCTCAGTGGGGGCAAGGAAGGGACAGTCACATGAACCCCCCACCCTGCCTCCCAGGTGGCTGGTGTGACAGGATGGATCAGGCGAAGTTTTTCTGGCCGAGATCAGGAAGTGTTAATGCCCGTGGACAAAGCCTTGTTTGTAATCCCGTGTCTAATTCTGCTCATGCGTGTTAAGGTTTGGGAGAGGAGAAATTGTCCATTTCACAGCACTCAATGTGCTCAGATTTCATCAGTCAAAGGGAATTACGCACCGAAATGCGTTTGAAGAGCTGGGCCTGACTGATTCGAAAATGGGACGTTTCACCAATAGGAAACTGGGTTACTTAGGACATTTGAAATGTACAGAAATCGGAATTTAATCATTGAAAAGGGAGCAGTTTCAAGGAAGGGGCTAATTAGGAACTTTGAAAAGTCAAGATTTGGAAATTGGATTGAGCAGCAAATTCAAAATGAGGAGGATTGGCTGAATCAGGCCATTCAAAAATTGGAAATTTAAAAAAAACCATTTTCAAAACGAGGAGAAAGGATGGTTTGCGAAATTGGAAATTGAAGCAAACTGCAATAATTAGAACTTATGAAATGTAAAAAATGGAAAAGTGGTTACTCTGATTAGAAACATTTGATATTTCAAAAGTTTTAAAAAGTGAAAAGGACATTTCGAATGTCCAACGGTACAAAGTTGGACACTTCCAAAATAAATAACTTGGCTCAGTGAGATGAATGGACGTCCCAGTGTTTTTCAAGTATTTTCATTAGCAAATCTGACATTTCAAAATGAGGAAAATGGATTAATTGGGAATTTTGACAGTTCAGAAATAGAGGAAAAGGTTATTCAGGACATTTTCAATGTCAAAAATAGAAACTGTGATTCAATGAAAACAGTCTGAACACGGGAATATTTGCTTTATTAGAAAATCAGATATGTCAGTACGAGATCATTTGGATGGTTTAGGTAAACGGACAGTTCCAAATGTAACACGGGATTTTGTTAGGAAAATTGAAATGTCAGAATTAGAAGGAATTGATTCATTGGACAAACTGAGGCTTTGAAATGAGAAAACTTCAAGTACAAATTTTGGCGTTTCTAAAAATAGAAACCGTGGCTGCATTAGAAAAAGTGGCATTTTGAACATAGGGAGGGAAAGGGATCATTTAGGAAATTAGCTCACATGGCAAAGTGCAACTTTCAAAGGAGAAAATCGCCTCAGTTAGACGACGCGATGCTGCAAAATTTAGAAAATTGGAGGCTTAACGACTCGAAAGGTCCCCAAGACGTTTTGGGTGAAAGTCAGACTGAGCAAAAAGGCCAATCTTTGATGAGAAAAAAACCCAACAAGTTTTAACTGTAAAATTATTGATTCCATGCGGGATAAACTCGCGTCTCAGCTGTACCACCGTCATGGGCCAGCTTGCAGTCAAGACGGGGTGTTTTGCTAAAAGATCTGCCCAGGGGTTGTTTCTGGGAGGTTGCAGAGACTGTGTGATATCGGAACTTGGATTAGGTGATCCTGGAAGTCCCGTCTGGGCTTGAGATCTGTGAATTCTGGACCGGGGATGATGGGAAAATGCTGTCTTGGGGGTGGATCCGTCAGGGCCGTTGCCTCTCTGTGTTCAGATTTCATCCACGGGATCCCGGATGACGGGCAGTGGCGAATCTCGTGTTCACGCCACTGGCCCTCCTGGGAGACTGTCCCTTGCTGCCCTGCTCTAACCACTGGACCCCACTCCCTTCCCAGAGCTGTGGAGAGAACCCAGGAGTCCTGGCTCTGAGCCTCCCCAACCCATGCAGGGATTGAGCTTCTCCTTCGTTTGGGTGGGGGCATTTCTGGCTGAGCCCTTTGTCTGGGTTTCTAGGTGGGAAGGTAACTCATGCGCTGCGCCCCAGTTACAATCTCTGACACACGCATCACGTCCGCACCCCGAACCGGCCCGTGTCCACCATGGAGCTGCAGAAGATGGAGGAGCAGGAGGGGCTGGAGATGTTAAACGGGTCTGTCCCGGAGTGTGACAAAGCTAGCGGCCTGGAGGATGGGTAAGTATCGGACGGCGGGGGGGAACGGATGGGGGTATCGGGGGGCTAGTGGGGGGGTAATGGGGGTATCTGGACCAGGGCTACCGGGGGCGGCTGGGCAGGTGACCCCCACGTCGGGGAGGGGGAGGCTCTGGGTGGGAAGCGCCCGGTGAACTGAGCGGGGGAAGAGACCCAGGCATCCGAGCTCGCAGCCCTCTCACCCTGCAGCCCTTCCCCTTGCAGGGACCCTGCGGTGGAGGTGACGGCGGCCGAGCAGGAGGGTTTCCTGCCCCACGCCACTGGCAAGAAGCTGAACCAGTTCACTGACGTAAGTGGGACCCAGGCGTCTGGGCCCCGATGCAGAGCCGATCCCACCCCCCCAGCAGCCAGATCCTTTGACTAGTCCCTCGCCTCTTTGACCCCTGCCCTTTGACCTTTCATTGGACCCAAGGCCACTGTCCCTTTAACCTCTGCCCTTTGACCTTTCATTGATTCCACACCCCATGGCACCTTTAACCTCTGACCCTCACCCTCTCCTCACTGTCCTTCGGCCTTGCCCCTCCTCTTTTGCTCTTTGACCTCTGACCCTTGCCCTCCGCTCTTTGCACTTTCTCATTGCCCTTCCTCTTTGGCCACCCCATTGTCCTTTGACCTCTGATGCTCATCCTCATCTGAAGGTGGTTTGATCTTTGACCTCCAACCTTTGCCCTCTCCTCGCTGATTTTTGATCTTTGGTGTATGACCCTTGCCCTTCTATTGATGCAATGTGTCCTTTGGCCTTTGTCCACTCCATTAATTGCTTTGTTATTTTACCTCTGACCCTTGCCCTTTGACCTCCGCCCTCCCCCAGGCTCTCACCCCGCCCCGTCTCTCTCTCTCTTGCCCGCAGTTCGATGGGAAGACGTCGTTTGGGATGTCGGTCTTTAATCTCAGCAACGCCATCATGGGCAGCGGCATCCTGGGCCTCGCCTACGCCATGAGCAACACGGGCATTGTGCTCTTCATGTAAGCGCTGCCCCCACAGGGCACTGCCCAGGGGAAGATCACAGGACTGGGGTCACTGCTGCCCCCACAGGGCACTGCCCGGGGGAAGATCACAGCACTGGGGTCACTGCTGCCCCCACAGGGCACTGCCCGGGGGAAGATCACCATGAAGGGTTCACTGCTGCCCCCACAGGGCACTGCCTGGGGGAAGATCACAGCGTGGTGATCAGTGAGATATACTCCTCCTCCACCAGGTGGTGCCAATGGGTGGGAGCTATAGCAGATGGAGCCAGGACTCCTGGGTTCTCTCCCTAGCTCTAGGAGGGGAGTGGGATCTAGTGGTCGGGGTGGGGTGGGGAGGCTGGGAACCAGGACGCCTGGGTTCTCTCCCCGACTCCGGGAGGGGAGTGGGATTTGATGATCGGGGTAGGGGTCGTGGGGTTGGGAACCAGGACTCCTGGGTTCTCTCCCTAACTCTGGGAGGGGAGTAGGATCTAGTGGTCGAGGCCGGGGCGGGGGAGAGGCTGGGAACCAGGACTCCTGGTTCTCTCCACGACTCTGGGAGGGGAGTGGGATTTGGTGATCGAGGTGGGAGTTGGGAACCAGGACTCCTGAGTTCTCTCCCCAGCTCCAGGAGGGGCACTTCCAGCTGCCCACCTTTCTCTTCGCAGCGTGCTACTGATCTGCATCGCCATGCTCTCCGCTTACTCCATCCACCTGCTGCTGAAATGTGCCGGCGTTGTAGGTGAGTGGTGGGGAGGTGAAGCTCCCGGCTCCTCCAGCCCCGGCCTCGCCCAGCGGGGGGCATTGACACTCTCTAACTCCCGTCTCTTTCCTCCCGCGCAGGGATCCGCGCCTATGAACAGCTGGGTTACCGGGCATTCGGCCCGGGCGGCAAGGTGGTGGCAGCGGTGGTCATCTGTGTGCACAACACGGGAGGTGAGTCTGATCTAGCCACTGGCCCCCACCCAGAGCCAGGCAGGGAATCCAGGCGTCCTGGCTCCCAGCCTCCCCCCAACTCCCCTTCCAGCTGTAACCCACTAGACCCCACTCCCTGCCCAGAGCCGAGCAGGGAACCCAGGCGTCTGGGCTCCCAGCCCCCTCTAACCCACTAGACCCCACTCCCCTCCCAGAGCCAGGAGGGGGGACCCAGGCGTCCTGACACAGGTGTTTGTTTTGCAGCCATGTCCAGTTACCTGTACATTGTGAAATATGAGTTGCCTCTAGTGATCCAGACGTTCCTGGGCCTGTCGGAGAACACGGAGTGAGTGAGATAATGTGGGGCACCAGCCCCGGGCCACGTTCCCACCCCACTGCCCTGTGGGCAGATGGGAGCCGCCACCCGCTAGAGGGGAAAGGCCCCGGGCTTCATTCCTGTCTATAAATGGGGACATCTGGCTCTCTGGTTCATGTGCCTTCCCTGCCTGGGCACTGTGCCCTCGTCCCCTGCTCCATCCTGCCAGACCCCACTTCACTCCCAGAGCTGGGGGGAGAACCCAGGTGTCCTGGCTCCCAGCCCCCCACCCCCACTCTAACCACTAGATCCCACTCCCCTCCCAGAGCCTGGCTCCTGGCCCCACAGATTGCACGGAGCCATGGGGAAGGAGCTTCCTAATTCCATGGGTTCCTGGTGAGTCCCGTAGAAGGTTCTAATTCCCTCCCCCTCCCCCTCACATGAGCCTTGCCCCCACACTTGTGTCACCTTGGGCCGTTCCTGCCCTCCCCTCCTGGCTACCCATGTCCAGCTCCCAAGGAATGAGCCAGCCCAGAGCAGGAGTGTTTCCCCCCTGGCCCCGCCTCCCCCAGCGGCAGGCGCTGTGGGGTGCTGACCCCAGCCCCGTGTGTCTCGCAGGAACTGGTACATGAACGGCAACGTGCTAATTATCATCGTCAGTGTCTGCATCATCCTGCCCCTGGCACTCATGAAACATCTCGGTGAGTGTGGGGCTGGGAGGGGGCAGGGGGTAGCGCCCCCTGCTGGTGGGATCAGCCCTGCGTGTCTTACCCTCTCTACCCTCCCCCACAGGCTATCTGGGGTACACCAGCGGGCTCTCGCTGACCTGCATGGTCTTCTTCCTCATCTCAGTGAGTCCACCCTGCCCCCCAATCCGATGTCCCTGCCCCGCCAGCCCGCCAGGGAGAGAACCCAGGTGTCCTGGCTCCTAGTGCCCCCCTGCCCCAACCACTAGACACCACTCCCCTCCCAGAGTTGAGGAGAGAACCCAGGAGTCCTGGCTCCTAGTGCCCCCCTGCCCCAACCACTAGATACCACTCCCCTCCCAGAGCCGGGGAGAGAACCCAGGAGTCCTGGCTCCCAGCCCTCCCCGCCCCAGCCACTAGACACCACTCCCCTCCCAGAGCCGGGGAGAAAACTCAGGTGTCCTGGCTCCTAGTGCCCCCCCCTGCTCTAACCACTAGACCCCACTGCCCTCCCAGAGCCGGGGAGAGAACCCAGGAGTCCTGGCTCCCAGCCCCCTGCTCTAACGCACCAGCCCCCACTCCCCTCCCAGAGCCGGGGAGAGAACCCAGGAGTCCTGGCTCCTAGCACCCCCCCGCCCCAAGAACTAGACCCCACTCCCCTTCCAGAGCTGGGAGGAGAATCCAGGAGTCCTGGGTCCCAGCTCCCTGACTGGTGGGGAGGTAACCCCTGCTGGGGAAGGGGTGTCTCTCACCGCGCCGCCGTGGCTCCCCCCAGGTGATCTACAAGAAGTTCCAGATCTCCTGCCCGCTGAACGGGACCGAGCCCGTGACCCCCCTCATCTACTACAACGGGCAGAACGCCAGCGCCGCCAGCACCACTGGGGACGAGTGCACGGCCAAGACCTTCACCATCAACTCCCAGGTGAGAGCGGGGGTGTGGTCCAGTGGTTAAAGCGGGGCGGGGGGCTCCTGGGTTCTGTCCCTGGCTCTGGGGAGGGAGTAGGGGCCAGTGGTTAGAGCACAGGGGGGCTGGGAGCCAGGACTCCTGGGTTCTCTCCCTGGCTCTAGCAGTCAGCCCTTCCCCTCCCTCCACAGACCGCGTACACCATCCCCATCTTGGCTTTCGCATTCGTCTGTCACCCGGAGGTGCTGCCCATCTACACAGAGCTGCGCAGGTGAGGGGTGGGCAGGGGGAAGGGCCAGGTGGGTTCAGGGAGATCAAGTCAGTGGGAAGGGACTGGGGTCCAGCAGGGGGGCTGGGAGCCCGGACTCCTGGGTTCTCTCTCTGGCTGTGGGAGGGGAGTGGGGTCCAGTAGGGGGGCTGGGAGCCTGGACTCCTGGGTTCTCTCCCTGGCTGTGGGAGGGGAGAGGGCTTCAGTGGGGTGGGACTCTAAGCCTGGACTCCTGGGTTCTCCCCCGCCAGCCCCAGGGCAGGGCAGGGCAGTGTTTGACCCGTCTGTCCCCCGCCAGGGCCTCAAAGCGGCGCATGCAGAGTGTGGCGAACGTCTCCATCCTGGCCATGTTCTTCATGTACCTGCTGACGGCCATCTTCGGCTACCTCACCTTCTTCGGTAAGGCAGCACGGGGCTGGGTCCTTACAGCAGGGGGCGGCAGGGTCCCCTTCCCCCTCTTCCCTGGCTCCCCCCTCTCCCTCTGCACGGACCCCATCAGCGCCCCCTCTGCACAGCCATCCCTCCCGCAACCCCACCGCTACGGCTGCGCGTCCCTCTCGGTTCCTCCACCCCTCACCCGGTCCTGTGTGGGGCTAACGGCCGTCCTTCCTGCCCTTCCGTCTCCTGCAGGGAACGTCGAACCGGAAATGCTGCACACGTACAGCAAGGTGGATCCCCTGGACCGGCTCATCCTTTGTGTCCGCCTGGCTGTGCTGATGGCCGTCACGCTGACGGTACCCGTGGTGCTCTTCCCGGTATGTGTCACGGCTGCCCTGCTCCAGAGGCGGCTGCATCTCGGTGCCGAGCGAGCTGTCTTGGTGTGGCGTTATGTGCGGCTGTTCCCTCGCTGCCCCGTCCCAGAAGTGGCTGCATCTTGGCACTGGGCGAGCTGTCTTGGTGTGGCGTTATGTGCGGCTGTTCCCTGGCTGCCTCGCCCCAGAGGCGGCTGCATCTCAGCGCTGGGCGAACCAGCACTGTATCCCTTACCTCTTTCCTTGTCTCCTCCCAGATCCGCAGAGCCATCCAGCAGCTCCTCTTCCACGGGAAGGATTTTAGCTGGGTTAGGCATGTGAGCATCGCTATCTGCCTTCTGTTCGTGGTCAATCTCCTGGTCATCTTTGTCCCTAACATCCGGGATATCTTTGGAGTCATTGGTAAGTCCCTGGCTTCAAATGGGCTGGGGGCTGGCCTTCCAAGATGAGCCGTCTCCATGCAGCGTTATGTGTGGCTGTTCTCCAGTTGCCCTGCCCCAGAGGTGGCTGCATCTCAGCGCCAGGCGAGCCCTCCTCCATGCAGCGTTGTGTGGCTGCTCCTCAGCTGTCTCACCCCACCCCAGAGGTAGCTGCATGTCTGACCTCTCTCCTCTCTCTTGCCAGGAGCCACCTCCGCCCCCAGTCTCATCTTTATCCTCCCCAGCATCTTCTACCTCCGCATCGTTCCCAGAGAAAAAGAACCGCTGAGATCCAGGCCAAAAATCCAGGTACCCACCGCTGGGGGGGCACAGTGTCCTGGGGAGCGGGGGGCACAGTGGGGGGTGCCATGCTGTGGGGTGGGGGCAGGGAGCTCAGCGGGGTGTTCTGTACTGTACTTGGGGGGTCTCACCTTCTCCTTCCCCTTCTGCCCCCCAGGCTGCCTGTTTCGCTGCCCTCGGCTTCATCTTCATGGTGATGAGTCTTGGCTTCATTGTGGCTGACTGGGTGACGACCGGACGGAGCAGCGGTGGGGGGCACTGACCCCCCCCTCCGCTGACCCCCAGCACAGACACATGGACCCCACTGGGCCAGCTCAGGGGGCCCAGCCGTCGCTGGGGCAAGAGCACCGCCACCTCCCATTGGCCCTCGCTCCGCTGCAGCCGTGGCAACGCTGAGACCAGTGCTAGGGCCCGCCCATTGGCCAACTGTTACCACGGCAACGCTACAGACCCTGGCAGTGACTGGTGTCTATGGGAATGGTGCCAAGGCCCTTCCATCGACTGTTACCGTGGCAGTGCTACAGCTCCTAGTTTCCATGGAAACGGTGCAAAGGCCCTTCCATCGGCCACCTGTTACTGCGGCAACGCTACAGCTCCTGGCAGCGACCGGTGTCCATGGGAACGGTGTCAAGGTCCTTCCATCGGTCGACTGTTACCATGGCAATGCTACAGCTCCTGGCAGTGACTGGTTTACATGGGAATGGCACTAAGGCCCTCCTATTTGCGCCATGTAGTCATGGCAGCCTCCCCTTTCCATGGGGCAAAGGTCCTGACTGGGCCTTTGGTGCCATGGCAACGGCAGGTTTCCCACGACTACTGAGTCCCCTGACTACAGCGCAACTGGGTTCTCCTTAGCTCCCTGTTCCCGTGGCAACATGGCAGGTTCCCGGTTGAACACCAGGCCTTTGTTGCTGTGACAACATTTTGGCCACTGCTGGAGTGGATGGGTGGGGGGTACCCTAGCAACAGTTCCCTTCAGACAATGCCTCCCACCTCTTTGGTTCCCATGGCGACAGGAACACCACCTCTCCCCCACTTGTACTCATTCCCTGGCGCCAGTCAAAGAGGGACTGTGAATCCGACTGTGCCAGGGCGGGGGCCAGGTGGATCCATGACACTCTTATTTATTGCTCTTATTTAATTTGGAGCCGGCAGCCAGACCAAAGAGAGATGCCGGGCTCACTGCTGGGGCCAGGATCGTGACCCCCCCCCAGGATTTCTGGGTCCCGGATCGTGACCCCCCCAGGAACCCTGGATCCCATCCCCAGCGATGGGGCCACGGATCATCCACTTTTTTGTGCCTCAGTTTCCTCACCGGGAGATAGGGGCATGTTCCCATCCTGCTGAGGATTAACTCTCAAGCATCTGAATTCTCCGGAGCCGGAGGAGAGGCTGTTACTGTTACAGTAATGGGGCAGGCAGGGGGTGAGCCTCCCGCGGGGCCTCAGGACTCCTGGGTTCTTCTGGGGACGCCTGGCTTCCTGAGCGGGGGTGGGGGGGAGGGGAAGCCGTGCGCCTTCAGGCCTGTTTGCCGCCTGGGACAGGCCCCAGCCACGGTGCAGAATTCACCCCACGTCAGCACCGTTCCCCCACCACCCGGGGGCGCCCCCGGCTGAGCCAGTCGAATGCCCCCCTTTCATCTGGGTGTCAGGGTGGGCGTTTATCGGACCCTGGGGCTCTGTTCTCTTTTCAAACTACCTCACCACCCAGAGACAGGCCCAGGCTCACTAACGCTGCTCACCCCAGCCCCTTCAGAGAGCAAAGGGTTAAGGATGGGGCTATCGGGGGGCACCCCCTGATTGCGGGTGGGAGGCAATCTGGGTACAGGCACCCCCTCAGAGCCAGAGAACGCTCCATCCACCCTGTCGAGAAAGCCCGGGGCCTCCACTTCCTCCAGAAACGTCTAGATCTCGCCCCAATGGCTCCTTCTCCCCTCCAGAAAAATCCTTGTGCCTACAAACTGAAATACCAGTTTTCATCCAGAAACTGGTATTTCCATGCTGGCGCCTCCATCTCTCCTCTAGAAAAATCCTGATACCTCTGCTTCCACCTCCAGAGAGTTCTAGATCCCATCCCGGTGCCCCTCTCTCTAGAAAAATCCCAATGCCTCTGCTTTTGCCTCCAGCAATCTCTAGATCCCACCCCGGTGGTGCCGCCGTCTCTCCTCTAGAAAGATCCCAATGCCTCTGCTTCCACCTCCAGCGATCTCTAGATCCCACCCGGTGGTACCTCCGTTTCTCCTCTAGAAAAGTCCCAACACCTCTGCTTCCACCTCCAGAGAGCTCTAGATCCCATCCTAGTGCCTCTCTCTCTCTAGAAAAATCCCAATGCCTCTGCTTCTGCCTCCGGAGATTTCTAGATCCCACCCTGGCACCTCTGTCTCCCCTCTAGAAAAATCCTGGGGTTTCTGTGTCCTTCTCCAGGAATTTTTAGACCTTGGCCCAGTGCCTGCCTCTCTCTTCTAGAAAAATCCCAGAGCCTCCACTTCCTCCTCCAGAGATTTCTAGATCTTGCCTCAATGCTACCATCTCTCTTCTAGAAAAATCCTTATGCCTACACATTTTCCTCCAGAAACCTCTAGATCCCACCCCGCTGGCACCATCTCCACTCTAGAAAAACCCAGGGGTCTTCGCATCTTCCTCCAGCGATCTCCAGACCTGACCTCGACGGCTCCATTTCCTCTCTAGAAAAGTCCTGACGCCCTCACCTGCATTGACACAGGTCTCCCACCACTGCGGCCTTAGCACTCAATGCCTCTTCAGCCAGTGCCTTAAACTCGCCCCCCTCTGGTGCAGCCCCCTGGCCTCACAGTAGCCGTCTCCTGCCCCCCTAATTCAACCAGAACCCTGCTGGTTCTGCCCCCCCGACACAGCAGTTATATTGGCAGAAAGGGACCCCATAGAGAATCAGGACTCCTGGGTTCTCTCCCTGGCTCTAGGAGGGGAGTGTGGTCTAGTGGTTAGAGCTGGGAGCCAGGACTCCTGGCAGGGCCACCCAGAGGATTCAGGGAGCTTGGGGCAAAGCAATTTCAGGGGCCCCTTCCATAAAAAAAAAAGTTGCAATACTATAGAGAACTATATTCTTGTGGGGGCCCCTGCTTGATTCTGGGTCTCTTTGTGCCAAATCGTCTCGCGCCTTTCGTTTCCCTCTTTTTTCCTTCTCCTCCCCCCCTTCTTCGGGCGTGTTTTTCCCTTCTCCAGAATGGTTTCTCCCTCTATTCATGGCGTACTATTTCTACATTTTGAAGGACATTTGAGGTTAAGAATACAAACATTTTCAGCCCTCTTTTCTTCATTCTCCCGTCAAGTTTAAATTACTTTTAATCTCTCCTTCAAATCATGAATATTCTTTCTCTTTCAAAACAAATATATCTCGTTATTTTTATTGCCCCCTTCCTCCTATTGTCTGACTTTTTGATAAATGTGCGGGGAAGGTCTCCTTCTTCCAATTACTTGTTTTTGCGCAGCATGTGAATATTTGCTTGCCTATTGATTAGATAGCTATATGTGCTTTGCCCAACTTAAAAGCTATCTGTGCTCGGCAGTGATGAATCTCAGAATTCCGTTTTCATGTCTGTGCCTTCAGTAGCTCAAGAAAATGATCATTTTTTGCTGAGCGTTCTCTCGGTTGTAAGACCTCTCCTCTCCTAACATCACATCATATTCACCCTTTCTCTATAATGTGTTTCATCTCTATCTCTATATATCTATCATGTAGCGACATGATTCTTCATTTGGGCAACAGCTTGGGAAAGAGATCAGTACGTTCTGAATTCGCTATATCTCGTTTCTCTCCCTGGATCGTCTGTGTAATAAGAGACTGTCCGTCCTATACCATTTTTGCCAATTCCGCTCCCTCTTGCACCTCTTCCCAAAATGTCCTTTTTCCTCTTCGGAAGGAGAATACAAGAAAAAGACCATTGGAAAGCAGAATTCGTGCCTCCAATCTGAGGGTTGAAAATGTGGCTCCCGCCCTATAACACTCAGACATTTTCCAAACGTTGCATTCCTTTTTCAAGGGCCTGGCGGCCTGGGCTCATGGAGCTGTAGATGGTCCATGGTAGATTTCTGGGTCGGTTCCAGGCCTGGTTTATCAGTGGCTGCTCTCGACAGATAAATCGGCCACCGGGAATGGCTCCCTCTAACTGAAAAGCCCTATCCGCGCTCACTCAAAGTAGCGTCTCCATCACCATTTCGAACCTGCTGATTCAACATGATCAGATGCCAAGCTCTTACCAGGGGAGCGGGGCATACAAAGGCCCCTCAACAGCACCATCTTTGAGCAGTCACCTCCAGCCCGATCCTGCGTCATCCCAGTCGCTACAGGCAAACCAAAAGAACACTCTGCTCTCTTCCCACTACACTGCAGCAGGGTCCCACCCCCAGCTGTGGCGGGGGAGATGCTGTGGCGATGGGCAGTGGGGGGGGGGGGGCTAATGTGCAAAAGCGACAGGGAGTGGTGGCCTTTTTTGTATGGTAGCTCTGTTAATAAATAGCAACCTATACTTTCCCCCGCCTGAGGCCGTCTAGTGTGGCGGAGGGAAGGGGGGTCTAACGAGGAGGGCAAATGGAGGATGCAAGGGAGGGAAGTTGGTCGGGTGAATGTAGAGAAGGAGTTAGTTGGAAGAGCGGGACGGCAGGGTGGGGCGGTGGGGCTAGGGCCCTAGTGTACATACTTTCACCATAGAGAAGCAGTGAACCAGTCCCCCAATACACCCTCTACCACAGCACAGCTAGCTGGTCCCTCCTGTCACTTGCGGGGGGGGTGGGGTTCCCCACAACCTCGAAGATCATCAACCAGAAAAATCCTCCCCCCCCCCCAACAGCTGCATAGGAATCACAAACCTGGTGCCAGGCGGATGCAACGTTGCCTGAGTTTGCCGAGAGCCTGAGCCAATTGCTCGGAGAGGCAGGCCGGCCCCAACCATTGCTGGGTCCCCCGCCCCTCCCCCAGCTCTGCCGGTGCCCCTCACTCCCAGCCCTGGCTGGGGCCATTCGCAGAGCCCAACTTCCCCAGGCCCTGGGCGCTCAGCGTTGGTCGGTGGTTTTCTCTGTGCTTCCTGTTGAAAAAAGTCCCCACAACACGGAAGTTCCCTGGGGTGAGATCAGGGAGGGAAGAGACCCCGAGAACCTGCCGGGGGCTGGAGCCAGCATGAGCCGGGGGTCCAGGTCAGGGGCGCGAGTGCAACAGGAGAATGTCCCCTCCCATCTCCTCCTGGATCACGAAAACCAGCAGGTGTTTGAGCTCCTGGGCCGGAAATGCACGGTGAGGCGTGAGGCCCAGAGGGTGCAGACACCAGGGGGCTGTGGCTTGGGAGTGGGGAGCACCTGCTGAGCTGGGTACCCCAGGGCTGGGTGAGTAAGGGGTCTGCAGCTTGGGCATGAGGGGGACTGGCAGGTCTGAGGGTGGGGAGCCCAGGGCTGCAGGTCAGGAGTGAGGGGCACCGGCAGAGCTGGAGGGAGCCCAGGGCTGGGCTAGCAAGGGCTGTGGGTCGGGAGTGAAGGACACCGGCAGGGCTGGGGGGAGCCCAGGGCTGGGCTAGCAGGGGCTGTGGGTCAGGGATGAGCGGCACTGGCAGGGCTGGGGGCAGGGAAGCCCTGGGCTAGCAGGGGGCTGCAGTGGAGGAGGGGCACCAGCAGAGCTTGTGGGAGCCCAGGGCTGGGATAGTAGGGAACTGTGGGTTAGAAGTGGGGGGCACTGGAAGATCTGGGGGGGAGCCCAGGGCTGGGTGAACAGGGGGCTGCAGGTTGGGAGTGAGGGGCACCGGCAGGGCTGCGGGGAGCCCAGGGCTGGGCTAGCAGGAGCTGTGGGGCGAGAGTGAGGGGCACCTGCAGGGCTGGGGGGAGCCCAGGGCTGGGCTAGCAGGGGGCTATGGGGCGGGAGTGAGGGGCACCTTTGTTGCTGCCTCCCTCCCCCTCTGCTCAGGAGGAAGTGGGGTGAGCGGTCCTGACGGGGGCTGCGAGGGGCCCGGCGCGGTGACGCTGGGGAGCCCGGAGTCTCGGCCAACATCGGAAACCAAGACAGGAACTGGCAGCCTCGCCACTCTCCCCGTGGTGTTCTCTGTGGCTGTTCCCCAGCCACCCCAGAGCTGGCTGCATCTCAGCTGCGATATCTATGTAACTCGGTTGTCTCTGTGCCAGACCCTGGCCACCTCGGTGGCCCAGCTGTACCAGGCCTTGCCCCCCAACAGCCAGATCTGGGGGAAGCAGGGCTGCGGGGTCCTGTGCCTGGTGAAGGACAATCCCCAGCGCTCCTACTTCATCCGCCTCTTTGACCTCAAGGTGAGCCTCTGCCCTCCCGCCTGCAGCTCCTCAGCCCTGGGGGGGGAACCCAGGAGTCCTGGTTCCCAGCCCCCTCCACCCTGCTCTAATCACCAGACCACACTCCCCTCCTAGAGCCGGGGAAGGAACCCAGGAGTCCTGGCTCCCAGCTCTAACCACCAGCCCCCACTCCCCTCTCAGAGCTGGGCAGAGAACCCAGGCGTCCTGGCTCCCAGCTTCCCTGCTGACGGGGCATTAACTGGGGGGTCCCCTTTCTCTTGCAGGAGAGGAGGCTGACATGGGAGCTGGAGCTCTCCAGCCAGCTGGTCTATTCCGCCGTCACCCCCTATTTCCACACCGTCCCCGGGGACGTGAGTATCTGCCCCAGAGAGGGGTGGGCGGGTGTGATCAGTGGGGCAGGGCTTCCAGACATAGCCCTGCCCCCAGAGAAAACAGTTCAGAGATAAGGGGTGAAAAAAAGGAGAAAATTGAGGGCTACCAATAAGAAGCAAGCCTGGGAACCCAGATGCCTGGGTTCTCTCCCAGCTCTGGGAGGGGAGGGGGGGCTGGTGGGTTAGAGCAGGGCAGGCTGGGAGCCAGGACACCTGGGTTCTCTCCTGGTTCAGGGAGGGGAGTGTGCCCCCACCCCACCCCCAGGACCAGTGAGGTGCCTTTTGCTTTCAGGAATGCCAGGCCGGGCTGAACTTTGCGGACGAGGCTGAGGCCCACAACTTCTACGTGCTGGTGGAGGAGAAGGTCCAGAAGCGACAGCAGAGGATGGGTATGTGGAGGGGTGGGGAGCTGGCTGGCACCCCCTAGAGGGGACAGGCCCCAGCCCCATTCCCCGCCCCCCCCCGAGCCTGCCAGCATCACAGTGCATGTTCTCCTCTTTCCTCAGAGAAACGGCAGCTCCCCCCACCACCTCCCCCGGTCAATGAAGGTGAGTCCCCCTCTATCCCACTGTCCTTTGCAATGGGGGGGAGGGGCAGGTTAGGGGTAGACCCCACTGGGGGTGGGGGGCTGGTGACGTGGGTCTAACTATATCTCTTTTTGCCTCCCTTAGAGCGACGGGCATTGACGCTGCCTCGATCCCCGATGCCCGGGGGAGACATGAATGGTAAGTGGCTCGGAGTTGGGGGTCTTGAAAGGATTAATTCAGCCCCCCTGCCCCATGGCGCCCCCCAGTGCCCAGCCCTGACTGCCGGGGGAGAGCACCCCTTGCCTCATGCCCTGCCCCACGGCACCCCACAGCGCCTGGCCCTGACTGCCAGGGGAGAGCACCCCTTCCTTACGCCCTGCCCCACTGCACCCCACAGCGCCTGGCCCTGACTGCCAGGGGAGAGCACCCCTTGCCTCATGCCCTGCCCCACGGCACCCCACAGTGCCCGGCCCTGACTGCCAGGGGAGCGTGCCCCCTACCCAGCCCCTCATCCCACTCCCCACACCATGGTGTCCCCCAGTGCCAGCCCTGACTGCCGGGGAAGAGCACCCCCTTCCTCACGCCCTGCCCCACGGCGCCAGTGCCCAGCCCTGACTGCCGGGGGAGAGCACCCCCTTCCTTACGCCCTGCCCCATGGCGCCCCCCAGTGCCCAGCCCTGATTGCTGGGGGACAGTGCCCCCCGCCTCACTTCCTGCCCCACGGCACCCCACAGCACCCGGCCCTGACTGTCAGGGGAGAATGCCCCCCACCCTGCTCCCCACAGTGTGGAGCCCCACAGCACCCAGCCCTGACTGCCGGGGGAGTGCGCCCCCCGCCCGGCCCCGCACCCTGCTTCCCACAGACCCATTTCTCTCCCCCGCAGGTCCCAGCAAACAGCCGAATTCCCCCTCCAGCTCCTTGAACCTGATGACGATGGACATCCAGAACCCGGACATCACCTCGTCCCGGTACCGGGGGCTGCCGGTGCCCACGGCCTCCGAGAAGAAGAAGGGCAAGAAAAAGATCTCCAAGGCCGACATTGGCGCCCCAAGCGGATTCAAGTGAGAGTTGGCACCAGTGGGGCTGGGAATGGGGCACAGGGCCTGGCCCCTCTAGGGGGTGCTGGCTCCCATCTGGCCCCCAGGGCAGGGGGCTGGCTGGCTCCAGGGGGCAGGGAATGGGGCACGGCACATGGCCCCTCTAGAACTGGCTGATCTTTGTTCTCCTTCCAGGCATGTCACCCACGTTGGATGGGACCCCAACACTGGCTTTGACGTATGTAGCTTCAGAGACAGGGGCATGGTGGGGGTCTGACTCTGGGGTCCAGGGATCGGAGGGGCTGGGAAGGAGGCCAAGGACAGGCTGTGGAGTAAAGCTTCGGCGTTAGCAGTGTCTGTGTATGGTGGGGCAGGGCGGGTTTCACTCATGCTTGTGGCTACCAGGCATGATGTGGGGTGTGAATGGGCTTCAGTTGGTGGGCGCGGCTGTTCCTTGGCTGCCCCACCCCACAGGTGGCTGTATCTTAGCATCAGGTGAGCTATCTCTGCGGAGTGTTATGTGTGGTGGTTCCCCAGCTGCCCCGCCCCAGAGGTGGCTGCATCTTAGCGTCAGGTGAGCTATCTCTGTGGGGTGTTATGTGTGGTGCTTCCCCAGCTGCCCCGCCCCAGAGGTGGCTGAATCTCAGTGCCAGGAGAGCTATCTCTGTGGGGTGATATACGTGGCAGTTCCCCAGCTGCCCCACCCCAGAAGTAGCTGCATCTCAGTGCACCATGGAGCATTATGGGGGCAAATCTGGGGTTTGCTTGAGCCAGGACTGCCCAAGATACTGCCTCCCTGTGGCCTCCCGTCCCCCCAGCTTTTTCCAAACTCACTCTGTTCTCCCAACTCATGTTACCCCCCTCCCCGCCCGCAAGCTGCTCAGGGAGTTGGCAGTGTGCCCGTTATTGGCGGTGAGGTTGGCGCACTCCCACTGTAAAGGGGCAAGTCGCAGCCAGCCAGAGGCGCTGCCGGAGCTAGCAGGGATCTGGATGGCGCAAGGGGCAGGGCACAGTCCTAGCCCCAGGATGTTTTTTTGAACTCCTTGGGGCTCAGCTGGGAACTAACGCAGGGCCTGTGGCTTGCTGCAGCTGGGGGCTCGGTGATCTGGCCTGCAAAACTGATTGCCATCGGGCCAGGTTCTCCTGGGACAGTCCCTTTTTTGCTGCGGCTGTGTCGGGAAAGCTGGCCCAGGCAACCAGTTTCACGGGCTTTGGACGGCACAGGGTTTTTTTTTCGAGCCCTCAAAGGCAGCGGCCCAATAATCTGGGCATGAGACCCTGCAAAAGGATGAGTCGCATGACACTGATCTCAGCCACTTCTGAATGCAGCCACTTCTGGGGCGGGATGGCTGGGAACAGCCCCATATAATGCCACATGGGGAAGGCTTGCCTGGCGCCAAGATGCAGCCAGCTCTGGGGTGGGATGACTGGGAACAGCCCCATATAATGCCACATGGGGAAGGCTTGCCTGGCGCCGAGATGCAGCCAGCTCTGGGGTGGGGCAGCTGACATCACCTCCCAATTGGATCCCTCCAGGAACATCCCCCAGCTGCTTGCTCTGCCCAGTGGGTTAGTGTTTTAGGGGGTCCCCCGAGGCTGCTGGGGGGGCTAATTTAAGGCATGATCCATAAATCCCCCATCCCCAGATTTCAGGGTTTGAAGCTTTGCTGCTCTGTCCATCTAGGTACCGGCAACTGGGGGCAGGGGGGGGGTCGTGAACTTGGTAGGCGTTTGCCCGAGGATTGAGCCACCTTCCTCCATCCGTCTCTCTCCTAGGTGAATAACCTGGATCCCGACCTGAAGACGCTCTTCTCCCAGGCTGGGATCAGCGAGGCGCAGCTGACTGACGCCGAGACCTCCAAACTCATCTACGATTTCATCGAGGGCCAGGGTGGGCTAGAGGCTGTGAAGGAGGAGCTGAGACGCCAGAGTGAGCTCTCCCCATGTGGTGTTATGTGCGGCTGTTCCCCAGTCCCCATCCCCAGAAGTGGCTGCATCTCAGTCCTGGGCAAGCCGTCCCCGTGCGGTGTTATGTGCGGTTGTTCCTCAGCTGCCCTGCCCCAGAGGTGGCTGCATCTCAGTCCCGGGCAAGCCTCCCCATGTGGTGCTTTGGGGTCCTCAGGAGGCCGCGGGGGGAAGAACCTTGTTACAGGCTGGGCTTTAATTGCAGTTTATTTTTCCCCACAGGTCCAGCACCACCTCCGCCCCCCATGACCCGGTCCGGGCCCCTCCCTCCACCCACCCATTCCTCAGGAGGAGCAGGTCTGCCCGTATGCCGGCCCCACCCCCATCTATGCCAAATAGGGGCCTGTTCCTCCAGCCTCCCAGGGGCATCAGCCCCCCTCGTGGGCCTCTCCCCCTTCTCCAGGTCTAGTCGCCCCCCTCCTCCTGCTTCTGGGGCAGCCTCCCCCCCTCCGCCCCCCCCACCCCTCGCCCCCGTCTCTTCAGGCCTTGTCCCCTCCCCCATGTCCTTCAGTGGGGGTCAGCCCCAGGGGCCAGCCCACTCCCCCAAAAGGGCGTGGCGCCTGCTGACCAATCCGCCAAGGCATCCAGACTCACAAGGTGGAGCTGTGGTGGCAGATGGGGGTGAGGATGAGGAAGATGGAGGAGGAAGGGAGATGGGGCTGAGTGTGGGCAGGATGGGGAAGTGTGGGAGGAGGGACAGGATGGGCAAGGGGGAGGGATGGGACGCTAGGGAGTTGGGGCAGGTGTGGGGCAGGAGGGAGTGACTGAGGGGAGCAGGATAGGGAGCGCTGGCTGGGTGGGCTACGAGAGGAGCTTAGAGCTGCTTTAGGGTGAGAGCGTGGGGAAGTGGGCTCTGGTGGCACAAAGGGTTGGGCTGGGGATCTGGCGAGCCAGGGGTGGGGTGGGCGCAGGGTCCGGCCAGGGGCCTAGTGCCCGATCGTGTGGGTGGTTGCAGGGGCGGACGGCGTGCTGTGTGGTGCCATGGTGGGGTGCTGGGTGCGGTCTGGACTCGGGCTCTGGCAGAGCCAGGGGGGGGTGGGTGCAGGGGGTCCGGCCGGGGGTCCAAGTGGCACCTTGGGGTGGTGTGCAGGGGGTCTGGACTGGGGACTCTGGCAGAGCCAGGGGGGTGGAGGGGTGGGTGCAGGGGATGGATGCTATGGGTCCTGACCCCTCCCTGCATTACAGACCCCCGAGATGCTGGACTCCCCACCGCCCCCGCAGAGCTCCGAGGGCCTGGTGGGGGCGCTCATGCATGTCATGCAGAAGCGGAGCAAAGTGATTCACTCCTCAGGTGAGTCGCCCCATCCCGCCTTGGCAGCGAGGGGTGGGTGCCGTGCCCCTCCTCCCCACCCCCAGCCCCCTCCGCCATTCACCTTCCTCTTCCTCCCGCAGACGAAGGCGAGGACAACGGCGGGGACGAGGAGGATGATGACGAATGGGACGACTGAACTCCGTCCCCAGCAAGAAAAGCTCCCCCCCCTTGTGTGCTGGGCACTGTGCCCCACTCCCCTGGGTGATCCCCCAGCCCATCTGGCCCCTTTGCAATAAAGACAGCTCTCCGCTTGACATGCTGCCCCATCTTTTACCCAGAATTCCTCTCCCCAAGCCCCCAGCTTCCCCTAACTGCTCCCATCACCCCCTTGAAACCCAGGGCTTGGCAATACCCTGGTCTCCACTGACCTCTTTGGCATCAGAAACAACCCAACCGATCTCCTTCCAATTTGGCTCCATCCTTTGATCTCAGCCCGATTGTAAAAACAAGCCAAGTTGGAACCAAGCTGGTGATGTGCGGCTCAAGAACTTGGTGTGGGTCATCAGCACAGATTTTGGGGCGGATTAAACCCATTGGTTTGGGTTAATGTCTGAGTGACAGAACTGGAAGCCAGAATGCTTGACCTGAGGCCGTGTGTACGCCACATGTGCTCTGGTGGCCCAGCTGCAGAAGATTTAGTGTAGACACTTTCACGGGCAATGGAAGGGGTCTGTAGCTGATCCATCTTGCCGGTAGCTAGGTTGACAGAAGAATTCTTAGTTGTATCTACACCTGTGCGTTAGGTCGGCTTGACGATGGTCCTCTGAGGGGTGAATTTTGCACACCCCTGAGCGCCGTAGATAGGTTGATCTCAATTTTGAGCGTAGACGAGCCGCCACTCTAGACTAACGTCTTGTTATAATGGCAGCGGCGTCACCCGCAATATAGAACTTGCTCATGAGTTATGGCTTATTCCTCTCAAGACTTGGTAAAAACTGATTTTTATTTGTTTTTGGATCATTTTGACGGAGCAGAATTCAGCTTTTATTTTTCAATAATTCTGATGGCTCATATCGCTGTTTATTTTGAAGGCGGGGAAACGATGCGGGTGCAGGGGTGTCTGAACAATTATTTCATGACTGCAGAGGCTGAGTTCAAAAAGCGAAAGCTTTAAAACACAAAGTCTCTTCAAGACAGACGAAGTCAATAGCCTCATGGTTTCAAGTAACAATTTTTTTACTTTGCCTCACTCTGTTTCGACAGTTATTAATGGCAATGCTTTTTCTGGGTTTGTGTATGCGGGGAAATGGACATCAACCAGAATTTACCGATCCAAAGTGAATCTTTCCAAACCTGTGAATTTTGATTTGTTTAAGGGGGTTTTATGTCCCCGTTGCTTTACTCTGAAGGGTCTCGCTGCAGTGCCAAACAGGACAAGCAAGATGGATTTGGCGAAGGCTCTCTTGCCTCTTTAATGAACGTTAGCCCACCACAGACTGAGCCAGTCAAAGCGATTGTTACTCCTCTGCTCTTTAATAAACAACATTATCAACTGTTTCTCCGGTTGCTTTCATGGCAGCAATCCCAACAGAGGGGGATTTGCTCTGGGGCACAGAATTGGGGAACGGGACACACGGGCCTTTCCCCACCAGGGATTGCTGGCTCCCATTCAGCCCCAGGGCAGTGGAATGGCTGGCTCCGAGGGGCAGGGAATGGGGTGCTGAGGCCTTTCCTCTCTAGGTATACCAGGCCTTGTGCCCCACCCCAATAAAATCAGCTGGGAGGCCAGGGAGCGTGACCCCCCAACCAGTCAGTAAAACAACTCAGAGTGCCAACCAAAGATCCAAACTCTTGGACCCTCAGTTTCCAAGGGGGCTTTTGTGTTTTCTCATTGGCGTCTGAGTTTCACACCCCTTCCCGTGGCCTTGTCATTGGTACCTAGGTGATGCCAAGCCTACAGGCACTGACATGGGCAGCTGGGTGACACCACCATTCCCCACACATCATCAATGTTGGCACCTGGGTGATGCCACCCTCCACCATGCAACATGACGCTGGCGTCTGGGTGACACCATCCCTTCCCCTGGCCTTGCCGTTAGAGCCAGGCAGTGACTCTGGTGCCCGAGCAAAGGGACAGGGCCAACCAGGGGTGTTCACAGATGAGAAGGCAGAATCATGGGGGGGAAGGAGGGGCTACATATTGTTTTAGGCTGAGGTGGAACTTAAAGATTAGGGTGAGGGTCCTGTGCCCGCTCCGCCACCCACTATGGCGCCAGAAAGCCCCTCAACTAAGCCACGAGGCAGCTTGTGGGGCAGACTCGGCTGAAACGAGTTACTTTGGTGCCTTGTGAGCCGTTTCCGCGACTCTTGCGGTCGCAAGGCAGCGCGCAGCATTCTGGGAGATGCAAATGACGCCCATGGCCGGCGCCCCCGGCGCCAATTGGCTGGCGGGGAACGTCAATCAGGCCGGACGCCCAATGGGAACAGCCGCGGTGGGGAGAGGCGGGGCACGTCGCTCTCCTCCCCACCTCTCCGGCCACGCCCCCTGGGAGAAAAAGTTTCGGGCGGCCCCAGTGGCTGGAGGGGGAAAAAAAAAAAAAAAAAGATGGCGGAAAATTTAAAAGGTGAGCGAGGGAAGCCGGCGCGCGCGGAGCGTGGCGCGAGGCCGGGCTGGGCGCGCGGCGGGAGAGACGCCTGCGGGCGGGGGGGCGGCTACTATGAGGAGCGGCGCGAGCGCGGAGCTAGTTTCTCCCCCCCTGCTTCCCGGCGCGCGAGGCGGCAGCAGAAGCGACCGTTAAGGAAGGAGGGGGCCGGTTGAGAGCGCGCGAGTGGAACGTTCAGGGGGCTGCCCTCGCGCGCAGGGCGGGAAACGGGGCAGGACGAAATGGGGGAGGGGAGAGGCGCTGCCGCCGCTGGTGGGGGGGAGGGCGCACGTGACCCTGAGGGTGCCCCCACCGCACTGGCACAGAGCACCTCCCCTTTGTAGGCTGGCATTGCCCCCCCACGCCCATGACACCCCAACCCCCCAGGTGGGGTGACCCCTCCGTATGCCCACACCAACCCCCCATATGTGGGGTGAACCCCCTGTATGTGGGGTGACCCTTGAGTATGCTCATGCCAACCCCCCGATGCAGAGGGATACCCCTGGATGCTCATGCCAACCCCCTGACATGGAGTGAACCCCCCCATATGCCCACACCAACCCCCCATATGTGGGGTGATCCCTGAGTATGCTCATGCCAACCCCCTGACATGGGGTGACCTCCCTGACACTGATTGACCTCTCCTGTATGCCTACAATGATCCCCTGACATGGGGGTGACCCCCCTGTATGCCTAAGCCAAGCCCCCGACGGAGCGTGAACCCCCCTGGATGCTCATGCCAACCCACTGACATGGGATGACCCCCCCATATGCTCATGCCAACCACCTGACACAGGGTGACCCCCCCCCGATGCTCGCACCAATCCCCCAGACACTCACGCCAACCCCTGGGATGCAGGGTGCCCCTTCCCCAGATGCTCATGTTAATCCTCCCTAGATGTGGTGACCTCTCCCTGTACGCTCATGCTAACCACATGCTCAGGACAACCTCTGGATGAGGGGCAGCCCCTGCACAAGGGGTGAGCCATTCCCCCTATGTATGCTCAGGCTGATCTCCCCTCCCCTAGGCTCACCAGTCCCCTAATGTGAGGTGACCTCTCAGTACCCTCTGGTGAAATCCTCAATGCAGTGTGACCCCCCCCACCACACTCAGGCCAATCTCCCTGCAGACCCCCAACACTCCCTGCTACCCTCCTGCTGATGCCCTGACACGGTGACCCCCCCCCTCACAGCTGTGACCCCAGAACTCTTGCACTTTGGCCCTTTCCAATGTCACAGCTCTGCTGGTGCCCCTCACTCCCAACCTGCAGCCCCTGCTAGCTGAGCCCTTGGCTCCCCTCAACACACAGTGATTCCCCCTCTTCCCTGGGGTCCCTCCCCTCGCTGCTCGGCTGGTGCCAGCCCCCTAACGCTGCCCCGTGTGCCCACAGGCTGTGCCGTGTGCTGCAAGTCCTCATGGTCCCAGCTGCAGGACCTGTGCCGGCTGGAGAGGGTTCGCTGCCACTCGCTGGGCATCACCCGCAGGAACCTCAGTCACTTCGAGGTGGAGTTCCTGTGTGACTACAAGAGAGTGCGGGTGAGTGTGCCAGCCTGCCACCCCGATCCCTCCCAGGATCCCCCCGCAGCTGGGAAACCCCCACGTCCAATACCCCTTTGGCCGGGGTCCCCCCTGCGGCCCAGAAACCCCTGCCTCCAATTCCCACTGCAGCCCAGCCCAGCCTCCACCCTTTTGCCCGGACCTTCCTGCAGCTGGTAAACCCCCACCTCCAATACCCCTTCGGTCCGGGTCCCCCCTGCAGCCCAGAAACCCCTGCCTCCAATTCCCCCTGCAGCCCAGCCCCGCCCCGCCCCCTGCCTTCAGCCCAGATCTCCCCTGCAGCCCAGAAACCCCTGCCTCCAGTTTCAGCCCCTGGATCCCCCTGCTTCCAATTCCCCCCTGCAGTCCGGATCCCCCTTCCTCCAATTCCCCATCCCTCCCCCCCGCAGCCTGGATTCTCCTGCTTCCAATTCCCCCTTGCAGCCTCCTGCCTCCAATTTCCTCCACAGCCTGGATCCCATTCCCCCCCCACCTGTAGCCCAGATTCCCCTGCCTCCAATTCCTCACCTGCAGCCCAGATTCCTCCCCACCACCTATATTCTGGATCTCCCCACTGTAGTCTGGAAACTCCCGCCTCCGATCCCTCCGCAGCCCGGATCCCTCAGCAGCCCGAATCCCCCCACAGCCCAGATTCTCCCCTGTGGCCTCCAATTTCTACCCCCCCAGCCAGGATCTCCCCTGCCCCCACTCCCAATTTCTCACACAGCCCCAATCTCCTCCCTGGTGCCCCCCATCCTGGTCCCCTCTGCCTGGCACCCCCCTCCCCATCAGTGCTGTAACCTGATCTCCTCCCCCAGCACCCTTCTCGCACCAGGCCCCCTCTGGCACCCCCAAACACATGACTTCCCCTAAGACTGATTCTGGCTGTGTAGGGATACCCTGCTCTACACCTGCCTCCCCCGGCCTCCCCTGGGTGGGCTCAGAAACAGGGCCTGGGGCATAAACAACCGGGCAGAGGAGTGTGGTTGGTACAGGAGTGGGGATGACCCAGTGAAAGCCATCCAGGACTCCTGGGTTCCATCCCTGGCTCTGGGAGGGGAGTGGGGTCTAGTGGTTAGAGCGGGGGGGTGCGGGGGCTGGGAGCCAGGACACCTGGGTTCCCTTCCTGGCTCTGAGAGGAGAGTGGAGGTCTAGTGGGTCACAGAGGGGATGGGGCAGGGAGGTGTCTGGGAGCCCGGACTCCTGGGTCTCATCTCCGGGAGGGGGCGTGGCTATGCCCACTGACCGGCGGGTTCTGGTGGCAGGAGGAGGAGTTCTACCTGGTGAAATGGCGCGGCTACCCGGAGTCGGAGAACACCTGGGAGCCGCGGAAGAACCTGCGCTGCGTGGGCCTGCTGAAGCAGTTCCACAAGGACCTGGAGCAGGCCTGGATCCGGCGGGACGGCAAGCCCAAGAAAAACGCCCGCTGGCTGGACCAGGGCGTGGCGAACTATGTGGTGCAGAAAGCCAAGCAGCGGCGGGCTCTGTGGCGCTGGGAGCGCCAGCTGAACGCCAAGCGCAACCACAAGGGGCGCATCGTGGTGGAGAATGAGGTGGATCTCGATGGGCCACCCCGGGACTTCGTCTACATCAATGAATACAAGGTGGGCGAGGGCATTTCCCTCACCCAGGTGGCGGTGGGCTGCGAGTGCCGTGACTGCCTGGCGGAGGCGGCTGGCGGCTGCTGCTGCCCCGGCGCCTCCCGCCACAAGTTTGCCTACAATGAGCTGGGCCAGGTGCGCATCCGGGCAGGGCTGCCCATCTACGAGTGCAACGCCCGCTGCCGCTGCGGGGCCGAGTGCTCTAATCGCGTGGTGCAGCGGGGCATCCGCTATGATCTGTGCATCTTCCGGACCTCCAACGGGCGCGGCTGGGGTGTGCGCACCCTGGAGAAGATCCGCAAGAACAGCTTTGTCATGGAGTATGTGGGAGAGGTACGGAGCGCCAGGTGGCCACCTCTGGGGCAGGGCAGGTGGGGAACAGCCACACACAGTGTCATATGGGGATGGCTCACCTGGCACTGAGATGCAGCCACCTCTGAGGTGGGGCAAATGGGGAACAGCTGCACGTAACCTCATGGGGGGAGTGGGGCTTGCCTGGCGCTGAGATGCAGCCACCTCTGGGGTGGGGCAGCTGGGGAACAGCTGCACATAACCTCATGGGAGGAGCGGGGCTCGCCTGGCACTGAGATGCAGCCACCTCTGGGGCGGGGCAGCTGGGGAACAGCCACACACAGTGTCAATGGGGATGGCTCACCTGGCGCTGAGATGCAGCCACCTCTGGGGCAGGACAGCAGCCAGATGGGAATGCTTCCCCATTGCTGGGATACAGCCAGCTCTGGGGCAGGGTGGCTGGGGAACAGCTACACAGAGTCCTCCAGTGCCGTGCTCCTGGCATGACCCCATCTCCCCCCCCCCCGCCCCCCCAGATCATCACATCAGAAGAAGCGGAGCGACGAGGGCAGATCTACGACCGCCAGGGTGCTACCTACCTCTTTGATCTGGACTACGTGGAGGATGTTTACACAGTGGACGCTGCCTACTACGGCAACATCTCACACTTCGTAAATCACAGCGTGAGTGTGGGGGCGTGGGGGAGCCCATGGGGAAGTGTGGGGTTGGGGCAGCCTTGGGGTGGATAAAAATCAGTGATTGAAAAACAGATAAAAAACATACCTCTCCTGATTTTTTAATGTAGATTAAATAGGCTTTTTTTCTTAGAAGAAAAAATGATTTAAAACAAAGTTTGAAATGCTGACAACGTATGTAAAGGCCCCCAGTTTATGAGAATCTATGGACATTGTCTACATCACATTCACTAGACAGCCGGGCATGTGTGCTGGGGAGGGCTGAAAGAAAGCTGAAGTGGAGAACTGGTGGAAGTCGCTGGCTTGGCTCATGGATTTTGTAGGGAGAATATTTGCTTCAGTTCAGTTTATTCACTGAGCTCAGCTCAATGGCCAGTCCCTTGCAAGTTAAGAAACTGATCAGGAGCTGGCACAGCAGGAAAGCTTGGCTTCCTCTTCCAGTCTGTGAATTAAAAACTGGTTGGGGAGGAAGAGATCTACTAGATCTAAAATCCTGAAGGACATGGAGACTAGAAACAATCAGCTCAAATTCACTAATTACCCTGAACGCTCTCTTTGTTTACTAAATCCATTTTAAATGCAAAGCACGTTTTGATACTCCTCCTATTTTCTTCTATATCCAGCATGTTCAAGGTAGCTTTATCAAACTGATTAGAAATACCTGTTTTGTTTTCAGTGCAAAACATGTTTTGAGAAACTTTTTTCTTCTTCTGCCTCCAGTGCATTTTAAGGTCGTTTTTATTGAACTGATTAGAAATAAATTAAGAAATTAACTAAAAATAACAACACCCTGGTTACCTTCTCCAGACTGGAAGAAGCTCTCTGGGGAGCTCGAAAACTTGTCCCTCTCACCAACAGACATTGGTCTAGCAAAAGATATTTACCTCACCCACCTTGTCCAACTAAAAATAACTTTGTTTTAAATGCAAACATTTTTAGATAAAGTTTACTTTTTTCTTCTTCTACACCCAGCACATTGAAGGTAGATTTTATTTAATGAATGAAAAATAACTCAGTTTTCAATGCAAAACCATGTTTTTATAAACTCATTTTTGTTCTTATGCATCAAGCACATTCTGAAGGTAGTTTTCATGGAATTAACAGTAGCTCAGTTTTAAATGCAAACCGTTTTGTTTTTCCGTATGGATCCCGCACATTTTACGGTTGTTTTATTGAATGAATTAAAGCAAAACAATTTAAAATCTTTTTGTGCATTTTTCATTAGTTTCTATCCAAATTAAACATCAACAAACTGTGAGTTGAACCCCCCCCCCAAAAACTGAATAAGAAATGTCATTCACCAAATTCTAACAAAAAAGTAAAATTTAATAATCCAAATATATAACCTATATAATTCATCTTAATAGACTGCATTAGTGTAATATTAACATTAACAAATTACACTAATATAACATATTAAGATTAATGAATTATGATATAAGTAGGCTTGGCAAAAATCATTTTTATAATTTTGATGGACAAAATTGATGTTTATTTTTAATTTTTTTCCTGATTTAAATTTTCAGTTGGACATTGTGTGTGTGTGAGCGATGAGGGGTTAGACAATAGGGTAGGTCAGGTGATCATTATATAATACCAGATGCTGAGATTCAAAAAGTTAAAATTTTATAGCTGTTGGAAAAACACCATGTCAAGATATTTAAAGTCAATATCCTTCAAGCCGCCTTTTTTTTTTACTTTGCCAAGCCCTCAGTTTTGATCACGTTAGTGGGTGTGCGTGAAACTGATGTTTACTGACACTGACCAACAAAAATCAAATCCTTCCAAGCGGAGATCTAGGCTGTATGTTAATATGATAATATAATTAATCAATATGAATACATCATATTATCCTACCTCTGGATATTTCTAAATGACAATATAAAGTATTGATATTAATTCTATTTGAATTGGATAGTTCATTAATAAATTATAACATAATTGCTTAAATAAATGTGTGTAAATGTAGCGAGTCCTGTGGGTTAGTGAAAAGAAGGGCCAGATTTGGGGCAAAGGCGACTTTTAGTTGCCAATTACCATGTTTTAATGGTTACCAACCAACGAGCCTCGGCTTTTCCCTAGGGAGAGAATTGAAAAATGGTGATTTAAATAGCTTCAGTTTGAGTCGCTCCACCCTGGCAGGTGGGTCCATGAAGCGCTGGGCAAGGGGCAGAGAGGAGGGAGCTGGTGGCATCTGGTGAGGGAAGGGGGTATTTGGGGAGGTAGTTGGGGGGCACGTGGGTGGGGGGGCAGGGCTATGGCAGCTTTGCCTGGCCCCACTCACCTGCCCCCTCCCGCCCCCAGTGCGACCCCAACCTGCAGGTGTACAACGTGTTCATCGACAACCTGGATGAGCGGCTGCCGCGCATTGCCCTCTTCGCCACGCGGCACATCCGGGCTGGGGAGGAGCTCACCTTCGACTACAACATGCAGGGTGAGTGCCTGCTGGGGGGGGGGGGGTGGTCTGGCCCCACGGCTTGGGGATTCCTGGGGTGAGATCCTCCCCCTGATGCCTTCTCTCCTCCCCCGCAGTGGACCCGGTGGATGCAGAGAGCACACGGATGGACTCCAACCTGGGCCGGGCCGGCGGCCTGGCTGGCTCCCCCAAGAAGCGAGTGCGGATCGAGTGTAAGTGCGGGGCTGAGTCCTGCCGGAAGTACCTCTTCTAGCCCCCCCGTGCCCTGCCGGAGGTCAGGGACCCACGGCCGCCACCGTGCAGGGCTCTGGGGGCCCATGCCCACCCATCCCTCGTTGGACTTATCTCACCTGCCCGCTTCCCCCCTCCCGTCAAGGGGGGTTTTTTAGAACAGCTGTCATGGATTTTAATCAGTTGGTTCCCAGGTCGTGTAAAGACCCTGGCTACTGTGTACCGTGTGCCATGGCCTCCTGTGGGAAGCTGCCGGTTTCGGGGGGATCCAGGAATATTCAACCTGAAGCCGCACTTGACCCTGTGTCCCTATGCAACTGGCAAAGGGGGCGGTGGGTGGGTAAAGGAATTTGGGGCATTTTGTAAATGGACTTTTTCTACCAGGTATTTTTGACTGGGGGGGAGGGAAGGGAGCTGGGGTTGGGGGGGCCAGTGTCTGCGATCAAGGCAATTAGATGGTTTGATTCTGCACCTGGTGATGGTATCTGATTATTCTGGCTTGTGGGAACAGTGCCCCATGGTTATAATGGCTGGAGAATTGGAGGGGGAGGGGGAGAGGGAAGGGGGAGGGGGGCTGTCTGTTTAATTCCAACCTCTTAGTGCAAAGAAAAGATTATATGGATTTAACTAACTCAGATGGAAGAGTTTGCTTCACTTTCTATCCTAAACTGGCTGACAGTTTTGTTGTGTGGCTGTTCCCCAGGTGTCCCATCCCAGAGGTTGCTGCATTGTCAGTGCTGGGCAAGCTGCCCCATGATGCGTTATACACAGCTGTTCCCTAGCTGCCCCGCCCCAGAGGTGGTTGCCTCTCAGTGCTGGGCAGACTGTCCTTTTACACTCTCAGTTTGGGGACTGGTCCAGGCCCTAGATGTTATCTGTGTGGAAGGTGAGACAGGGCCCCCCAGATATGCCCAGCCCTGGCCCTCCCTCCCATGCTGGCATCAGAATGGGAACCCTTCTCCAGCACCGCTGGCACAGGTCAGGGCAGGAACCTCAGCTGCCTAAATCCACCCCTCCGAGAACCTGGCCTTCTGGAGGCTGGGACCTGTGGGGTATCGAGTCGGGGGGGGAGAGGGGGGAGAACGGGACAGCAGAAGGCACCAGTCACCAAGGCAGAGGAAGGAGCCCCTAATAATGCTTAGCCTCTGCTAGCGCTTTCCAGCAGCGGCTCTCACGTCCTGTTAGTATCGTTTGCCCTCTACTACTGATGGGGAAACTGAGGCAGAGGGACTTAGACCCAGGCATGGAACCCAGGTGTCCTGCTGTCTAGGCCGGAGGCTCTGTGGGAGCCATGACCCAAAGGGACATGCCAGCAGCATACCCCAGGGGAGTGAGGGCAGCCCCAGGGAACTGACTGCGAGAGGCTGCATCTGTCTGTGGCTACGGCTGGGGTAGGGGGGCATGTGCATAGCCCCCCACCCCAGGGATCTGGGCAGAGCCAGCAGCGTCAACCAGGGGTGTAGGTCAACCTGCCCACTGATGGCAACCTGTCCCTGTAACATTCCCCCCGGGGAAATAATGTAACCCCTTGTCAGCAGGGGGGCCAGCAGCTCTGGGTCCTGCCCCAGTCACACCAGCAGCCTGAGGCTCCCCACCAGCCAAAGCCAGAAAGAGAACCCAGGCATCCTGGCTCACAGGAGGGAGGAAGCGAGTGAAGCATGGGGGGCCCCACCCCCAGGGAGAAGACATGACGGGGGGCAAGGACCACAAAGGGTTACATGGAGTCAGAGGGCACCCAGGCCCCTCAGCCGCCAGGGCTAGAGAGCCCTATTTCTGCTCGCGGCGCAGACATGACCATGCCCTTGGGCGTCGCTGGGAGGCACAGCAGGCCTCAATCGCAGCTGAAAGCTGACGCCCATCAGGCGGCACTGGGCCCTCCAGCATTTGTTCACAGAGCCCCCGGCTGCTGAGCCCCCCGAGGGCGCTCATCACGTCGAAGAAAAGTAGACGCACATTCCTCGTGCCCTGTCACTTAGCAAGGGGGCAGGAGTAGGTGGGGGCTTGAACCTGAGGGGCAGAGTTTGGAGGGGTGCCCTCAGCCCTGAAACCCCAGGGTGGGGCATGGGCTAGGACAGGCAGATCCCGTTTAGGGTGGAAGTAACGGTGGTGGCCTACTGCCACCCAAGCCCTCTGGGAGGAGAAAGCCTGCCCCAGGAACCCCAGGGAAGAGAGCAGAGCTTGGGGTTCATGGGGTCAGAACCGGGGGACTGGATCCACCACCCTCACCTCAGAAGTGATTCTGGGAGGGGAGCGAGCAGCAAGCTTAAACCAGGGCTGGCTACCGGCGCCCCAGGGGATGTGGGTGTGAGGGCCAGGGACGCAAGCAGAGGGGGCCCCATGGGCCCTGCCTGGTGTGTGTGGGGGGCTCTACCCACAGAGGCCCCCCGGCGGAAGGACAATGAGGGGGCAGAAGATGCTGCGCACCAGGGTGGAGCCCTGCTGGATCTGATAACTCCTCTTCAGCTTGCAGGGTCCCCTCGTGTCCACCACCCGCTGGGCAAAGCAAGGGGTGAGCTGGGGCAGGCCACCCCGCATCACTGAGCCTCCCTGCCACCACCACACAGGCGCCCAGCCCTTGACGGCCAGGGAAATGCACGCATCCCTGGCGCAAAGCCCTGCCCCATGGGCACTCCCCAGCCCGGACTGCACAGGATAGACCTCCACCAACTGCCCATCAGGGACCTTCCTCGCGCCTGTCTGAACTTGCCTAGGGAAAAAGCACCACCTCTGCCTCCTTCATGGCACCATCTGCACACAGAGCCCTACTTGCCTAGGGAAAGCACCCCTGAACTGTCCCACGGCATGCCCTAGTGACTTGCTAGGAGACAGCGCCCTCACTCCTCCACCGGGGTCCTCCCGGGCCCGCCCAATGCAGCCCCAGCCACTCACAGTATATGGCAGCAGCTGTTGAAGGCAGCGTTGAGAGAGCAGCGAGGGGTCGCGGGCCTCCCGGCTGACCCCAGGAGCGGGCCAGAAATGCTTGTGATGGAGGGCTGCCTCCTGCACCACCACTCGCTTGCCTGTCAGCTTCCCTGTGGGTGGGGTCAGAGGCGGCGGTTAGGGCGGGGAGGCAAGGGGAGCCAGCCCCCGCCCACTCCAGGGGGTGGCTCACCGTGCATGTCGAAGAAGGAAAGGAGAAGACACACTGTTCCGCGGTCGTCGCCGCCAGAGCAGCGGCCGGGGGCATCGAGAGAAGCAGCCACATAACGGACCGCAGCTTTGCTCGACCACGCCTCTCAACCTTTCTTCCCGCGTATCGAGATGTTTCAACCAACGTTGCCAGTTGTGCTCCCGTTCCCCACGCGGGGGAAGCCTCCGAGACCATCACTCCTCTCGCCGCCGCTCGGGCCCCCAGCCAGCACCTCATGGGAGGGGCTGATGGGCCGCAAGGAGCAGCAGAGGCAGCTTGGCACCGTCGGGGTCAGGTGGGGGCCCGGACGGAGCTGGGGGTTGGGTTAGGGGCAGTTGGGGGGCGGCTACTGGCCACATGGTGAGGATGGTTGTGTCATGAGCTGGAAGACGCAGCAGAGCAGCTCGGCGCGTCGGCGTTGGGCTGGGGGCCCCAGAAGGGGGCTGGGGCAGGTTAGGGGCAGGCGCTCACCACGGTGAGGTTGTTGTTGTCATGGGCTGGAAGACGCACAGAGCACTGTGCCCTAGATAGGGTCGGGATCTGGCGGATAGCACTGCCCTCGCCCGCAGCCCAGAATGCGCAAGGTGCCGTCCAGCGAGGTGGAACCAGCACGTCGTTGGATGAGGAACCAGTACGGAAGTCGGTAGACGGCCCGCGGCTCGTGGCCCCGCAGCACCCGCAGCACGCGGGCGGGCGGGGCGGGCGCCAGCTGGCACACTGAGATGGTGCCGTCCAGCGAGCAGCAGGCCAGCAGGTGCTTGTCGTCGTTGGCAAACTGCACCTTGGGCACTGGGGGAGCGGGGGCATTGTCACCTCCTGGCCCCCTCCCATGGTGCACCGCCCAGCCCCCTATCGCCCCCTCCCACGGGGCCCTGCCCCCCCCAGGTGCTTACCCCGCCTTCTGCCCCACACAGGCCATCCTCTAGGCCCTGCTCCTCACACCACATCACCCCCCAATCAGATGCCTGCCCTGGTCACATGGCATGACCCAGTGTCCCCCACTTCCAGTCCCCTCCCACTCCATGGGCAGGTCCCCCGTCTCGCTCTGGGGGGGACCCCTGCCCTGAAGGGGGCGTGGGTACCAGCTCCCCCCTCACCGGCCTCGTCGACGTGCTGGTCAAAGACGTGGTACATGCCGGCGAAGGCATAGTTCTCGCTCAGCGTTGTGTCCCCGGCCATGGCTCGGCTGGCCTCTGCCACCGACGTGGGCACCACGCTGCCAGGGGGCCTGGCGGGGTCAGAACTGCCACTGAGAACCCAGGAGTCCTGGCTCCTACCCTGCCCCCCAAACCCCATGCTCTAACCGCTATACCAGGGGTGGGAAAACTACAGCCCGGGGGCCACATCCGGCCCTCGAGCTCCCTCCAGGGAGCGGGGTTTGGGGCTCACCCTGCTCCGGCGCTCTGGTCGGGAACCGCAGCCAATGGGAGCTGCAGAGGCGGTGCCTGTGGATGGGGCAGCATGTGGAGCCCTCTGGCTGCCCGTATGTGTAGGACCCAAAGGAGCGACATGCCACTGCTTCTGGGAGCTGATTGAGGTGAGCGCCTCCCAGAGCCTGCACCCCTGACCCCCTCCTGCATCCCAACCCCCTGCCCCAGCCCTGATCCCCCTCCTGCACTCTTAAGCCCTCACCCCAACCCCTAATTTCAGGAGCATTCATGGCCCACCATACAATTTCCACATCCAGATGTGGCCCTCGGGTCAAAAAGTTTGCCCCCCCCCGTGCTATACCCTACTCTCTTCCCAGTGCTGGGGAGAGAACTCAGGAATCCTGACATAGCTCTGTGCGTCAGGGCTAAAGATCCCCTCTTCCACTTCCCCAGTGCCAAACCCCGGACTCCTGGGTTCTCTCCCCGGCTCTGGGAGGGGAGTAGGGGCTGGTGGTTAGAGCAGGGGGGGCTGGGTTCTCTTCCCAGCTCTGGGAGGGGAGTAGGGGCTGGTGGTTAGAGCGGGGGTGTGTTGTGGGGCTGGGAGCCTGGACTCCTGGGTTCTCTCCTGCTCCCGGAGAGAAGTAGGGTGTAGCGATTAGTGTGTGTGTGGGCTAGACCAGGATGGGCCCTGTAGCTATCACCAGGAGAGCTCCATGGTGCAGAGAACCCAGGAGTCCGGCTGCCCCCAGCCGAGCTCTGGCTCAGGGGCAAAGGCAGGTGGCCCCACCACCGGCTGGGAGCAGAGCCCAGGTCCAGAGCCGCGGTGCCGCCTGGCTGGGCAGGGCTGCTGGGGTTTGCAGAAGCCAGACAGTGTCAGGGCAGATTCTGGGGGTTGTCACGGCAGAGCCCCAGAGAGACATGGGGGTGCAGGCGTGGGCACTGCCCCCAGAGCACCCCATCCCTGCACCCTGTCACTCACCGCTCGTCGTATGCCGCACGGTTCATCTGCGCCTGTAGCTGGTAGGAGCCGCGGCTGACGGAGCGGCGATGGCCACGGGCCCCCAATGCCCGGGCATCATCCTCAAAGTCCTAGGGGAAGATGGACAGGTCACCCGGATGACGCACCCCAGAAGTGGCTGCATCTCAGCATGGGCAAGTCACCCCTGTGCAGCGTCATATGCAGCTGTTCCCCAACTGCCCCGCCCCAGAGGTGGCTGCATCTCAGTGCTGGCTGAGCCACCCCCGTGTGACATTATGTGTGGCCTCTCCCATACCTCCATGCGGTCCAGCGTGGTGCGGCTGCTGCGGACGATGCTGTTGCTGTAGGCGCGGAAGCTGCTCTGCTCGGAGAGGGGCCCGTAGCGCTGCGCCAGGAGCTGTGCACGCAGCCGCACGTACAGCTTGCGGGCGCCGGGGTCGTGCCCAGCCTTGGCGTTCTCCCGCAGCAGCTGGCTGCGCCGCCGGATGTACTGGGTGCGGAACTGCGGGAAGCCGGGCGTGCGGTAGGCGTTGTACCTGCGTGAGAGCAGCCCCCTGTGACCCCCGGCACGGCACCCCTCCAGGGGAGAGCCCCCCTGTGACCCCCGGCACAGTGCCCCCTACAAGGGAGACCCCTGCCCAGCCCCCTCATAAGCTCCAGCACAGCACACCCCAGGGGAGGGCCCCCTGCCCAGCCCCCCAGGAGCCCCAGCACCTGACCTTGACTGCCAGGGGCGAGCGCCCCCACTGAGCCCCCCGCCTCACCTCGCGTCCACAGCCAGCACCTGTTGCCACACTGCGGCCATGCCAGTCCCGGCCGGCGCCTCGGGGGAGCAGGCCAGGGGGAGCCTGGGGGGCAAAGGGGGGCACAGAGTCAGTGGGGGGGCCGAGCCGGCCCTGGGGCTCCCCCACCCCCGGCACAGCAGGGGCAGGGGGCGCTTCACCCCCCCAGCGTCGCTGCAGCGGGGGGTGTGTGTGTGTGCAGGGGTAATTATGGGGTGGGGCAGGAGTATTATGGGTTGGCTCCGGTTGTTGATGGGAGGGCGATGCAGGGAGAGCAGCGGGGGGGGGGGGGGGGGCGGTGGTACCTGGGTACAAGGGGGCTGGGTGCAGGAGGGGCTGGCCCGCTGCACTATTGGTTGATAACGCGCCCCCCCGCCATCCCCGCGCGCATGGCGGCTCACGGTCCGGGGACGCTCCGCGCCGCACCGTCCCAGCCGCTCCGCGGGCCCAGCGGACTGAGGCCGGACCCGCCACAGGTACCAAGCCCCCCCCGCGGGTTTTTGCATCCAGGAACGGGCCCCTTCCCCGACTGCAATGAGGGGGGCTGCAGCTCAATTCTGCCATGAGGC
>NC_133779.1:18429924-18449385 GCF_003597395.2 Chelonoidis abingdonii | reverse complement strand
AACCAGCCCCCCTGCACCCAGCCACCAGCCCCCCTGTACCCAGGCACCAGCCCGGCTCCCTCCCCCCATGCAGCCAGCCCTGCCCTTCACCAGCCCACCTCCCCTCTGCACCCAGTCCCCCCCTGCAACACCAGGCACCAGCCCCCACTCTGCACCCCAGGCACCAGCCCCCCAGGGGGCTGAAGAAATCTCCCAGCCACTGCTTGCAAACTCCTGGCTGGAGCAGGACCTGGGGGAAGCTGCAAACTGGGCCCTGGGCTCCCACCAGGGCAACCTGCAAAGCAGCTGAGCTGCCGGTCCGGGGCTGATGGCCAGCAGCCAGGCCCCGGAACAAAGCCTGCTCCACCAGCTTGATTTCCTTCTTTGACAGGTGGGGGGAACCGGTTTGGTGGAGAGGGGGGACGCAGGGACACATCACCCCACACCGGGGAGGCCAGAAGAGACACGAAGTCAGGAAAGCAACTGAAATCCTGTTCTGTGGATTTCCCGAGGGGCTGCCTATCCGAACGTCTCCGTTACTGAGGGACCATCTACGCCCATTGCTCTAGCCGCTCAGTATAACTTGGGATGAATGATGTACCCCAAAAGCTGGAGACTAATATTTTCACTAGCTCGTTCAATTGATTAACCATCAGTCGGGATATTGCAGATGATGGACTAGGTGTATTTTATGACTTGCAAACCCCACTTTGGGATCCTTGAAGCATCACACCAAGATGTACAGAAACGCTTTCAGTAACCTGAGAAGATCGTTTTAAACATTAGCTTGAAGAAACATTTTTATACCTGGACTTCAGCCAGGGTTTGGACCAGGGCTGTCAAACGATAAAAACAAAAAGAATGGCAATGAATCGCGAGATTAAAACAACCTAGTGGTACTCCATCGTGGGTTCAATTTCACTATTAAGAATCAAATCCCAATATCACTTCAGGTCGACGTATGAAGGGGCACAGGTGATCTGTATGTCTGGCCCAGAAATACCTTGCGATGCCGGCTACAACTGTGCCAGGCGAACGCCTGTTCTCTCACTTTCCGGTGCCAGCGTAAATAAGCGGGCAGCATGATCGCCCGGAAGTGTAAACACACTAGTTCGTCTTCGTGATTGGCTGAACGAGAAGTAGGACTGAGTGGTCTTGCAGGCGTTAAAGTTTTAGATTGCTTTGGTTTTGAGTGCAGCTCTGTACCAAATTTTTTTTTGGTTTGTTTTTTTACACTTGTAAGTTGCACCTGCAGGATAAAGAGATTGCCCTACAGCACTGGGCTGAGGTGAACTGAAAAATTATTATTTCTCTTGCTGATCTATTTTACAGTGCAACTATGTGTAATCAAAACTACTGCTGCAAAGTGAGCATGGTAAACTTTGTACTCTGCGTAGTAATTGAAATCAATATATTTGAAAATATGGGAAAGCATCAAGAAATATTGATCAGTGTAAACAGGCGTTCTGGTATTGGTTTAACAGTGCGAGGAAAAGTGTGATTAATCGCAACTATTTTTAAAATCTAGTTAATTTGTTTTGCGTTAATCACTTGCCGTTAACCGCAGTGAATTGACAGGGTCCCACATGACAGTCTGATAAGTAAGCTGGAGAAATGCTGCCTTGGCAGAATTACCATTAAGCGGATACAGAATTGGTGAAATAACCACAAACAAAGAGTAACTGTTTATGGACTGATGTTGGATTGGAAGGAGGTCTCAAGTGAGGATCCACAGGGATCTGTTCTGGATCCGGTGGTGTTTTACATCTTTATTAAGTACCTGGAGGTAGGTATACAGAGCAGACTGATGGAGTTTACAGATGGCACAAAGCGAGGGCGCGGGGGGGGGGGGCAATACTTTGGAGGGCAGAGCTAAAAATCAGAGGGATCTTGATAAACTGGAGAACTCGGCTATAGCCAACAAAATGAAATTCAGTAAAGACCAATGTAAGGGGGAAGAAAAACCAAGTGCCCCAGTACAGAACGGGGGAGAACTGGCCAGGCAACAGCGCTGCTGGAGCTGGGAGTTGTGGTGGATCACAACCTCGACAGGAGTCAGCACCGCGATGCTGTTGGGAAAAAAAGCACATGCAGTTTTCGGTTGCATTAACAGAGATGTGGTTGCAGGTCCCAGGAGGTGATGGTACCGCTCTGCTGGGCGCTGCCTAGGCCTCAGCTGGAGGATGGTGTCCAGTTTCGGTCACCAATGCACAAAAAGGATGTGGAGACGCTGGGTAGGATCCAGAGGCAAGCGACAAAGCCGATCAAAGGGGTGGGACACCAGCCATGTGAGCAAAGGCCACAGGAACCGGGAACGCTCAGTTTGGAAAAGGTGGAGACGGGTGGTTCTCTCTTGCCCCAGATGGCAGGACGAGAGGCCATGGGGTCAAACTACAGCACAGCAGATTGAGATTAAATCTCAGGGAAAACTTCTGAATGGGAAGAGCAGCAGGACGGTGGAACCGAGGCCTTGGGAGGTTGTAGAAGCTGGAGGGTTTCGAGCAGAGGCCGGAGCCATCTGTCTGGGATGGTTTAAACCCTGCAGCGTGGTCGGGGGTCAGACTAGGTGCCCCCTGCAGTTCCTTCTAACCCCATGGCTCATAGACTATCAGGGCTGGAAGGGACCTCAGCAGGTATCTAGTCCAACCCCCTGCTCAAAGCAGGGCCACTCCCCAGACAGATTTTCACCCCAGTTCCCTAAATAGCCCCCTCAAGGACTGAACTCACAGCCCTGGGTTTAGCAGGCCAGTGCGCAAACCACTGAGCTATTCCCCCTCCAGGGCTGAGGAACCTATGAGCCCCCACCTCATGCACAGCCCTCAATGCACCCCCCCAATACCATCTTCCACCCCAATGCACAGCCCCATCGCCACCCCCCGCCCCCACAGCCCCATTGCACCTCAGTAGCTTTTGTGTTCACCATGAAAATCCCCTGCACAATCCAAGGGGATCCACTCGCACTGCAGCAGTGGTAGGGCTCTTACCCTGGGGTCTCTCCCCAGCTCTGGGGCAGGGGTGGGGTCTGGTGGTTAGAGCAAGGGATGACTGGGCCTCAGGCCTCCTGGGTTCTATTTTTAGTTGTTGGAGGGGAATAGGGGCTAGTGGTGAGAGCAGGGGGGGCTGGGAGCCAGGACTCCTGGGTTCTCTCCGGGCCGGGGGCAGGTCCTGACTCCCTCCCCTCCGCCCGCTGCGCTCAGAGAATTTGGAGCCTCCCAACCTGGCCAGTTGCTCCCCTCGCCTCCTGCCTCTCCTAAGATGGCGGCCTCAGGAGCCTGCCCGATGTCAACATGGCGGCCCCCATGGTTCCAAGATGGCCGCCCCCTGGAGCCCCCCCTTCCCGTAGTTCCTAGATGGCTGCCCCCTGGTACCTCCTTTTCAAGATGGCCGCCACCATGTCTCCCGGCTCCAAGATGGCGGCCACTCTCAAGGGGGCTGCCTTGTCGCCGGATCCTTGAGACTGCGTGGCGGAACTCGCCTGCTGATTGGCTCCTTCGGAGGCCCGGGCGGGGCCTTCCCTGAGGGAACTCGCCTGCTGATTGGCTCCTTCGGAGGCCCGGGCGGGGCCTTCCCCTGAGGGAATTCGCCTGATGATTGGCTCCGTTGGAGGCCAGGGCGGGGCCTCCCCTGAGGGAACTCGCCTAGTGATTGGCTTTTTCCGTGGCAGGGGCGGGGCCAACAACGTTGAAGGAAAAGGCGCGAGTCGTGGCGGTGGCTGGAACAACAAATCGGTCGCGGGATGGCAGCGGCTGGGCAGGCCCGAGAGTAAGTAGTTGGGGTGCCTGGGGGGCAGGGCGATGGTGTGTCCAGCGTGGGGGGGGGTCCCTCTCAATGGGGGTGATGGGGTGTCCTTGGGGTTCTCCATCGGGCACGGTGAGGGACATGAGTCTGAGGCAGGCTCCTGAGGACGCCGCGTCACCTGGGTGCCCGTCAGGCCCGTCTCATCCCGATCGCATCAACCCAGACCCAACTCCGGCAATTTCAACCATCCTTGACCCTGAAGCGCCTCAAAGATCAGCCTCGAGCCTTTGACCGCGACTCTGCGTGGAGCCGCGGCTGGGTTGGCTGCCCTGCCGCGTTCTGCACGGGTGGCTCCAGGTCTAGGGCGTTGCCGTGCTCCACCCGAGAGGCGATCGTGTAACCGAGGCTGGGTTGTCGTCTGCCGGCATGGACTGGAGTCTCCCAGTTGAGCAGCAATGTCAATGTCGGAAGCGTTGCCATGCCATGAGCCTCCGAACTGAGCAACTGTGGGTGTGAACCTACCACAGGAGGAGACGGCATGGTGTCTGGAAACTCCTCGCACTCCTCCCCATGGTCTTCCAGCATCACATCTGCGTAGGTCCAGCTGTTGTCCGTTTGTGGGCTGCTCTTGCCCAAATATTTGGCCATCTAGCTGGTGGAGATTTGGTCCAATATGGTGAAGGATAAGTAGAGCTAGGTGCCATCTCTAGACATGGAAAATTAGATATTTATCTGTAAATGGTGATAAACATTGGTTGTGCCTGCACGCACCCAAACTGGCGCTAAATATTTCCACCGATAAGTGTCGACATTTACGGAGAGGCAAAAAATGCCAATTGAGAACTTGTTAGAGACCATTGTTAAATTGTTCTCGGCTGAGATGCCCATTAAACCACGTGGCTGTGAAAATTTAAATGGGTGAAAATACCAATAAAATGTTTCAACCATCCCAAATTTTGTGTGACTGTGAAAACATAAATAGATTAAAAATTTCAGAATAAAGCTTAAAAATAAACATTACTATCCATAAAAGAATGAATTTGACCATGGCTGGTTAGCTGCATGTCATTGGGGCTTAAGTCTGAGTCATCTGACAGTTGTTTGATAGGAGTAGACAGAGATTTGATCCTTTAATGGGACTCCACTCATGAGGGATCTGGTGGTGGAAGTGAAGTTGACCATCCTAGTGTCACTCTAGAAAGGACTCCGACCATTTCAGAATGTTCTCTTGGACCCTGCCGCCTTTCCTGGCCGAGACAGCGAGATCACAGTGACTAACATGGCAGAAAGCATGAGAAAATGGAGATCTCTTCTCCATCCAGTGATAGATCATCCAGCTGAACTGGTTCCAGTTCCACATCTTGAATCCAGATGGTGATGGATGTTGATAAGCTTGGAGTTGCACTTTGTGGAGGACTAATACTGGCCAGTTGTTGGCTAGACCCGCTGGATCTGTTGCAGGCTTGAAGGAGATGAGGACACTTCTGTTGACCTTACACCCTTGACCAGATCTTGGAAAACTTGTCCTGATGTTGAAACTAATCCGTGCTGAAATCGCTTTATGTTGAGTCGTCTGACTGGTTTAGAGGACGACTTGCGCTGTGCCACTTGAATTACTAACAACAGTTTGGCTACAGTGACTTGTCGAACTCGCTGACAATTGGCAATGTAGTCAGTAAGATGCTGTTTGGATCTTGGGCTTGTTTGTGACGTTTTTGTTTTGTCAGATAGGTAGAAAAAGCCGTTTGCAATTGCTAATTAGTGAGTGCGACCATTGCTATTCTCTTTCTGAGTCCCATCGTATCCGATGGTGTTCTGCCAGATTACCCTGTTACTTCCAACATTTGCTTTAAAGGTCTATGATGATTAGCTTATCTGACGTTGACATGATGAGTTTGTCAAAGTCACTATATTTTTTTTCCACATCTGCATTTCTCATGGTAGGGACGTACATGTTGCTCATGGTAATGTACTTACATTTCAAAGGCAACCATAGACCCATAAGAGGTTTCTTCTGCCTTTAGGTAGACTTTCAAGCTTGGGAACAATGCAGTTGCCGATTTCAAAGCCAGCACCCGCTTGTCACTGCGCTGAGGCTGGGCGACCTCACCAGGAGGGCATATACCCTGCTCCAATCTCTGCAAGTCACCCTTCATCAGTAAACCTGGTGTCATGGAGAGCGGCAATGTCCATTTTTAGCCAAAGCCGCACCTGCGAGATATCGGTGTCCTCTTTGGTCACAAAGGGTGATGACAAAATGGTGCTAAAGATGCTGTTTTGCAATTATTGAGGAATAAATGTATAAATAATGAAATAGGCTTGGTAATTAGTTTGAGATTTAAGCTTTAAAGCTCTTCTTCAGGCTTTATTGCCTCTTTCCCACCAACAGAAGTTGTTCCAATAACAGATATTTCCTCATCCATCTTCTCTCTGTTCAGGTATGTGATCTAGCATTATAACACTTAGTTGTGTGTATTGGGGGAGAAACAAGGACACCACAAATTAACAAAATTGTCTTCAAATTTTGGTGCACGTGACCCTGAGGTTCACCGTGTTAACCTGCTGGAAAAGCTGGGGGAATGTCCAGCCTCGAATAACTGATGGTAGCAATTGGGGTCCCACAATTACAGTTACCTGGAACACCCTGCATCGACCGGGCCCGGCGAGCAAATTAAACATGGCTGCCAGCCACGGGTGGGTGGATGGGAGAAAGGGTATTAAGGTGAATGTCTGACATCTAGTGGGCACACTGGGGTGGCAGATACCTGCTTATGGGGTGTCTACCACTAAACTCTGCTCGTCCCTTCATCAGGAGGTCTCCATCAGAACTAGGTATGATGTGGGGGTTGGCTTGTCCATATCTTTTTTTCGATAACTGCTATTCTCCTTGTCAGTATTTAAATCCTCAATATAGTTCTCATCCTGATTTCCTTCTCCCCGATCTCATCCTGAATTCCTTCGCCAGCTACGTGCGGTTAAGACAGCAGGGCTAATCCCTTGTGCCCTCTAAATCTATCCAAGGGCCACTTTCCCATTTCTGGATTTCAGTGGGAAGCAGAGCCAGTTCTGACTGCTGTGTCTTGAGTCTGGACTCCTTGTGGTGGCCAGAACTGCTCAAGGAGAAGCTGCCGGGTGACTGTTGGCCACTGTATATAGACAAGGCAGGTCCAAGACTTCCTCGGTGCTCGTGATTCTCTCAGAGCTGGGGTACGATGTAGGGAGTGGATATGTGGGATGGCCGGAGCAGTGTATTGCCCAGGGTAGCTTATTGGGACCAGAGTTAGGCACTTCATTGGAGGTTTTCTTGCTGTGGGCGCGTGAGTCACCCTCCAGGGATGGGGGGAGAACCGAGGAGGTCTGGGGTGGGAGAAGAGAGAGGGGCCCTTTAGGGGGCCAGTGTCTGCATGGTGGAAGCTGGCATAGAGCAAAGATGACTCCCCTGGTTCTTCATCTCATGGGTGGAAAGGGCTCAGGTGTGGGACAGGAGCTCGGTTGGCGGAGATTTGGCCAGATTGTTGCCTCTAGGGCGGAGATCAGGGCCTGGTGGAGTCCAAGCAAGGCGATGAGGTTGGTGGTGCTATAGGCATTGAGGCCTCCAGGGTGTTGTCCCCACCCCAGAATCAGCTGCCACAGGAATCCTTCCATCCGCGGTGGCTTGGAAAGGAGCACGACAGCTGGGGATCTTGGGCTTCTGCCGTCGGGTGAGCGAATTGGGGGTTGGGGCTCCTCGCAGGCTGGGCCTATCGCTCCATGGCTGTGACCCTTTCCCTCTCCCTGCCCCTCCCCGCAGGCTCCTGGTCCAGCTGGATGAGGCGCTGGCTTTCGAGGGGCCAACCCGAGAGGAGCTGGAGGCGGAGCTGCCAACCAAAGTCCTGGTGGAGCATGCTGTGGTGAGTGATGGGGCAGCGGCCTCTGCCTTTAGGGGGCACCAGCTCTGATCCAGCCCCGGGGTGGGGACTGGCTGGCCCAGGCAAGTGGGGAATGGAACACGGGGCCTCTCCCCTGTTGGAGGCGCTGGCTCCCATCCTGTCCAGGGCGTGGGACTGGCTGACTCAGGGTGGGCAATGGGGCATGGGGCCTTTCCCCTCCAGGGGGCGCTGGCTGTAATTTCCCCCTACTATGGCTCCCTAGGACACACGGAAGAAGCAGAAGTGGATGTGCAGCCAGCTCCACGTGGTCAAATTCCTGCTGGAATTCTTGGACCAGAGGGATTCAGCCCCCTTTGACCAGAAGACCACAGAGGCAGCTGTCCGTGAGTAGCCCGGACTCCAAGGTTTTCAGCCCGGCTCTGGGAGAGGAGTGGAGGCTAGTGGGTTAGAGCCGTGGTGGCTCAGAGCCAGGACTCATCAGTTTGATGCACTGCCTCTCTTTCCCCCCTGCCACCCTCCCTGGCCCAGGGAGCGAGATGGTGCAAGCCAAGCAGCAGTGGAAGGAGCTGAAGGCCGGCTACCAGCAGCAGGTGGAAGCCATCGAGGAGGCAGTGCCCCATGTGCTGGCCCAGCTGGAGAAGGGCCAGCACCTGGCACAGCGGCTGAAGGAGGCTCTGGCGCGATACGAGGCCCAGGTACGGTTCTGTCCTGGGCGTGTGTGAATGTGGGGATCCCACTGTAGCCACCAGCTGCCCAGGGGGCTCCAGGGATTCCACTTCTGCCACCAGCTCCCCTTGGCCCTGAGGGAGGGGCCCTGCGGCTTCCATCCCACTCCTGCTGCCAGCTCCCCAGGGATCCTACCATTGGCACCAACTCCCCTGGGGGGAGGGGTCCTGCGGTTTTCATCCCACTGCTACCACTAGCTGCCTAGGTGGTCGCAGGGACCCCACTGTTGCCACCAGCTCTCCTCTCCCCACAGAGACACGAGGCTGAGAAGAAGGCAAAGGATGCCCAGGAAAGACGGCAGAAGGAGCAGGTACTGACCCAGGGGTCTGTGGGGGGCAGCTGTGGGCACAGGACCTTTTTGGAGCCAATCAGTGGGGGGAGGTGCTTGGGACTCTTCTAGGAAGGGCTGGTGGGTTGGCTGTGGGAGGAGCAGTGGGACTGGTCAGGGCAGCAGCTGCCCCATTTCACTGTCGTGTCTCCCCCACCCCAATCCAGGAGCAGCTGGAGGAGCGGCAGCAGCAGCTGGAGGAGCAGGCGGCTTTGCTGCGGAGCCGGGTGGAGGCTCAGCGCCAGGAACTGCACCGGCTGCAGGGGGAGCTCCAGAGCCAGGAGTGTGTCGCCAGCGGCTGGAGGGAGAAGGTGGAGAGGTGAGAACCCACGAGTCCTGGTTCCCAGCCCCCTCTGCTCTACTCACTAGACCACTCCCCGGCCCCTGCATGGAGTCGGGGATGGAACCCAGGTGTCCTGCTCTCTCCCCCTAGGAGCTCTGCCCTCTGCCAGCTCTTAGAGACCCTCCAAGGGGTCCGGCTGGTCTCTGCGTCTGCTGATGGAATTGACATAGAGCTGACCCCCGGCCCCCAGCCGACGACCCCTGACCCCCAGACAGTGACCCCCAACACCCAGCCGCTGAGGTTCACCTTGTGCTCGACAGAGGATGGGAGCGTCAGGGTGCGGGTGAGTAATGGCCTGGGGGCAGGGGGAAGAGGCTGGCTGGGTCTGACCCAGGGAGAGTTGTGGGGGCCAGGCTGGCTGGGTGGGACCTGGAGAGGATTTGGGGGGCCAAGCTGGCTGGGTTTGACCCAGGGAAGGTTATGGGGGACCAGGCTGGCTGGGTCTGACCCGGGGAGGGTTGGAGGGACCAAACTGGCTGGATCTGACCAGGTGGTCGGTGTGTCTGTCTCTCTCTCTCTGCCCCACAGAGCCACAGTCCCCTCTTCCCCCCCCCTGCGCCCTGCGCTGACGTCCGGGGCACCATCCTGGAGCTGCAGCACAGTTATAGCCAGCTGGCCCCACTCCTGGCTGAGATCCAGGCTCTCCAGACCAGGTCTGTCCCCCACACTAGCCCACCCCACCAGCTCCCACCTTGTCGGGGGCAGCACTGATTCCCTCCTCCCTCCCTGCAGGTTCCCCATTGACTGGCAGCCCCAGGAGCGCCAGCTCCGCTTCCTGCAGCCTTCCGCCATCTGGACGCTGGTGGTGGAGCCGGGATACCCGGGGGCTGGGGGCGTCCGACTGCTGGCAGTGCAAGGGCAGCGTGGCCCTGGGGACCCGGGGGCCTGGAAGGTCAGTGGATGGGGAGAGATCTGGGAGAGTTGCAGGGGCTGTGGGTCGGGGGTGAGGGGCACCGGCAGAGCTGGGGGGAGCCCAGGGCTGGGCTAGCAGGGGGCTGCAGGTCGGGGGTGAGGGGCACCGGCAGAGCTGCGGGCGAGCCAGCGTGCGGCTAGCAGGGGCTGCAGGTCGGGGGTGAGGGGCACCGCAGAGCTGGGGGAGCCCAGGCCTGGGCTAGCAGGGGGCTGCGGGGTCGGGCGCTAAGACAACATCGTGGGAGGGCACCGGCAGAGCTGGGGGGAGCCCAGGGCTGGGCTAGCAGGGGGCTACGGGTCGGGGGTGAGGGGCACCGGCAGAGCTGGGGGGAGCCCAGGGCTGGGCTAGCAGGGGGCTGCGGGTCAGGAGTGAGGGGCACCGGCAGAGCTGGGGGGAGCCCAGGGCTGGGCTAGCAGGGGGCTGCGGGTCGGGTGTGATGGACACCGGCAGAGCTTGGGAGGAGCTAAGGGCTGGGCTAGCAGGGGGCTGCAGGTTGGGAGTGAGGGGCACCAGCAGAGCTAGGGGGGAACCCAGGACAGGATTCCTGGATTCTACCCTTTGCTCATTGGCCCTCCCTCTTTCTGTGCCTCAGTTTCCCCATCTGTTGACCCAGCTTCCCCCCCAGCTCAAGTCCTCTAACCTGCCTCTCTCTCTCCCCTCCCAGCCCCCCCAGGAAACCCCATCCCTGCGTGACTGGCTGGAATACCTGAGCATTGTGGACATCTGAGCACCCCTCTGGGCCCCAGAGCACCTTGTGGGGTGGAGGCTGGGGGGGTTAAGCTGTCCTGTAATAAACACACGTTTGTAAAGTGTTGTGATCACCCCTCATTGGGGGAGCCCTAGATCATGGGCACCAGATGGGTTCCACAAGCAGCCCACGATCCATCCATGAGAGATGGATACTGACCCTTCCCCCCGCCCTACAGCCCCAGTGCTGGCGTCCCCTAGAGGGGAAAGGCCCCAGGCCCCAATCCTCACTCCCTTTGCTGTGTCTGGGAGCCTGTCCCGATGTAGTTCCCCATCTGGTCACAAGGTGGGGCTCTTTCCCTGTTCAGTTTTACTTGCTCACAGGGCGTGGGGTGCATGTGTGTCTGTGAGCTCCCCTGCCCTTTCTCAGATGGGAGGAGCTCAGACCTGCCCCCCCCATCTGGGATCATCCCCCCCACCTCAACCAGGCTTGGCTGAGAACCCCAAGGGGGGTGGGGTTTGGGATGGAACTAGAGGAGTGGGGCAGGTTGATTTGAGATGGGGGGGAATGAGGTGTGGGGGGGTGGGGATAGGTTGGGGTCAGTGCTGGAGAGATGGGCTGGGTGGGGGCATGCAGGGGTGGAGGACTGACTGCAGGGCAAAGGAGGGCTATGTGGAGTTGGGCGGGGTGGGGGTGGAGACTTGGGGGTTCTCTGTGAACTGGTACCCTAGAGCTGAAATTGACCAGCCCCCGTGAACCCCACTACTGCTGCTGGACTCACCCCAAGTGACCTCCCCCCGCCCTTTCCCAGCCTCCCCCTGGGTTTTTCTCTTGCACCCGATGAATATTTCAGGGGCTTGGGCTCTGTTCTCTCTCCTCTAAATAAGCCATGGCCCCCGTGGCTGCCAGGACTGGAGTTGGGGGGAGAGGGGTGGGGGGGTGCTGCTGCCAGCAGCTGCCTGCAATTTCCGAGCGGTAAGTCTGCCCCTATCTATGGGTCAAAAGTAGGGGTATCTGGCCCAGGAGAGCCCTCCTTGTGGTGTTATGTGCGGCTGTTCCCCAGCTTTCCCGCCCCAGAGGTGGCTGCATCTCAGCGCTTGATGAGCCCTCTCCCTACATCCACCAGTAAACCCTTGGCTGATGCTTTCCTATTGTTGCTATAACTCGAGAGTGTCAATGGTTTTGGGGTTTCAATGGTCGGAGGCTAAGGATGGATACGCTGCCCCCCACGTGCCCTGCTGCAGCCTATCCTCCCAGCCTGGGCCATGCTGGCATGGAGCCCACACTGGGACAGGGTGGGGAGAGATAATGCAGTTTGCCTGTGGGGCCCGTCTACTCCTGGCTGCTGTGTGTGGTGGGTTGAGTGCATCCACGTCTGGGAGGGACCGGACTCGCCTTTGCTTCCGCTTCAGGGACGCTTTTGTGCCGCTCAGGCAGAGAACCGCAAGACGCCAGTGATGGGGAACCGAGTGGTGGGGGAGGAAAAGGAGAGAAGGAAGAAAAGCAAGTGAGGGGGACAGAAGGAGGGAGGAAAGGAAGGTGAAGGTAAAGGAAAGAAATTATAGGGAAGACAAGACCAATGGAAAAGGAGTCAAGCAGGAAGAGGTGTGAATGATGGAAGGAAGTGGAGAAGTGAGCAATACAAAAATGAAGAGATGAGTGGTACCGAGATGAGAAGTGAGAGACAGAAGAAGCGAGTGATGGGAGAAGCCAGTGGGAAAAGGAAGGAAGGAAGAAAGCGAGCGATGGGAGGAGAGGGGTGAGGCAGAAGCAAGCAGGAGAAGGAAGGACACAAGCGATGGGGGGAGGAGGAGGAGAAGGAAGAAGCGAGCGGGATGAGGAAGGAAGCGAGCGGGAGGAGAGGGATGAGGAAGAAGCGAGCGGGAGAAGGAAAGAAGCGAGCGGGAGGAGAGGGATGAGGAAGAAGTGAGTGGGAGAAGGAAATGAGCGAAGGAAGCAGAGGGATGAGGAAGAAGCAAGTGAGAGGTGGAAGGAAATGAGCGATGGGAGGAGAGGAATGAGGAAGAAGCGAGTGGGAGAAGGAAGCGAAGGAAGGAGAGGGATGAGGAAGAAGCGAGTGGGAGAAGGAAGCGAAGGAAGGAGAGGGATGAGGAAGAAGCGAGTGGGAGAAGGAAGCAAAGGAAGGAGAGGGATGAGGAAGAAGCGAGTGGGAGAAGGAAGCGAAGGAAGGAGAGGGATGAGTGAAGAAGCGAGTGGGAGAAGCAAAGCGAAGGAAGGAGAGGGAGAGAAGACGCGAGCGGAGCAGGAAGGAAGGAGGGAGGAGAGGAGAGGTAGGAGAGCGAGCGGAAAGGGGACACAAAATGGAGGGAGAGGAAGGAAGTCGGCGGGATGAGAAGAACGAGCGCGGAGAGGGAGGAAGAAGCGAGCGAGTGGGAAGCGGTGAGGAAGATGAGTAAGAGTGGGAAGGCAGAGGAGATGAGGAAGAAGCAAGTGAGAGGTGGAAGGAAATGAGCGATGGAGGAGAGGATGAGGAAGAAGCGAGGGGAGAAGGAAAAGAAGCGACGAAGGAAGGAATAAACCCCGCAGGGCAAGGACGGGAGGGGCCAGCCATGGCGAGAACTAGATTTAGAAAAAAAGCTCTGGGGTTCTGGCCTGCTCCCGTAATGGACCAGTCCGACTCTTAGTGGCTGAGTGGGTGGGGGGGGAGAGAGCTGGGCTCCCTCCCTCTCCCAGAGCTGGGCAGAGAACCCAGGAGTCCTGGCTGCCAGCCCCTATAAAGAAATCAAGGCAACACTGTAAAAACACAGGTTTATTCTGCTCCCTCTCCCAGCCCCCCATGGCTCTACAGTCCCCCCTCGCGTTATGTTGGTCTGGGGGTCGGCGCCGGGTACCCCACGTTCCTCAGCATGGGGGGCCCTGGCAATGACAAAGAAGAGAGCATTAGAGACACTGGGACACTAGGCAGCCAGCCAGCACCCAGACACCTGGGTTCGCTTCTCGGTTGTGGGAGGGGAGTGCAGTCTAGTGATTACAGTGGATGGGGGGCTGGCAGGAGCCAGGACTCCTGGGTTCTCTCCCCAGTCCAGGGAGGGGAAATGTGAGGGACAGGTTTGCTGGGGGGGGGAACAAGCGAGAGACCACCTGGTGGGGGTGGGGAGGGAGACAAAAGTGGGGAGAGAACCCAGGAGTCCTGGCTCCCAGCCCCCTCACTCTTACCATTAGGTCACACTCCATTTTTGTGCCTGTGATACAATCCACCTTTGCACATTTGTTGCAGAAGCCTCATGACCCACGTGTGCTCATCTGAGCCTTTGCACGCTTGCCCCACAATGGATGAGGTCCAGGTGCCCCAGCCAGCCCCCTCACACGCTCGGAGGCCTGGCCATGCAGCAGGCTGAGCCGGGGGCGGGGGGGAGGTGCTGGCTGGAGCCAGGGCGGGCTCATTGCACGCTCAGCATGCCCTGGCCTCAGCCTCCCTGCACCCATTGCACAAGCAGCATGACTGACCACTCGTCTGGGGGCCACATGCTGCACAAAGGGGGGTCTAGTGGTTCGAGCAGGGGGAACTGGGAGCCAGGACTCCTGGGTTCTCTCCCCGACTCTGGGAGGGCAGTGGGGTCTGGTGGGTTAGACCAGGGGGGGCCGGGAGCCAGGACTCCTGGGTTCTCCCTGGCTGTGGCCACGTGGGCGGGAGGCGATACCCACCTACCCGCTATTTGCCCGCCAGGGCCGCGTCAGCCCCGTTCTGGCGCTCGCTGCCCTTCTGCGAGAGGCGGGTAGAGGCGCTGACGGCTGTGGCTGCCGCCTTGAAGCTCCGCTTGCGCTTGGCCACGTTCTGCTCAGGGTGGAAGATGATGACGTAGACCTTGGGCACGTAGAGCATCCCCAGGGAAACTGAGGCACTGAGGCTCATGGACACCGTCAGCGTCGTCGTTTGGATGTAGATCTGCAGGGGGGCAGAGACCGGCGCGTTCAGGGCTCATCCCCTCCAGCAGGGGGCGCCTGGAGCCAGGACGCCTGGGTTCTCTCCCTGGCTCTGGGAGAGGAGTGGGGTCTGGTGGGTTAGACCAGGGTGGGCTGGGAGCCAGGACTCCTGGGTTCTCTCCCTGCCCCCGGGAGGGGAGTGGGGTCTGGTGGGTTAGAGCAGGGTGGGCTGGGAGCCAGGACTCCTGGGTTCTCTCCCTGGCTCTGGGAGGGGAGTGCGGTCTGATGGGTTAGAGCGGGGGGCTGGGAGCCAGGACACCTGGGTTCCTATCTCTTGATCCCTCCGTCCCTCCCTCCCTCCTTTCTTTCACACTTGACCCTTTTTTTTCTTTTTTTCTCAAAGCCTCACCCATGGGCTCCTCCAGGCCCTTATCATCCCGGACTCCTGGGTCCCCTCCCCTTTCTCTCTCTCTCCAACTCCAGCCCCTTGCTCTCCCGGACTCCTGGGTCCCCTCCCCTCCCCTCCCTCTCTCTAACTCCAGCCCCTGGGTTCCCCGGCCTGCTGGGTCCTGCAGCCCCCGGGCTCCCCGCCGGGCCCGCGCACCTTCTCGGCGGACTGGGCGGTGCCGAAGAAGATGGGCACGAAGGCCAGCCAGACGATGCAGGTGGTGTACATGGTGAAGCCGATGGGCTTGGCCTCGTTGAAGGTCTCGGGGACGCCGCGGGCCTTGATGGCATAGACGGTGCAGGTGACCATGAGCAGCAGGCTGTAGCCCAGGCAGCAGATGAGCGACAGGTCGGACATGTCGCACTTGAGCACCCCACGGGCCGCCTCGGGGTTGGGCACCCGCTGTTCCTCGTAGTCGATGACGCTGTGGGGTGGCAGGGCCCCCAGCCAGGCCAGCGTCCCCACCAGCTGCACGGCGCTCAGGCTGAAGGTGATGGCCAGCTGCGAGGTGGGGCTGATGAACCGGGGTGGCGTCACCGCCTTCTTGCCCTGCTCGAAGATGCGGTAGATGCGGTTGGTCTTGGTGAGCAGGGCCGAGTAGCTGAGGGCCATGCCCAGCCCCAGGAAGAGGCGCCGGGCGGCGCACACCACCACGCCCGGCTCGGCGATCATCAGGAAGGTGATGGCGTAGATGAGGAAGATGCCCGTCAGCAGCACGTAGCTCAGCTCCCGCCCTGAGGCCCGGACGATGGGCGTGTTGTTGTGGCGCACGAAGGTGACCACCACAAAGGTGGTGCTCAGGATGCCGGCCATGGCCAGGCAGACGGGCAGCACGGCCCAGGGCGAGCTCCACTCCAGCTTGACGATGGGCGTGGGCCGGCAGGCCGTGCGGTTGGGGCTGGGGCGCATGTCGAAGGGGCAGGTCTCGCAGGTGAACTCGTCCAGCTGGTACTGGTACCCGTCGCAGAGCTCGCAGTGCCAGCAGCAGGGCACACCCTTCACCATCTTCTTCCGCTCGCCTGGCCCGCAGGGCAGGCTGCAGACGGACGAGGGGATGTCCTGCTGGCCCCTGGACCACTGCATCTCCTCGATCTGCCAAGGGAGAGCGTGGGCAGGCAGCTGGCTCTGGGGACAGGGGGCTGGGGAACGGCCACACGTAATGCCACCTGGGGAGGCCTTGCCTGAGGCTGAGATGCAGCCACCTCCTGGGAGGTGGGGGGACGCTGGGGAACAGTCGCACCTAATGACACACTGGGATGGCTCGCCTGCTGCTGAGATGCAGCCACCTCTGGGTGGGGCAGCTGGGAAACAGCTGCACATAATGCCTCATAGGCATGCTATGCCCAAGACTGAAATGCAGCCACCTCTGCAGCAGGGCAGTTGGGGTATTGCAGCACATAACGTTGCATAGGGACTACTTGCCCAGGGCTCACATGCAGCCAGTTCTGGGGTGGGTCAGCTGGGCAACAGCCGCACATAAAATTGCACTGGGATGACTTCCCTGCTGCTGAGATGCAGCCAACTCTGGGGCAGGGCCGCAGAGGAATAGCCACACATAACGCCACAGAGGGACGGCTTGCCCAGGGCTGGGATGCAGCCACCTCTGGGGCGGGGCGGCTGGGGAACACGTGGCACCCCCTCCACTCACGTTCAGGCGCAGGTATTCGGTCCATTGCCCAATGGCTTTGTACCCAGGCACCGTGGTGTTGGTGAGCTGGTACTGGAAGATGTCGTAGCGCCCGGGGGCATCTCCGTTCTCATTGAACATGACGGGGGTCCCGGCACTGCCTGTGGGGTGTGAACAAGGGGGGCTGGATACAGCTCGGTCAGTGCCCGTCACTCCTGCCCCACAGCCCCCCGCTAGCCTCGCCCTGGGCTCCCCCCCACCAGTGCCCCTCCCTGCCACCCCGCAGCCAGCCCTGACCCGCCCACCTGTGCCCCTCCCTGCTGGCCCGCAGCCAGCCCTGACCCCCACCACCTTTACCCCTCCCTGCCGGCCCGCAGGCAGCCCTGACCCGCCACCTGTGCCCCTCCCTGCCCCCCCAGCCCAGCCCTGACCCCCGGTGCCCCCTGCCGCCCCGCAGCCAGCACCTGAGCCCCCCCACCTGTAACCCCCCCTGCCGCCCCGCAGCCAAGCCCTGACCCCCCACTGCCCTCCCTGCCGCCTCGCAGCCAGCCCTACCACCCCCCTCCTGTGCCCTCTCTGCTGCCCGCAGCCAGCCCCTTGACCCCCCACCTTCTGTGCCCTCCCTGCGCCATCGCAGCCAGGCTGACTGCCCCGTGCCGCCCTAACTGGCCTGCAGCAGCCCTGACCCCTCCCGGTGCCTCCCTGCCGCCCCCGCAAGCCAGCCCTGAACCCCCGGTGCCCCTCCCTGCGCCCGCAGCCCCACCGTTGAAGGTGACCCGCGGATGTAGTGCAGCAGGGTGCGCCGTCCATGGGGTGCCAGTGCGCTCAACAGAGCCCGGTGGCGCCAGGGCACAGGTCAGGTTCAGTTGTGCAGGCGTGGGCCATGGCGTAGGACAGCGTCGGATCACAAACTGCACCTTCCCCTCCTGCTCGTTAGGGAGTCCCGCCCGATGCGCTCCTCACCTGGCAGAGATGGGCTCAGAGGGCGGAGGCCTGGCCCCTCACCCTGGCAGAGACGGGCTCAGAGGGTGGGGGCCTGGCCCTCGTCCTGGCAGAGACCGCGAGACTCAGGAGGGCGGGGCGGGGCCTGGCCCCTCGCCTGGCAGGAGACCGGCTCAAGAGGGTGGGGTGGGGGCCTGGCCCCTCACCTGGCAGAGACAGGCTCAGAGGGGCGGAGGGCCCTGGCCCCCTCACCTGGCAAGAGACGGGCATCAGAGGGCAGGGTGGGCCAGGCCCCCTCACCTGGCAGAGACGGGCTGAGAAGGGCGGGGGCCTGAGCCCCCTCCCTGCAGAGAACAGGCTCAGAGGGCGGGGCGGGGCCGCCCCTCACTGGCAGAACGGGCTCAGAGGGCAGGGTGGGGGCCTGGCCCCTCACCTGGCGAGACGGGCTTCAGAGGGCGGGGTCTGGCCCCCTCACCTTCGGCAAGAGACGGGCTCAGAGGCGCGGAGGTGGGGCCTGGGCCCCTCACCTGGCAAGAGACGGGCTCAGGGGCCTGAGGCCTGGCCCCTCACCTTGGCAGAGGATGGGCCCGGGGGCGGCGGGCTGGCCCTCGCTTGGCAGAGATGGGCTCAAGGGGGGGCAGGGCGCTGGCCCCTCACCTGCAGAGATGGGCTTCAGGGGCAGGAGTCTGGCCCCTGCCTGGGAGAGATGGCTCAGGGTTTGTGGGGAATGGGGCAAGGGCCTTTGTCCCCTCTAGGGGGCGCCGGATCCCATCCGGCCCCACAGCAGGGCTGGCTGGCTTGGGTGCGGGATGGGCAGGGGCTTGTCCCCTCCTGGGGGCGCCAGACTCCGATCCCATCTCAGATAGCTGAAGATTTGGGGTGTCATGCAGCATCCACCCACACGTGGTGAGATAGCTCCCAGCCCCCCAACCCCCTGGACTCCCCTAGAAACTGCTGATAACATCCCACGTGGGGATGTAGCGGGAGGGGGGACCAGGGGGTCCGTGTCTCCTTCCCCCCTGGGGGATTGGGCTGCCCCAACCCAACGCCCGTTCCATCCTGAGAATCAGCCCCCCAGGCCCAGCCCCCTGGTACCGTGCATTTCCGAGTGGCCTCCTCCGGTGCGCCCCGCGGGTGAGTTTACAATTTAAAAATCGCCTCCCAGAACTCGGCGAACCAGATATTGCGATGTTCTCCAGCCGACGCGCGAGTGAAATACTGATCGTACAAGCCTGCGGTGGAGAGACCGGGGTGTCAGTGGGGTGGCCATGGAAGCAGGGGCTGGGCAGGGTGCGCTCTCTTTGGTAGGCAGGGGCACGGGGCTGGGGGCCGAGGAGTGCAGGGTTCAGTGAGGGGACTGGAGGGTATGCAGTGCGTGCAGGCAGGGGGAGTTCAGCGTGCGTACTGGGGGTTGCGGTGTTGGGCAGCAGGGGGTTCAGTGTGGGGAAATGGGGAGTGCGGTGCTGCGGGCAGTGGGGGGTTCAGTGGGGGACTGGGGCGTGATGCTGTGGCAGTGGGGGTTCAGTGGGGGGACTGGGGGGTGCGGTTGCTTTAGGCAGTGGGAGGTTCGTGGCGGGACTAGGGGCGCGGTGCTGTGGCAGCGGGGGTTCAAGTGGGGGGTGGCGGTGCTGTGAGCAGCGGGGTCAGTGGGGGGGACGAGAGGTGGCGTGCTGTGGCAGGCGGGGGCCAATGGGGGGTCCCTGTTACCTTCGCATGGCGCCCGCTTGGGCAGGATTGGTGACGGGCTCCTTCGGCCACTTCCTCCTGCCGCCAGGATGGGCGAGATTCTTGGAGCCCAAGCTGTCCGAGCCGACCCACAGGAAATGCTCCTGTCAGGTTGGCGCGACGTGTGAGGCCTACCGCAACCCGCCTGCAGGGGGCGACAGTGAGTGGGTGATGTCTGAATTACACCAGGGGCTAGCCGGGGGCGCGGGAGCCCCACACTCATTGATGTCGTCCTCGTTGGCGAAGATGA
>NC_133779.1:18424377-18429899 GCF_003597395.2 Chelonoidis abingdonii | reverse complement strand
GCAGAGACGGGCTCAGAGGGCGGGGTCCTGGCCCCCTCACCTGGCAGAGACGGGCTCAGAGGGCGGGGTGGGGGCCTGGCCCCTCACCTGGCAGAGACGGGCTCAGGGGGCTGAGGCCTGGCCCCTCACCTGGCAGAGATGGGCCCGGGGGGCGGGGGCCTGGCCCCTCGCTTGGCAGAGATGGGCTCAGGGGGGGCAGGGGCCTGGCCCCCTCACCTGGCAGAGATGGGCTCAGGGGGCAGGAGTCTGGCCCCTTGCCTGGGAGAGATGGGCTCAGGGTGTGGGGAATGGGGCAGGGGCCTGTCCCCTCTAGGGGGCGCCGGCTCCCATCCGGCCCCACAGCAGGGACTGGCTGGCTTGGGGTGCGGGGAATGGGGCAGGGGCTTGTCCCCTCTAGGGGGCGCCGACCCCGATCCCCATCTCAGATAGCTGAGATTTGGGGTGTCCAGGCAGCATCCACCCACCGTGGTGAGATCAGCTCCCAGCCCCCCCAACCCCCTGGACTCCCCTAAGAACTGACTGATAACATCCCACGTGGGGGATTAGCTGGAGAGGGGGGACCAGGGGGTCCGTGTCTCCTTCCCCCCTGGGGGATTGGCTGCCCCCAAACCCCAACCCCGTCCATCCCTGAGAGATCAGCCCCCCAGGCCCAGCCCCCTGGTACCGGTGCATTTCCGAGTGGCCTCCTCCGGCTGCGCCCCCGGGCGGGTGAGTTTACATTTAAAATCGTCCTCCCAGAACTCGGCGAACCAGATATTGCGGCGATTGTTCTCCAGCGAGCGCGAGGTGAAATACTGATCGAAGCCTGCGGTGGAGAGACCGGGGGGTCAGTGGGGGGCGCCATGGAGCAGGGGCTGGGCAGGGTGCGCTCTCCTTTGGTAGGCAGGGCCGGGTGCTGGGGGCCGAGGAGTGCAGGGTTCAGTGAGGGGACTGGAGGGTGCAGTGGTGCAGGCAGCGGGGAGTTCAGCGTGGGTACTGGGGGGTTGCGGTGCTGTGGGCAGCAGGGGGTTCAGTGTGGGGAATGGGGAAGTGCGGTGCTGCGGGCAGTGGGGGGTTCAGTGGGGGAACTGGGGGGGCGTGATGCTGTGGGCAGTGGGGGGTTCAGCCCAATGGGGGGGTCCCTGTTACCTTCGATGGACGCCCGCTTGGGCAGGATGGTGACGGCTCCTTCGGCCACTTCCTCCTGCCGCAGGATGGGCGAGATCTTGGAGCCCCAGCTGTCCGAGCCGACCCACAGGAAATGCCCTGTCAGGTTGGCGCGACGTGTGGCCTCCAGCACCCGCCTGCAGGGGGCGACAGTGAGTGGGTGAGTCCTGAATTCCCAGGGGGCTGGGCCGGGGGCGGGGAGCCCCACACTCACTTGATGTCGTCCTCGTTGGCGAAGATGATGATGCCGCGGGCGTTGGGCGTCTCCATCAGCCGCTTGATCAGCTTGTCGAACTCGCCTGCCCTGGGCTCCCGCGGGATCTTCATGGACTGAGCGATGCAGACGCCGCCTGCGGGGGGGCGACAGGGAGCCCCCGTCATGGGGAGCGGTGCCCCTCACTCCCGACCTGCAGCCCCCGCTAGCCCAATCCTTCAACCCCAAGCCTTGCTGGTGCCCCTCACTCCCGACCCGCAGCCCCTGCTAGCCCGGCCCTGCCTCCTCACAGCCCTGCCCTCCCCAGCTCTGCCGGTGCCCCTCACTCCTGACCCACAACCGCTCACCGGCCTCGCGGGAGATCTGGACGAAGGCCTCCACCCCGCTTTCGCCGTAGTTGCCCTCGGAGGCCAGCGTGGAGACGTAGTTCCAGCCCAGCGCCTTCACCACGTCCAGCATGGCCTGGGCCTGGTACGAGTCGGGTGGCACCACCCGGGAGAAGTAGTCATAGCGATTGTTGTCGCTGAGCTCGGGGGCAGTGGAGGCGTAGCTGATCTGGGGGATCTGGGGGGCAGAAGGGCAGGAGATCGACAAGGGGCACCCGGCCCCTGCACAGACCCGGGGGTTGCCCAGAAAATCCCCGCACCCAGGAGCTTCCGGACTCATCAGCGGAGACCCGTTAGCCAGGGTGGAAGGAGATTGGTGGTAGAGCTGGGGTAGAACCCAGGAGTCCTGGCTTCCAGCCCCCTGCTCTAACCCACCAGACCCCACTCCCCTCCCAGAGCTGGGATGGAACCCAGGCTGGAGTCCTGGCTCCCAGCCCCCCTGCTCTAACCCACCAGACCCCACTCCCCTCCCAGAGCTGGGGAGAGAACCCAGGAGTCCTGGCTCCCAGCCCCCCTGCTCTAACCACTAGACCCCACTCCTCTCCCAGAGCAAGGGGAGAACCATTGCAACTGGGGTGCATCTGGGATATCAGTCTGATTTTATCCATCCCCTCACGTCTAGGAGACTCCCCGCCCTCAGCTCCCCGCCCCGGCCACTCACGGCGAAGAGCCGCAGGACATTGGCCACCATGATGGAGACAGAGCTGGCGGAGGCGCCGACTACGGCCACGACCCGCTCGGGTCGGGTGAGGAGGGGGGGCCGGCCGTCAGCACAGTGCACGTCCGACGTGTCCTTCTGGATCAGGGCCTGGACGAAGGTCAGCGACTGCTCCAGGGCGTAGGTGTCCCGGGAGCAGGTGTCCAGGATGCGGGCACCCAGGGTGAGGTTGGGGAGCAGCTGGGGGTCGGCGTTGATCTGGTCCAGGGCGTAGAGCATGGCCTCCATGCGGTGGATCCCCTTCTCCTTCTTCACCTCGCCGCACGGCACCCCAGCCGGGCCCCGGGCGTGCACCGGGAACAGGCCCCCCAGCGTCACGTCCCCCTCGATCCGGATGGAGAAGGGCTGGGTGCCTTGCTGACCCCCAGCCCCACAGCCCCACAGCAGCAGCAGCAGGGGGGGCCATGGCTGCCCCATGGCTGGGCTGGCCCCGGGCGCTTCACGGCCTGGAGGGGGAAGTGGGGTAGGGAAATGGGGCAAGCCGCAGGCTGGATGGGCCCTGGGGGCCAGGGGCTGGTTCACTTGGGCACCGTCCCTGGGGCACCTTATTGTTCCTGGTCCCCCGGCCCATGGCCAGCACTCTCCTCCGTTTGCCCCCGACCACTGGCCAGAACGAGACCCTCCCTGCCATGGCCCTGGAGAGAGAGAGGCTGTGAGGAGGGGCAGCTGGGTTGGCCTGGAGTGTAGCTATCGATCCTCACACCCACCATCTGTCCCTCCGCCCACCCATCCATCGCCAGACACCCCATCCATCCGTCTGTCCATCCATCGATCCATCACCAGATACCCCATCCATCCATCCATCGCCAGACACCCCATCCATCCATCCATGCATCCATCCATTGCCAGACACCTCATCCATCCATCGCCAGACACCCCATCCATCCATCCATGCATCCATCCATTGCCAGACACCTCATCCATCCATCGCCAGACACCCTATTCATCCCTCCATTGCCAGACACCCCATCCCTCCATTGCCAGACACCCTATCCATCCATCCATCCATTGCCAGACACCTCATCCATCCATCCATCCATCCATCCATCGCCAGACACCCCATCCATCCATCCATCCATCCATCCATCCCACTACCCGTCCATCCATCCATCCATCCGTCCATCACCAGACACCCCATCCATCCATCCATCCATCTCCAGACACCCCATCCATCCATCCATCCATCACCAGACAACCCATCCATCTCTGCATCCATCCTCATACCCACCATCCCCCCATGCACCCCTCCATCCCTCCCTGCTCACATGCCCGGTGGCTGTGGGGTGAGTTTCTCCCCATCTCCCCATCCCACTGTCCATCCGTCCATTGATCTGTCCACCCCCTTCATTCTTTCCCACCCCTTCCCTCATGCCTGTTCCTTTTCAACAGCCCCTGCCCCCCCGACACCCTGAGGGTGAGGCTGCCTCCCCCACCCCGGGATGGGGCGGAGCAAAGGCCCTGTACCCCCCCCAGCCCCAGATGGGGTGTCCGGGAGGCAGGGGCTGGGCCGGGGGGCTCTGTGCCAGGGTTTAGTGACCAGAGTGAGCTGGGGGGATGCCTGGAGCTCCCATAATGCACCAGGAGGAACCAGAATCTTGCCCCCCCACAATGCACCTGAGGGAAGTTGGCACCTCCCCCACCCCATAATACACCATGTGAACCAAGATCGTGGCCCTGCAGACTCTGAACACCCAGACCCCCAACATCTCCCCTATGTCGACCCCCTGAGCCCCCAAACATCTCCCTGGTCTGAGCCACTGAGCCCCCAACATCTCCCCCAGATCAACCCCCCGAGCCCCCAACATCTCCCCAGGATTGAGCCCCTGAACCCCCAAACATCTCCCCCGGTTCAACCCCCAGACCCCCAATGTCTCCCCTTGGTCAACCCCCTGAGCCCCCAACATCTCCCCCAATTCAACCCAAGCCCACAAACCTCTCCCCTGGTTTGACCCCCAGACCCCCAACATCTCCCCTGGATCGACCCTCTGAGCCCCCAAACATCTCCCCCAATTTCACCCCTGAGCTCCCAAACATCTCCCCTGGTTCAATCCCCAGATACCCAATGTCTCCCCTGGATCGACCCCCTGAGCCGCCATCTCCCCAGATCAAAGCCCTGAGTGCCCAGACCTGCAACTTCTTACCCAGATTGACCCCCTGAGCCGTCCGAAATCTACCCCAGATCAACACCCTGAACCCCCAGACCCCCATCTCCTTACCCCAATCAATCCCCTGAGCCCCCATGTCTCCCCAGATCGACCCCTGAACCCCTCAACATCTCCCCCAGATCAACTCCCTGAACCCCCAGACTCCTGGGGTCTCCCCGAGACTGAGCCCCTGAATCCCAAAGCCCCCGATGTCTGCCCCGGACCAATCCTCTGAACCCCTGGTCCCCAACATCTCCCCAGTTCATCCCCCCAACTCCCCCCATGTCATATCACAACCATCTCCCCTGGATTGACCCCCCGAAAGCTACCTCAGATAAACCTCATTGACACCTCCCCGAAACAACCCCCAACTCCCTCCACATCTTTCTTGGATCAACCCCCCCACGACATCTCCCAAGATGGACCCCCCAGCCCCCCAGTGTCTCTCCCAGATCGACCCCCGACATCTCCCTAGAGCCCCATCCCTGACGCGCCCCCCCCCCCAACTCCCCTTTCACAACTCACCTGGACACAGGCTTCCCGGACTCCTGGATTCTCTCCCCAGCCCCCAGCTGCATTGCCAGCTGGCTCCGGTCTGTGGCCCCCGGGGGGGAGGCAGGTCGGGGTCCCCTGGCTGGGACCAGCTGAGCCCTGGCTCGCCCCAGCCGTCCCCGTCTCCTGGCTGTGCTGGGAACAGCTGGGAGCTGCCAGGTGGGGGGGTCAAGAGGACTGGCTGGGGGGGCAGGGCTACGGGCAGCGCATTCGTCCCTCCGCTGGCTGGCACCTTCCCTCCATCGCCGGCTCTGCCCATCCCTCTGCTCTGCCCGGCTCTGCCCACCCCTCTGCCTGACTCTGCCCACCCCCCTGCCCTGCCCTGCCCCACTCTGCCCATCCCCCTGCCCAGCTCTTCCCCC
>NC_133779.1:18405125-18422102 GCF_003597395.2 Chelonoidis abingdonii | reverse complement strand
CCCTGCCCTGCCCGACTCTGCCCATCCCCCTGCCCTGCCCAGCTCTGCCCCCCCGCCTGGCTCTGCCCCCTGGTCCGGCTCTGCCCTGCTCTGCCCATCCCTCTGCCTCCCCCTTTCACCTTCTCTCTCTCTCTCACCCCTATTCTTTCACTCCCCCCTCCCTCATCCCTCCTCTCTCCTCCCCTTATGCCAGGCCCGGGGGTGGGACCGACGGGAGACCTGGAGCTGAACTGACCTGACCTAGATTGAGAGGCTGGACTCCGATGGCAGGGCCCCTGAGCCCCCCCAGCCCCCTGCCCTGGGAGCTGGTGCCTCCTTGAGGGGCCAGGTCCTGGGCCCCCTTCCCACCCCCCTGAGCCAGCCACTCTCCCCAGCCCATGGGCCCATCTAATGGAGCATCTCATCCCGCGGGTGGGGCTGGTGGGGGGATTGTCCTGCTCAGAACTGAGCAGAGCAAGTCCCACCTCATTTGACATGAAAATGGGGTTTAGTGGTTGGGGAGGTGGTGCTGGGAGCCAGGACTCTTGGGTTCTCTCCCCAGCTCTGGTTGGGGAGTAGTGCCAAGTGGTTAGAGCAGGGGGCTGGGAGCTAGGACTCCTGGGTTCTTTCCCCAACACTGGAGATAAAACATCCCAGGGGCCTCCTGGGATTGCAGATCTTTGCTCTGACAGGCCAGGAGAGGAGCTGGGACCCCCCAACTCCACGGGGGCGGGGGGGAAGTGTTTGCAGGGCAGCCGAGCAAGGAGGCGGGGGCTGGCTCTGATCCGGTCTGTGCCGCTTGGTGCTCCTGGCCCTGGGGGCCGTTCTGAGCTGGGAAGGGGAACCTGGGAGGCTCCTTTCATGGGCGGAGAGAAAGAGAGAAACCACTTTGCTAGAGGACTCTGAGCTCGCTCCATTTCCGAGCCACTGGTCTGGGGCAGGAGCAGGGGGGCTACTGGGATGGGGAGCGGGATATTGGACTGGCCGGGCCCGGGGGCCTGATGAATGGTGGTGGCTCCTGCCCGCTGCACATCACTTCACAAACACCAGCTGTTCGGGACGGGCACTCAGAGCGAAAAAAAGCAATTGCGTTAATTCATCGCGTAAAGCAGGGAGAGCCACCACTCATCCGCCCGGGGGCTGCTGCCAGCCCCAGCCCCTAATCCGGGGAATCCACTGAACCGTCCTGCTGCTCCCCCCCCCCGAGCATCTATCTATCCCCCTCCACTGCCCTATCTCCCCCGCACAATCCCTCTCTGTCAATCGATGAACATAACAATGGCCAGACGGGGTCAGGCCAAGGGTCCAACCAGCCCAGTGTCCTGTCCCCTGACAGTGGCCAATGCCGGCTGCCCCAGAGGGAATGAACAGAACAGGGAATCGTCAAATGACCCACCCCCTGTCGCCCATTCCCAGCATCTGGCAAACAGAGGCTGCGGACACCATCCCTGGCCAGTCTGGCTAGTAGCCACTGGTGGACCGATCCTCCAGGAGCTTATCTAGGGTTTTTTTTGACCCTGTTCTAGATAGAGGCGCGTGTAGGGGAATAGATGGATCTGCCCCATTGACTCCAATGGAGCTACAGCCCATTGACCTCAGCTGGGATCTGCTCCATTGACCCCAGCTGGGATCTGCCCCATTGGCTCCAGTGGAGCTGCGACTCATTGACCCCAGCTGAGATCTGCCCCATTGGCTCCAGTGGAGCTGCGACCCATTGACCCCAGCTGAGATCTGCCCCATTGGCTCCAGTGGAGCTGCGACCTATTGACCCCAGCTGAGATCTGCCCCATTGACTCCAATGGAGCTGCGACCTATTGACCCCAGCTGAGATCTGCCCCATTGACTCCAATGGAGCTATGACCCATTGACCCCAGCTGGGATCTGCCCCATTGGCTCCAGTGGAGCTGCGACCTATTGACCCCAGCTGAGATCTGCCCCATTGACTCCAATGGAGCTATGACCTATTGACCCCAGCTGAGATCTGCCCCATTGGCTCCAGTGGAGCTGCGACCTATTGACCCCAGCTGAGATCTGCCCCATTGACTCCAATGGAGCTGCGACCTATTGACCCCAGCTGAGATCTGCCCCATTGACTCCAATGGAGCTATGACCCATTGACCCCAGCTGGGATCTGCCCCATTGGCTCCAGTGGAGCTGCGACCTATTGACCCCAGCTGAGATCTGCCCCATTGACTCCAATGGAGCTATGACCTATTGACCCCAGCTGAGATCTGCCCCATTGACTCCAATGGAGCTATGACCCATTGACCCCAGCTGGGATCTGCCCCATTGGCTCCAGTGGAGCTGCGACCTATTGACCCCAGCTGAGATCTGCCCCATTGACTCCAATGGAGCTATGACCCATTGACCCCAGCTGGGATCTGCCCCATTGGCTCCAGTGGAGCTGCGACCCATTGACCCCAGCTGGGATCTGCCCCATTGACTCCAATGGAGCTATGGCCCATTGACCCCAGCTGGGATCTAGCCCATTGACCCCAGCTGGGATCTGCCCCATTGACCCCAATGGAGCTATGGCCCATTGACCCCAGCTGAGATCTGGCCCCATTGAATTACCTAACACTCCAGTTTCCCTGCTGCTAACCTCACCCCTGTGCATCCTTCTAGCCCCCTGCCCCTCCCCCCATTGCCTCTCCCCTCTGTTTTGCAATTAAATCATCCCTCTTAATTACAATAAAAGGCGGAGTGCTCTGCAGCGCTGGTGGGGCCCGGCTTTGGGCACAGGCCGGCCTCTGGCAGGGATTTGGCTGTATTAGCAGGGGAAGGAGACAGCTGCCCGGCTGTGCCACCCGGGGGGTCCAGATTAGGGGAGAGAGATGGGAATTAGGAGCAACAGTAGAAGGGAAATGATCCCCCCCATCCTAATCACGGGCCTAATTCCAGCAGCCATTAGTCCTTATTAAACGGGATTGGCTGCTAAATCCCTGAGACATTTATATCTGCCCTCCGGCTCGCTGCTCTGCTGGCTGTGCGGTGTCATACGCACCGCTCCGGGCTCCGTCTCCCCTCCGGCCCCACACAGCCCGGCCTGCCTGCCTATCTAGCTATCCATCCCCCCATCTATTCCCACACACTCCCTCTATCTATCTGTCCCCATCCAGCCCCACGCAGCCCGGCCTGCCTGCCTGCGTATCTAGCTATCCATCCCCCCTCATCTATCCCCATCCAGCCCCATGCACCCGGCCTGCCTGCCTGCGTATCTAGCTATCCATCCCCCCATCTATTCCCACACACTCCCTCTATCTATCTGTCCCCATCCAGCCCCACGCAGCCCGGCCTGCCTGCCTGCGTATCTAGCTATCCATCCCCCCTCATCTATCCCCATCCAGCCCCATGCACCCGGCCTGCCTGCCTGCGTATCTAGCTATCCATCCCCCCATCTATTCCCACACACTCCCTCTATCTATCTGTCCCCATCCAGCCCCACGCAGCCCGGCCTGCCTGCCTGCCTGCCTATCTAGCTATCCATCCCCCCCATCTAGCCCCACACACTCCTTCTATCTATCCCCATCCAGCCCCACACAGCCCAGCCTGCCTGCCTATCTAGTATCCATCCCCCCATCTATCCCCACACACTCCTTCTATCTATCCCCATCCAGCCCCACACAGCCCGGCCTGCCTGCGTATCTAGCTATCCATCCCCCCCATCTAGCCCCACACACTCCCTCTATCTATCTATCCCCATCCAGCCCCACACAGCCCGGCTTGCCTGCCTGCCTATCTAGCTATCCATCCCCCCCATCTAGCCCCACACACTCCTTGTATCTATCCCCATCCAGCCCCACAAAGCCCGGCCTGCCTGCCTATCTAGCTATCCATCCCCCCCATCTATCCCCACACACTCCTTCTATCTATCTATCCCCATCCAGCCCCACGCAGCCAGGCCTGCCTGCCTATCTAGCTATCCATCCCCCCATCTAGCCCCACACACTCCTTCTATCTATCCCCATCCAGCCCCATGCACCCAGCCTGCCTGCCTGCGTATCTAGCTATTCATCCCCCCATCTATCCTCACACACTCCCTCTATTTATCTATCCCCATCCAGCCCCACACAGCCCGGCCTGCCTGCCTGCGTATCTAGCTATCCATCCCCCCCATCTAGCCCCACACACTCCTTCTATCTATCCCCATCCAGCCCCATGCACCCGGCCTGCCTGCCTGCGTATCTAGCTATTCATCCCCCCCATCTATCCTCACACACTCCCTCTATCTATCTATCCCCATCCAGCCCCACGCAGCCCTGGCTGCCTGCCTGCCTATCTAGCTATCTGCAGCCACCCCCTCTATCTATCTATCTATCTATCTATCCCCATCCACCCCCTCTATCTATCCATCCCATACACAACCCTCCTTCTTTTGCTCTGTCTCCATACACCCCCCTCTCGCTCTCTGGTACCAGGCTGCATAGGCCCCTGAGTCCAGTCCAGGGCCCGGGGGAGAACCGAGCTTGCCGGGCCCCCAGGTCTGATCCAGGGCTGCAGGTAGGGGGCAGACCATGGTTCGTGGGCCCATCGGGCCATAGGAGTGGATGGACCACGGAGGCCTGGCCCCGCTCACCCAGCCCATCATCCGTCTCATTCCCAGCCTCAGGGGACCCCCGGCCGGTACTTCACTTCGCTATCTGACCGCTGACCCCCCATGATGGCTTTTAGGCCAGGCCAGCCCAGTCCTCCGTGGGGGTCCCTGTGCCAGGCCGGAGCAGCCGCACACCCCCACCCAGATAATCTCCTCCATCTCCCGCCAGGATGGCCCAGGGGATTATAGCCCCATGCAGGCTGAAGGAGAAATCTCACTCAGCGTAATCCCATTGCTCATCCCCAGCCCGAGCTAGCTGGTCTCCTCCCCAGCCCTGCTGCCCTCGCTGAGGGCAGGCAGGGAGGCAATCAACCCAAAAATCATGACTCCAGCCCCCCTGCTCCACCTACTAGTCCCCACTGCCCTCCCAGAGCCAGGAGAGAGCCCAGGAGTCCTGACTCCTAGTCCTCTGCTCTAACCACCAGATCTCACTCCCGTCCCAGAGCCAGGGAGAGAACCCAGGAGTCCTGGCTCCCCCCGCCCCCAGATAGAGCCTTGGAGTCGTGGCTCCCAGCTCACCCCACCCCCTGCTCTAACCCATCAGCCCCTACTCCCCTCCCAGAGCTGGGGAGAGAACCCAGGAGTCCTGGCTCCCAACCCCCAGATAGAGCCTCGGAGTCGTGGCTCCCAGCTCACCCCACCCCCCGCTCTAACCCATCAGCCCCTACTCCCCTCCCAGAGCTGGGGAGAGAACCCAGGAGTCCTGGCTCCCAGCCTGATATCTTGAGCTGGGATACACACGCCCTCAGTTCTGCTTCATGTAGCCAGGTCCTTGGCCAGTCCCTGCCCTGGGCCTGGGAAGGATGGGTGATCCCAGCGGTGCCAGGGCACCATCTACTGGTGAAAGCTGCAAACTGCTTCTCTGTGCTCCGTATGGGGATGGGTGGCATGTGCCATCCTTTCGGGACCCCCGGCGCTGGCCCACCTCCTCCCATGGGCTTGGGGACCCCCCCATTCCAGGGACCTCCTCCCAGCTGGCCCCGAACCTCTCACCTCTCTTGGACTAGCTCGGCGCTGCTCTCCCAGCCTGGGTCAGCCAGAAGATGGGAAATCCACCACTTCCCCAGGAAGTTTGTTCCCATCCCCAGGCTCGGGGCCAACCGCCGAAATTATTAGTGTTAGGTCCAATGCTGACTGCGGAGAGCTACAAGGGGATCGCCTCAAACCAGGCCACACGACGGCGGATGAAACTCAAGGTTCAGAAGAGCAATGTCAAAATAATTCGAGAGGGTCAAAATTAGCCACTGCCGCCACTCATTAACATGATCGTGGCCTCCCTGTGGACTGATTCTTGGAGAATGCCAGCCCTACATGTGGCAGCGGACAAAAAAAGGCTCAGGAACCAGCGGGAAAGGGATCAGAAATACGACAGAAAATATAATGTCACTGTATGAATCGGTGGGCCACCCACATCTTGGAGACTGGGTCCAGTTCTGGTCGCCCCGTCTCAGAATGGGCCCAGTGGAGACGGAAAAGGCTCAGAGAAGGGCAGCAAAGGTGACAGAGGGGTTGGAGTCCAAACAAGGAGAGACTAAAAAGCTCAGGGCTGTTTAGCTTTGGAAAGCGATGACTCTGGTGGCGGAGGGGGGGGTAAGGGGAGAGGTGTCGATGGGCGTGGAAAAAGCAAATAGAGAATTTTTCACACACTGCACAATTCACCTGTGGAACTCACTGCCGGGGGATGTTGCGATGGCCAGAAGGATAGTGGGGTTCAAAAAGGAATTGGAGAAGTTCCTGGAGAATAAATCCATCCATAGCTGTCAGCCAAGATACTCAAGGAAGCCACCCCAGGCTCCAGATGACGGTAAATCTCCGATGGGCAAAAGCCGGCCGTGGAAGACGAGTGGGGATCTGTCCAGAATTGCCCTGTTCTGTGAGCTCCCCTTGAAGCTCTGGCACGAGCCGCTGTCGGGGACAGGAAGCTGGGCTAGACGGATCATGATGTGACTCACCACGGACGCTCTTAGGTTCTTAACACCTTGTTTGCAACTGAATTTGTCTGGGTTTATCTCCCAGGCATTGAATCTCGCTCTGACTTTCTCCTCTAGATTAAAGACCAGTTAGGACCAGAGATTCCCCCCCGCCGCCCCCACGAAGGTGCTTAGATGCCGCTATCCACCCACCTTGCGACCGATCTCCCAAAGGAAACAGCCCGTGCTCCTTCAATCTCTCCCACCCAGGCGTCTTCTCCAGCCCTGGGGCCGTTTCTGGGACTCTTCTCGGCATCCTCTCCAGGTCTTTTGGAAAAGGGGGGCAGAGAGTCCTGGCATCTGGCCGGGGGTGGATGGGGCAGATGTCGACTGGGCTGTACAGGCATGGGAGAAGGAGGGGCTTGATTTTCAACATATCTTGGAGCCCAGAGCTCTGGGGAAGGCCCAGAGACAGCTAAAATTTGGCCACTGTTTAAAAGGGGTGAATGGGACGACCTGGGTAATTACAGGCCTGTTCTCTGGACATGGGGCAAGATAATGGAACTGCTGGCGCGGGACTCGGTTAATAAAGAACGAATGGACGGTGATGTCATTAATGCCAATCACCATGGAAGGACTGGGGCAGGGCTTGTCTCTCGCTGTGTGTCTGGGCAGCACCCGGCACAATGGGGCCCTGATCCCAGCTGGGGCAGGGCCTGTCTCTTGCTATGTCTGGGCAGCGCCCAGCACAATGGGGCCCTGATCCCAGCTGGGGCAGGGCCTGTCTCTTGCTGTGTCTCTGGGCAGTGCCCAGCGCAACGAGGCCCTGATCTGCGCTGGGGCAGGGACTGTCTCTGTCCGTGTGTCTGGGCAGCGCCTGGCACGCCAGGACCTTGATCTGCACTGAGACAGGGACTGTCTCTGTCCGTATGTCTGGGCAGCACGGATCTCAGCTGGGGCAGGGACCGTCTCCCCCAGATCAGGTCAGCAGGGAGTTGGGGGGGCACCTGCTGTCACCTCCTCAGTTCCTGCCACACACATTCGGTCTCGCCTTTTCTCCAGCCGCTGCATCCCAAGAGGGCCGACGTGCCTTGGTCTCATAAGAGGGCGAACCCTCCCATCCCCTGATTCACCCCCTCCCTGCGACCCGCTGCACCCCCCTTCCGCTCCCTGCCCGTCCAGCTGCCACGCCCAGCCGCTGGATCAGGGCCTGCTTAAGAACCCTCTAGACTCTGGGTCCACCCCCCCCATGGCCGAGTCCCTCACTGTCTGTATCCTCCCACCGTCCTGGGAGGCAGGGTGAGGCTGTGACTGCTTCCCCACTCCCCTTGCCTTGGGCAGATGGGGAAACTGAGGCAGGGAATGGCCAGAGGTCAGGGTGCACAGGTGCCAGGGGAGAGCTGTTCACATTATCCTGGCCTGACCCCCTCAGTTATTCCTTCCCCAGCCCGCTGTCCCCCTTCGGCCCCGCCTTCCATCCCTCAGCCACGCCCCTCACAGCCTTGGCTCCGCCTCCCTTTCCTCCTGGGCGTTCTAACCCCTCCCCGGCTCCGCCCCCGCTTCCTCCTGGACGTTCTGACCCCGCCCCGACTCCGCCCCCGCTTCCTCCTTCTGGCCGTTCTAACCCCGCCCCTGCTCCGCCCCCGCTTCCTCCTGGACGTTCTGGCTCCGCCTCCGTTTCCTTCTGGGCGTTCTCACCCCGCCCCTTTCCCGGCCCTGGCTCCTCCCAATTTCCTCTTGAACGTTCTGACCACGCCCCCTCTGCCATTGGTTTCCGGGTCGGTCGCTGTACGCGCGGCTCGCCGGCCGTAAAGTGAGGCCAGCGGGGAGCGCGTGAGTGAGTGAGTGAGATGCGGCGAGTTGGGGGGCGGAGCTGGGGTCACGCACTGGGGGTGGGGGGAAGAGTGCGCGGTGTCTGGGAGCTGCAGCCGGCGGGGGGGCGGGGTACGGGAGCACGTGGGTCTGGGGGGTCTCGGACAGAACGGAGGAGTGGACTACGGAGGGAAGGTTAGGTTGGGGGGATGTTTGGGGGAAGGGCGGCAGGGGGTGGGGGTCTCGTGGGAGATGGGGGACTGGAGGAGGGAGAGATGTGTAGGGCGGAGGGGGACGTCTGGGGGGACATGAGATCAGGTGTGGGGGGATGTGTGGGACCTAGAGGTGGGGGGCCGGGGGATGCGGGAGAGAGGATGGGTGAGGAGGAAGGGGGAATGGATGGGGCAGAGCTGGAGGTGCTGGAGCATGTGGGGCGGGGGGAGGACAGCAGAGCTCATGGGATCGGGAGGGTCTGTAGGCTGGGGCATGGGGGGGACGGGATCTGGAGGGTAGGAAATATGGGGGGCTGTAAGGATGGGGAATGGGGTGGAGGAGAGGTGAGATGTGGAGACAGGGGCATGTAGGGGTGGGCTATATGGGAGCTGCGGGCTGGGGAATGGGGTGAAGGGCTGTGGGAGATATGGGGATAGAACATAGAGGGATTGGGGGGCTGTGGAGCTGGGCAACGGGGGTGGCATGGAGGTCAGGGGTGGCCTGAGGCTGGCTCTAACCCCTCCCTGTTGGCAGGGGGCAGCGCCCAGGATGCTGGAGGAGCCACAGGGGGCAAGCGAGGATGGAAGCCCCCCGGGGTCTGAGCAGGCAGCAGGCGAGGATGGAAGCCCCCCGGGTGCCAGGCAGGCAGCAGGCAAAGACGAAAGCCTCCCGGGGACCGGGCAGGAGGCAGGCGAGGATGGGAGCCCCCCACCTGGTGCCCCCAACCCCCCCCAGGGTAAGAAGATTGTGCCAGGCATCATCTACCTAGGGCACATTCCGCCTGGCTTCCGGCCCCGTCATGCCCGAAACCTGCTCAGCGTCTACGGGGAGGTCGGGCGCATCTTCATGCAGCCCGAGGGTGAGTCCATGGAGTGTGGGTTGGGGGCTGGGAAGGGGGCTAGGCTCTGGAGGGCGCTGTGCTGTGGGGAGCAGGGTTGGGGGCTAGGCAGAGGATGCTCTCCCCTGGCAGGCAGGGCCGGGCACTTGAAGGGGCAGAGGGGGACATTGGTCACACAGACATGCCCCGACCTTTTGCAGTCACTAAATCTCCCTTGCTGGTTTTCACCCAGTATTTGGGGCATGAACCCAGGCGTCCTGGCAAAATCCCGTCTTCAGCTGGAATCAGTGGCTCCGGTTGCACATCGGGCTCCCCTTCGCTTCCTGGCTGAAAATATATTGCAGCGTTATGTGGGGCTGTTCCCCAACCGCCCCGCTCCAGAGGTGGCTGCATCCTGCGCTGGGCGGGCCTGTGGCTGGAAGGGGCTTGTGGTGGGTATGGCAGGGGCTGATCTCTCTGTCCCCCCAGAGCGGTTCATCCGAAAGCGGAAGAAGAAAGCTGGCGCCAGGGTCAAGAACTATGCGGAGGGCTGGGTGGAGTTCAGGGACAAGCGCATGGCGAAGCTCGTGGCTGCCAGTCTGCACAACACGCCCATGAGCACTCGCCGGCGCAGCCGCTTCCACTATGACCTGTGGAACATGAAGGTACCAGCTCTGGGAGGGGAATAGGGTCTGGTGCTTAGAGCGGGGTGGGGTGGGGGGGTGCCAGGCTGGGAGCCAGGACTCCTGGGTTCTCTCCCTGGCTGTGGGAGGGGAGGGGGGTCTGGTGGTTAGAACACGGGTGCTGGGAGCCAGGACTCCTGGGTTCTCTCCCTGGCTCTGGGAGGGGAGTGGGGGCTAGTGGCTAGAGAACAAGGGGCAGGGAGCCAGGACTCCTGGGTTCTCTCCCTGGCTCTGGGAGGGGAGTGGGGTCTGGCGGGTTAGAGTGGGGCCAGGCTGGGAGCCAGGACTCCTGGGTTCTCTCCATGGCTGTGGGAGGGGAGTGGGGGCTAGTGGCTAGAGAACAAGGGGCAGGGAGCCAGGACTCCTGGGTTCTCTCCCTGGCTCTGGGAGGGGAGTGGGGTCTGGCGGGTTAGAGTGGGGCCAGGCTGGGAGCCAGGACTCCTGGGTTCTCTCCATGGCTGTGGGAGGGGAGTGGGGGCTAGTGGCTAGAGAACAAGGGGCAGGGGGCCAGGACTCCTGGGTTCTCTCCCCTGTCATCCCAGGGTACCCCTCAGTTCCTATTCAGCGTGGCAGGGAGTTGGGGTTTTGGGGAGCTGGCCGGGGCTCCCCCTACTTGGTCTGGGGGTACCAGCGGGGGGTGGGGGAAGTGGATCTGAACCGGGCAGCAGGACTCAACCTGGGGCAGGGGGGGAGCTGGGGGGAACCCAGATTTATTTAAACCCTGGGGAGGCTGCAGGTTGGGTGCCCCATCCGATCACTCCCAGCCCACTTCACCCGCTCCCCCCGCTGTCCCCCGTTTGCCCCTTGGCTCTGGGTCGATGGGAGTTTGCCCCCCAGCAGCTGCTGGTTACTTAGCCCCAGTGGCAGGGCTCTGAAGACCAGTTGCTGCCTCACTTGACCCCAGCGTCTTGGTTTGGGACAGGCCCTCCTGCCCTGCCATGGCCGTGCTCGGCCACTGGTGTCCCGTGGGGACGCTCGGCCCGGCGAGCTGGGCTTGATCCCGGCCCCATGTCTGTCCCGAAGACGAGCTCGTGACTTGAAAACGAAAAGCCCCTTGATCGCCTGCGGGGCCGGCCTGGTCGCCCGGTTCACCGGCCCCCCCGACCCCATGTGTTTTATGCCAGCTGTGACCCGAGGGCTCGTCGGTCCCTCCAGCTGAGTGTGATTAAAAAAAACAAGTGGCTGAAAACGAAGGTGGCGTCTGTTGAGTTTATTCCAAAGTGGCCAACTGCTCAGCCTGCAAACAGGGCCAGGGCCGGGGCCTTGGTGTCCACGGGCGGGTTTCCAGCGGGGAGGCGTCTTGGCCCTGCTCTGTTTAACACCTTCACCAATGAGCCGAGCCGGCCTCTGCACTGGCACAGGGTGTTCCCAGCCATTCAGCCTCTGCTGAGCTGGGCCGGGGCTCGCAGCGCCCGGCGAGATAACAGCCAGCAACGCTCCTCTCTGCCGGGCCGGGGGCTGCGGGTTGGGAGCCAGGAGGTTAGCAGGGGACCCTGCGATATGAGGCCTGGTCAGAAAGAGCTGGTGGGAGGCCTCCAGTCAGGTCCTGGCGTGCATTCGCTGCCTGGGACATGAACTTGGCGAGACCGGGGGTTGCAAAACCACAAATGCTCCTACGAGAGGCCAGGCACCGGCCGCTCGTGTAAACGAGCCCCAGAGGAATTGTGCCAGGACCCACCCGCTACCAAGCTACGGTGCTGACGCCCGCTGTGCCCTCAGAAAGATAAGCTGTGGGGGTCGGGGACAGATAAGATGTTTGGAGCGAGCCAACAGGTACAAGGCACAGGGTGGTGATTGACCCCGGCAGTGTGGCAGCACGTAACTTGTTCGTATTGGGGTCACTGAGGGAGAGGGGTTGCTGAGGGGGCATCTGGCTGTGGGGGTGTCACTGAGCTCGTCCTTTGTTATGGGGCTGGCGCGTCTGAGTATCCCTGTTAGGGGGCGCTCTGGCAGTGCCAGTCCAGCTGCCCGGGCCTCTTCCCCACTGAACCGAGCTGGTGGTCCACATGGGCGGCTGTCTGCGCAGAGCCGGTGCAGTGCCCGGGGAGAACGTGCACACAGCTGACAAGGGCTGGGGAATGGGGCCTGTCCCCTCTAGGGGGCACCGGCTCCCATCTGACCACCGGGTAGGGACTGGCTGGCTTGGGGGGCAGGGGCCAGTCCCCTCTGGGGGTGCTGGCTCCCATCTGGCCCCAGGGCAGGGACTGGCTGGCTCGGGGGGCAGGGGACTGTCCCCTCTGGGGGGTGCTGGCTCCCATCTGGCCCCAGGGCAGGGACTGGCTGGCTCGGGGGGCAGGGGACTGTCCCCTCTGGGGGGTGCTGGCTCCCATCTGGCCCCAGGGCAGGGACTGGCTGGCTCGGGGGGCAGGGGACTGTCCCCTCTGGGGGGTGCTGGCTCCCATCTGGCCCCAGGGCAGGGACTGGCTGGCTCGGGGGGCAGGGGACTGTCCCCTCTGGGGGGTGCTGGCTCCCATCTGGCCCCAGGGCAGGGACTGGCTGGCTCGGGGGGCAGGGGACTGTCCCCTCTGGGGGGTGCTGGCTCCCATCTGGCCCCAGGGCAGGGACTGGCTGGCTCGGGGGGCAGGGGACTGTCCCCTCTGGGGGGTGCTGGCTCCCATCTGGCCCCAGGGCAGGGACTGGCTGGCTCGGGGGGCAGGGGACTGTCCCCTCTGGGGGGTGCTGGCTCCCATCTGGCCCCAGGGCAGGGACTGGCTGGCTCGGGGGGCAGGGGACTGTCCCCTCTGGGGGGTGCTGGCTCCCATCTGGCCCCAGGGCAGGGACTGGCTGGCTCGGGGGGCAGGGGACTGTCCCCTCTGGGGGGTGCTGGCTCCCATCTGGCCCCAGGGCAGGGACTGGCTGGCTCGGGGGGCAGGGGACTGTCCCCTCTGGGGGGTGCTGGCTCCCATCTGGCCCCAGGGCAGGGACTGGCTGGCTCGGGGGGCAGGGGACTGTCCCCTCTGGGGGGTGCTGGCTCCCATCTGGCCCCAGGGCAGGGACTGGCTGGCTCGGGGGGCAGGGGACTGTCCCCTCTGGGGGGTGCTGGCTCCCATCTGGCCCCAGGGCAGGGACTGGCTGGCTCGGGGGGCAGGGGACTGTCCCCTCTGGGGGGTGCTGGCTCCCATCTGGCCCCAGGGCAGGGACTGGCTGGCTCGGGGGGCAGGGGACTGTCCCCTCTGGGGGGTGCTGGCTCCCATCTGGCCCCAGGGCAGGGACTGGCTGGCTCGGGGGGCAGGGGACTGTCCCCTCTGGGGGGTGCTGGCTCCCATCTGGCCCCAGGGCAGGGACTGGCTGGCTCGGGGGGCAGGGGACTGTCCCCTCTGGGGGGTGCTGGCTCCCATCTGGCCCCAGGGCAGGGACTGGCTGGCTCGGGGGGCAGGGGACTGTCCCCTCTGGGGGGTGCTGGCTCCCATCTGGCCCCAGGGCAGGGACTGGCTGGCTCGGGGGGCAGGGGACTGTCCCCTCTGGGGGGTGCTGGCTCCCATCTGGCCCCAGGGCAGGGACTGGCTGGCTCGGGGGGCAGGGGACTGTCCCCTCTGGGGGGTGCTGGCTCCCATCTGGCCCCAGGGCAGGGACTGGCTGGCTCGGGGGGCAGGGGACTGTCCCCTCTGGGGGGTGCTGGCTCCCATCTGGCCCCAGGGCAGGGACTGGCTGGCTCGGGGGGCAGGGGACTGTCCCCTCTGGGGGGTGCTGGCTCCCATCTGGCCCCAGGGCAGGGACTGGCTGGCTCGGGGGGCAGGGGACTGTCCCCTCTGGGGGGTGCTGGCTCCCATCTGGCCCCAGGGCAGGGACTGGCTGGCTCGGGGGGCAGGGGACTGTCCCCTCTGGGGGGTGCTGGCTCCCATCTGGCCCCAGGGCAGGGACTGGCTGGCTCGGGGGGCAGGGGACTGTCCCCTCTGGGGGGTGCTGGCTCCCATCTGGCCCCAGGGCAGGGACTGGCTGGCTCGGGGGGCAGGGGACTGTCCCCTCTGGGGGGTGCTGGCTCCCATCTGGCCCCAGGGCAGGGACTGGCTGGCTCGGGGGGCAGGGGACTGTCCCCTCTGGGGGGTGCTGGCTCCCATCTGGCCCCAGGGCAGGGACTGGCTGGCTCGGGGGGCAGGGGACTGTCCCCTCTGGGGGGTGCTGGCTCCCATCTGGCCCCAGGGCAGGGACTGGCTGGCTCGGGGGGCAGGGGACTGTCCCCTCTGGGGGGTGCTGGCTCCCATCTGGCCCCAGGGCAGGGACTGGCTGGCTCGGGGGGCAGGGGACTGTCCCCTCTGGGGGGTGCTGGCTCCCATCTGGCCCCAGGGCAGGGACTGGCTGGCTCGGGGGGCAGGGGACTGTCCCCTCTGGGGGGTGCTGGCTCCCATCTGGCCCCAGGGCAGGGACTGGCTGGCTCGGGGGGCAGGGGACTGTCCCCTCTGGGGGGTGCTGGCTCCCATCTGGCCCCAGGGCAGGGACTGGCTGGCTCGGGGGGCAGGGGACTGTCCCCTCTGGGGGGTGCTGGCTCCCATCTGGCCCCAGGGCAGGGACTGGCTGGCTCGGGGGGCAGGGGACTGTCCCCTCTGGGGGGTGCTGGCTCCCATCTGGCCCCAGGGCAGGGACTGGCTGGCTCGGGGGGCAGGGGACTGTCCCCTCTGGGGGGTGCTGGCTCCCATCTGGCCCCAGGGCAGGGACTGGCTGGCTCGGGGGGCAGGGGACTGTCCCCTCTGGGGGGTGCTGGCTCCCATCTGGCCCCAGGGCAGGGACTGGCTGGCTCGGGGGGCAGGGGACTGTCCCCTCTGGGGGGTGCTGGCTCCCATCTGGCCCCAGGGCAGGGACTGGCTGGCTCGGGGGGCAGGGGACTGTCCCCTCTGGGGGGTGCTGGCTCCCATCTGGCCCCAGGGCAGGGACTGGCTGGCTCGGGGGGCAGGGGACTGTCCCCTCTGGGGGGTGCTGGCTCCCATCTGGCCCCAGGGCAGGGACTGGCTGGCTCGGGGGGCAGGGGACTGTCCCCTCTGGGGGGTGCTGGCTCCCATCTGGCCCCAGGGCAGGGACTGGCTGGCTCGGGGGGCAGGGGACTGTCCCCTCTGGGGGGTGCTGGCTCCCATCTGGCCCCAGGGCAGGGACTGGCTGGCTCGGGGGGCAGGGGACTGTCCCCTCTGGGGGGTGCTGGCTCCCATCTGGCCCCAGGGCAGGGACTGGCTGGCTCGGGGGGCAGGGGACTGTCCCCTCTGGGGGGTGCTGGCTCCCATCTGGCCCCAGGGCAGGGACTGGCTGGCTCGGGGGGCAGGGGACTGTCCCCTCTGGGGGGTGCTGGCTCCCATCTGGCCCCGGGACAGGGGCCACCCACCCCCGCCTCCCCAACTCCCACCCCCCAGGCTGAAGGCTCCTTTGGCTCTTGTCTCTGTCTAGGGCCTATGTTGCACCTGGATTTTTATTGACGGCAGCTCCCCAGAATCGAACCAGCTCAGCTGGGCCTGGCCCCATCCTCTGGAGCACCCCGGTCTCTGCTATCCTAACCCCCGGGGGGTGCAGCAGAGCTCCCAGCCTGCACCCGGAGAGGATGCGGGGGCATACAGCCCCCGTCTTGCCCCCAGGCTGGCATCCACCTCCCATCCAGCACTGCTTTGTCGTGTTCCCCAATTCTGGCACCGATGATGAAGTTGGACGTGGTTTGGCCTTGCCGCGGGAGCTCCCGGAGAGGCGCTGGGGCCTGGAGGCTCAGTCCTGGAGTCATGCCCCCCCTGGCATGGCGTCATCCCTTGGGGGTCCGGCACGGGAGGGGGGGTCACACCCTGGCAGTGGATTAGCGGTGGTGTGGCAGGATCCTGGGGACCCCAGCTGCTCTTTGATCTCTCTCCCCGGCTCCCTGCAGCCCTGATCCCAGGACCCGCTTTGATCCCTCGTCGAGCCCCTTTGCCGTGTGCTCTGGGGCTCTGCCCAGGGGCCTTGGGTGGGTCCATGCAGCGCCTGGCGCGACGGGGCCTGGATCTCCCCTGATGCTGTTCCTCCCCCCCAGCCGAGCGTGCTGGTCTCGGCAATGGCACAGGGTGTCCTGTAAACATGGCGCCAGGCACTCGGCCTCCGGACTCTGATTAGCTGGGCTGGGGCTCGCGGTACCTGGAGGAGATAAGAGCCTGTTTGCGTTGACTGGAGAACGGGCAGGAACGCTCCCACCTGCCGGGACAGGGGACTGTGGTGGTGGTGGTGGGGGAGACAGGGCCCCCTCTGCTTCTCCCCAGCAATGGCTGCTTCTGTGCACACAGCAGAGCTGCCTTCCCAGCAGCCTCACCCCCTTTTTAATCCATCCCTGCAGCCTCTCTCTCTGGGGAAACTGAGGCTCAGAGCATGCGTCCAGCTCCAGGAGGACGGACAGGGGACCCAGCCTGTGAGTCCCAGAAAGGAAGTGGCATATTCTGGATAGAGCCCAGGAGTCCTGGGTCCCTCGTATGTTCTAACCACAAGACCCCACTTGCCTCCCAGAGCCATGGATGGAACCCAGGAGTCCTAGCTCCCGCCACCCCCCTCTAACCCACCAGAACCCATTCCCCTCCCAGAGCCAGGAGAGAACCCAGGAGTCCTGGCTCCCAGCACCCCCTGCTCTAACCCACCAGACCCTACTCCCCTCCCAGAGCTGGGGAGAGAACCCAGGAGTCCTGGCTCCCAGCCTCCCTGCTTTAACCACTAGTCCCCACTCCCCTCCCAGAGCCAGGAAGAGAACCCAGGAGTCCTGGCTCCCAGCCTTCCCTGCTCTCACCACCAGACCCCACTCCCCTCCCAGAGCCGGGGAGAGAACCCAGGAGTCCTGGCTCCCGGCCGCCCCGCTTTATCTAGACCTGGGCGCTGGCCCACGCCCTGGCAAGGGCACCCCCCCGCCTCCAGCGCTGAGAACACAAGGGCATCTCGATATGGCCAGGGAGCCAGGACTTTCCCTGGGTTTTTTTTCTTTTCTTTTTTTTTTCCCCGGCTCTGGGGGGGAGTGGGTCCTGGTGGTGAGAGCAGGGAAGGCTG
>NC_133779.1:18297334-18404862 GCF_003597395.2 Chelonoidis abingdonii | reverse complement strand
GGGGGGGGGGGGAATAATTATTTAGCAACAGGAAACTCTGATTGTCACCCGGTGACGTTTGATAACCAGCAAAACTCGGCCCGGTAGACACCAGCGTTCAGGGGGTTTATACTTTCGCTGGGTCTGAGCACTGGGTCTCTTCAAGCCCCTTTCCCCTGATTTGTTAAAAACCCATTTACATCTGCACAGCTGTGCAAAATTAAGGGTTTTAAGCACCTTCCCCCCCCCCCCATTTTTATCCATTTAAATGTTCCCAGTTGCATGAAATTCTGGGTTTTAAGCCTTTTTTCTCACTCAGTATCAGAGGGGGAGGCCGTGTTCGTCTGGATCTGTAAAAGCAGCAAAGAGGCCTGTGGCACTTCATAGACTAACAGATGTATTGGAGCGTGAGCTTTCGGGGGTGCAGACGCACCCGACGCAGGGGTGTTCACCCCCGAAAGCTCATGCTCCAATACGTCTATTAGTCTATAAGGTGCGACAGGACTCGCTGCTGCTTTTTCTCGCTCTGTCCATTTAAATGTTGATAGTTGTGCAAAACAGTGTGTTAAGAATTGTTCCTCCGCTTAGATATTCACAGCTGCACAGAACTGGGGGGTGTTGCATTTTTTTCGATTTCTAGCCGTTTCAACGTTCACAGTTGCACTAAATTGTTTCAAGCGTTTTTTGGCTGTTCATCCACTGACGTTTTCCCAGCTGCTCGAAATGGCGAGTTTGACGCATTTTTGGGGTCCCACTTGTATCCATTTAAATTTTACTGTCACACCCAATTGTCCTCATGATGGGGTTTCACCATTGTGTTTCCGTTTGAATTGATTGAAATCGTCAGAAGTCATAGGGCTGGTCGAGGAGTGGGGGGGCAGCCACATGAAAAATATTTTACGACAGTAGATGCTGCCAGTTGACAAGTTTAAAGCGCCATAGCTGTTAAATGCAAACGATCTCCCTCCTGTGTCAAAATGCTCCTCTGTCCACAGGCCTTAGGGTGACCAGATGTCCCGATTTTACAGGGACAGTCCCGATATCTGGGGCTTTTCCTTATACAGGCTCCTATTCCTTCCCACCCCGTCCCGATTTTTCACACTTGCTGCATAGGGGGACCAGACAGCAGTGTGAAAAATTGGGACGGGGAGTGGGGGGTAATAGGATCCTATATAAGAAAAAGACCCCAAAATCAGGACTGTCCCTATAAAATCGGGACATCTGGTCACCCTACCCTAGCAGGCCGCATGGTCCTGACTTTGCTTTCGTTACCACGGTTGGAAATATTTCAGCCTCACTTTGCGGGTCTCCGGTGAAACTGACGTTTACCGGCATTTACAGATGAAAACTGAGTTCCTTCGAGCCGAGTTTTTTCCATCCTGGGCCCCAGTCTTGGAGCCGAGCCGGTCGCCACGTCCGCCGTCTCTCAGATCCCAGCCAGCAGGGCTGGGCACAAGGTGCCCTGATTTCGGAGCGACCCACCTTGCTCAAAGGGCACCAGGCTGAGACTGGCTCTGCTTGCCACAGCACCCTCTATAAATACCCCGCCGTGCTGACAACAAGCAGCGCGTCTTCCAAGCTCGCCCACGAGGGGCGGGGGGGGGTGTCACGGCGCCACCTGCTGACCGTTTCCCGCCATAACAAACTGAAGTCCCTCTCTCTGACTCAGGGGTCTGCATGGCGGCACATGAGAGCAGCTACAACACCGACGCCACCCACTACAACAGCTGGGACGGCAGCACCGACTTCGGCATCTTCCAGATCAACAGCCGCTACTGGTGCCAGAACGGGGATGAGTACAGCTCCAACATCTGCCAAATTCCCTGCAGCGGTGAGGCTGGGAGAGAGATCCTCTCTCTTGGAGGGAGCCTTATCGTGTGTTCTCCAGCTTCCCTGCCCCAGAGGTGGCTGCATCTCAGCCAACCCTGTGTGGCGTTATGCGTGGCTGTTCCCCTGATACCCCCCCAGATGTGGCTGCATCTCAGTGCATATGTTTCATTTTGACTAGTCTGAGATCTGTATGGGTGGAAATGTCACCTGTGTGATAAATGGGGTGGGTGGATTTGGGGTGGGAGGCATCAAGGGGGGAACAGGGACCCCCCCCTACTCTGATCCCCCCCAACTCACCCATTCTTCTTCCCCCCCTCCAGACTTGCTGAGCAACAACCTCTCAGCGGACGTTGAATGCGCGAAGATCATTGCCCAGGACTCCAACGGCATGAGCGCCTGGTAAATGGGGCTGCCTGGGGGGGCTCAAGGGGGGGACATGGGGAGATCCTGGAGTTGTGTGTAGAAGAGAATCTCCGCTTTTTTGAAAACCTGTTTTCAGCCCTCACGATTGGGCCGGAAATCTGGAAACTGTGAGCTGAGCGCAACCAGACAGGCTCAGACCCCAGATCCACCCGATACCCGTGAGCAAAGAGCCCAAACATCTCAGTAGAGACACCTCCCCCACCCTAGATGTGCATGAGAAAACAGCTGGTTCAAACCCCACTCCACACACACACAGACACTTGCACACACTAGGAAACAAAGAAAAGGACCCGAAAATGAAGTACTGTAAGAAAAATACCCCTAAAACCTTCATGATTTTTCTGCAGATCATATGAGTGTTTATTTTTGCTGATCTCAGGATTTTCTGCTAATTTCATGAGTGTTTATTTTTGTTGCTAATCTCACGATTTTCCTGTGAATCTCTTGTGGTCTTTTTTTTTTTTTTTTTTTTGCTAATCTCATGATTTTTCTGAAAATCTCACATCTTTTTTTTGTGAGTCTCAGTTTTTCCATTATTCTTTTTTATTTTCTTTGCTAATCTCATGAATTTTTTTTGCAAACCTCATCAGTTTATTTTGCTCATTTCACGATTTTTCTGCATAACGATGGTGTTTTGGGTTTATTTATTTATTTTGCTTAGCATGAACTTTTTGGTGACTCTTGTGGTTTGTCTGCAAACCTCAAGTTGTTTTGTTTGTTTTTTTGGAGTAAATTTTTGCTAATCTCCTGATTTTTGGCAGCCTGACTAGATGTCTGTGGGCTGGGCCCTGCTCCATAATGGGCAGTGCGACTAGGAGCTAATTTCTCAGCTCCTTGTCTGGCTTGACCATTTTCCTTCAGCCCAGCCTCCTGGGAGATGGGGGTGCAAGCGCCCCCATTTCACAGGAGGGGAAACCGAGGCACAGAGCAGCCATGTGACCTGCCCAGAGTCTGTGGCAGAATAACCAGGGTCTCGCCTGCCCAAGGCCAGCGCCTGTAACCCCTCGGGCGTGTTTTGTGAGGCATCTCGGCTGGGTGGCCGCTGATTCTTTTTCTCTCCTCCGCCAGGGTGGCCTGGAGGTCGTACTGCGAAGGCCAGGATCTGTCGCAGTACGTTGAAGGATGCGGCGTGTGAGAGCTGCCCCGGGATCGGGCTCTGTCCCGCCCCGGGTTCTCCGGGCCCCGGCTCATCACCTTATCCCAGAGCTTTTCAAACACAATCACCCCCACGAATCCAAGACCCAGCGTCCGACTGCTCAGCTTCCCGGACCATCTCAACAGGGGAAATGGGGGTAGTGGGATAGACTGGGGGGGCAGGGGGAGAAAAGGGCTGGGAACTGGGATTATGGGAGGGGAGTGGGGTCTAGTGGTTAGAGCAGGGGGCTGGGAGCCGGGACTCCTGGGTACTCTTCTGGCTCTGGAAGGGGAGTGGGGTGTAGCGGGTTAGAGGAGGAGGGGGCTGGAGCCAGGACTCCTGGGTTCTCTCCCTGGCTCTGTTCAGTCAGGGTAATGAGGACAATCTAGCCCCTTCACACAGATATGGGGAGGGGTAGAACTGATGGGAGGTTTTCAGGTGGGTGCAGCATGGGAGCGCAGAGGGTGCCTTCTCCTCACAGCAGTCTGGGTTGATTTTCCAGTTGATTTTGGGTTCTTTTCCTATTAAAGTAGATTCCTCAGCCTCAACTAATGCCTTTGATCAGTCTTTTGATAACCCACAACGTTCATCAATGGCTTGACTTTGAAATGCAGCCACTTGTGGGGCAGGGCAGCTGGGAACAGCCACACATAACATTGCATGGGGATGGGTCACCCAACGCTGAGATGCAGCCACCTCTGGGCCAGGGCAGCTGGGAACAGCCACACATGACGTTGCATGGGGATGGGTTGCCCGGCGCTGAGATGCAGCCACCTCTCAGGTGGGGCAGATGGAGAACAAGCACCCACAACACCTGACCCCATGAGTGCTGTGAACCCCGTCTGTCCCCCTGGCCCCTGGGGCTGTGTCTCATCTGGGGAAAGGCCCCGGAGCTGGCAGGTGGGGAGCTGTTCCCTGGGCAGGAAATAACTGTCCTGAGCCTTAAATCAGCTGCCAGCGTCATTATATTATCCAGCCCCATATTCCCCCTCCATGCACACACCTCCATCCCGGTACACACCTCTCCACCCATCCATCCACCCACCCGCCCATCCTTTGCTCCCAGCATCCCCCCAACATCTGCATATGCACCCATCCATGTCCCCACTCCTCCACTCGTCTCTGCATTCCTCCATCCACCTGTCCCTCCCCACACACCTGCATCTATCTATCTATCTATCTATCTATCTATCTATCTATCTATCTATCTATCTATCTATCCCCTAAACGCCTACTCACCCATCCATATACCCCATATTTATCTATCTAGCTCTGTGTAAACGCAAAAACTTCTCTCTCTCACCAACAGAAGTTGGTCCAACAAAAGACATCACCTGCCCCACATTGTCTCTCTAATAAGACAGGTCAATGCAATTGTTATCAGCCATGCTGCTGTGTTTGAAGGGAGAGAGACCCTGTGCTGATGAACTGGTTGGGTCAGTGTAACTACAGCCTCGTATTCTTTTGAAATTGTTGTTCAAAATTCGGAAAAAAGCCCAAACCCAAGTCACTTAAAACTTTCTTACTTCAGAAACAAAGGATCTTTATATACACATATAAGCTTTGGAAGCCAACAAAGGTGGGCTACAAATTTCCATATTAGAAAGGGTGTTTCATTTGACCAACCTTTTTTTTTCTTGTAAAAATTCCAGCCGTCTTTGGTGGGTTTCCAACACCAGGGCGGCCAGGCACAACACAAGAAGGCGCAACCGTAACGCTAGTATGAATTGCTCACAGGCAGGCATGGGAGGTGTGACAGGTTGGATCACAGAACCCCCTTTTGGGGCTGCCACCTGATGAGTTGAGACTATCTCTGAGTCCATTTCCCTGCCAGCTTGGGACTTCAGTGCCCTGCCTGGTTGTGCCAGATACACTAGCCTGCTACAACCACAGACCCAGGTCTGAACCACGGCCCCCAAAAACTGCAGCCTTAACTGAAAACAGGTTAAGAAGTGCTCTTGTCTCTAGTACCCAGATACTCAGTTCCCAACGGGATCCAACCCCAAATAAATCCATTTTCATAAATTGTTCATGCTCTATAACTCTGATGGGGAAATATGCACAGCTGTTTGCCCCCCCCCCACCAGGTATTAACACATACTCTGGGTTAATAAATAAGTAAAACGTGATTTTATTCAATACAGAAAGTAGGATTTAGGTGGTTCCAAGTAATAGCAGACAGAACAAAGTGAATTACGAAGCAAAATAAAATAAAACACACGTCTAAATCTAATACAGTAAGAAACCTGAATACAGATAAAACTTCACCCTCAGCTGCTTTTATCACAGCCTGGACGCCTTCCTAGTCTGGGCCCAATCCTCTCCCCGGTACAGCCCGTGTTCCAGCTCAGACGGTAGCTAGGGAATTTCTCATGACTGCAGACCCCTCTGTTCTGTTCCACCCTCTTATATATCTTTTACACAAGGCGGGAATCCTTTGTCCCTCTCCGGGTCCCCCACCACCACTGGAAAAGCCCCAGGTTAAAGATGGATTCCAGTTCAGGTGACATGATCACACGTCCTTTAAGACCCCAAGCCCTGAACCCTCCCAGCCTGGCTCACAGGAAGGCCTGCAAGCAAACAGAGCCGCCCACAGTCAGCTGGCCTGGTTAATGGGAGCCATCAAGATTCCAAACCAGCATTAATGGCCCTCAATTTGCATAATTACAATAGCCCCTCAGCGTTATATTTCATATTTCTAGTTTCAGATACAAGAGTGATACATGCATACAAATAGGCTGACCCCACTCAGGACATTATAAGCTTTGTAATGATACCTTACAAGAGACCTTTTGCATGAAGCATGTTCCAGTTACGATAGATTCGCCCTCATTAGCAAATTTTCATAAAATCATGTAGAGTGCAACATCACAGAAGCAATCACTGTTTTATCTAATTCGCTAGAGCGCTTGGATCAGCCCTTGCTGCTGTGTCTTTCCAACGCTGGGATGCCTTCGAAGAAAGTTGTGGGCAGGATAAAGTGGAGGGAAAATCTTGGAGAAATCCACAAAAGAAACCTGCGTCCAGAGAAACACAAAGTCTCTAGTTACCGTCGGGACTAAATTGGTGCCCACAAAGACGATGCTGCGTGAAAACTTTTGAATGGAAATAAACAGTTTTTAGTTCCTTCTGGATGATTCCCCTGTCCTGTGGTGGGCAAAACGTATTTGCAATGCAGTTTTTTACATTGTTTGTTTCGTTGAAAAAACTTTCATTTCAGTTAAAATAATGAGTGTCTGAGCAGCACCTGGCATGATGAGGGCCCTGATCTCGGTCGGGGTCTGGGCAGCCGCACATAATGCCACACAGAGATGGCTCACCCAGCGCTGAGATGCAGCTGGTTCTGGGGTGGAGTGTGGTAATATGGTTGTTTTGTTTTTCAAAAAGTGGTATAATTAGGGCAGCAGGTTTGCCGCAGGGCTGAAAATGTCACAGATGCCAGGACATTTCTGTTTGTCTGAGAGTTTTCGAATGTGAGTGAGGGGGTGTTGACCACCCTTAGCAGGGGCTGCACGGAGGAGGCAGCAGTGGAGGAGGAGGAGAAGGACACTCGCTAATGATTTTAAAGAGATATCGCTGAATTTTATTTGTCATGGCATTTTTTTTATCACAGATCACAGATCCGTCCTGATGAATTTAATGCAAGTCACGGGGCTCGGGGCAAAGAGCAGATGGTGACGTCACACCCGGGACATTTATTCCTAGAAGCCAAGGCCAGAGGGGACCCTTGTGACCACCTAGACTGACCTCCTGCACCACGTAGGCCGGAGAAGGCCCCAGAACAATTCCTAGAGCAGATCGGTTAGAAAAACGTCCCAGCTGGTTTGAAAAATGGCCAGTAATGGAGAATTCACTGAGCCCCTCAGTAAACTGTCCCAATGACTCTCGTCGTTAGAAACTGACCCCTTATTCTCAGGCTGAATTGGTCTGGCTTCAACTTCCAGTCATTGGATCAGGCTCGACCTCCCAGTGCTGGTCTGATGGGCCCCTTATGAAATATTTGCTCCCCACCTTGGTCCTTCCAGCCTGGGATCGAGTCAGCCTTGAAACCTTCTCTGTGTCAAACCCAGTCACTGGAGCTCCGGGAGTCCCTCCCTCTCAGGCAGGGTTTCTGACCCTTGAATCATCCCCTTGGCTCTTCTCTGATCCCCTCCCCGATCGCTCAAGCTCCTTTTGTTTCGACTACATTTACCACGGCTGCTCTGTGATTTGTGATGGGAAAAAACGCCGGGGCACATCGGCAGCCCCAGTTCGAACCCTTCCCCCGAGTGAGCGGCTCCGAGATCTGCTGGGCGTTGCTGGCCAAATGCAGGGTGAACTCAGGGCCGGGATCACTTACCTACAGCGGCTTCCCTGGCAGCTGAGAAGGCATTTTATTCCCCTCGCTATTGCTACGCCTGCTGTTACTGCGACTGGAACTGGAAAAGCCAGCGGGGCTCTGGGGGCTGCTACTAGTGCTGAGAATATTCCTCCTACAGCTCCAGCGCCTACAAGTGTTACACCTTCTCCTACCTGTCCTCTGGGTTTACTTCACCTTTTGGTTTTCTTCTCAGACATTCGGTCACGTGCAGGGCTGCAATAAATAAGATTTTAATGAGGCCACACTGCAGATGGCTGCTCAGTTGTCAAGGCTCGGACACGAAGCGGGAAGGGACCTGGGTCTCATTTCTTGGTCTCTTTGTTCAGCTCAACTGCTGGAGCTGTGGGTGTCTCTCGCTCTCCGGCCGGTTTCTAACCCTTTAATCATCCTCATGGTTCTTCTCTGCCCCCCGATTGATCGATGTCCCCCTTGAACGGTGCCACCATAACAGGACACGGGGTCCCAGCAGCAGCCGCACCCGGGCCAAATCTAGATGGAAAATAACTTCTCCATTCAAAGGGCCTGTCTACACTATGCAGCTTCTAGCGACAAGGCTGTGGTGCCGACACAGCCTTGTTGCTAAAAGTCAGCTGGTGTGAATGCTCTCGGTCAGGATTTTGGCAGCACTTTTGCTGTCAAAATACTTCCAGCCCCGCGAGCGGCGTTAGCTTTGTCAGCAGGAGAGTTTTGTCGACACCATCCCAATGTAGACGAGCCCATCCTCGTGGTTCCCACTTTTACGGCCTAGGATGACGTTAGCCCTTTTGGCCGCAGGGTCGCAGCACTCGGTAAGTTTTCTTTTGTGTCCAAGCACAGCCCAGGGGAGGTGAACAGCAGGCGTCCTTGTGACGTTATGAGTGTTAGATAATATCTCATTGGAAGGTGACAGGGCCAGAAAGCGTTAATTAACTCCCAGACTGACCGGACCCAGGGCCCAACTTCAGAGACTGGTTAGGAAGGTCTGTAAATGAACAGAGCTTTGAAATGCAGCCGGCATTGTCAGAGAGAGAAGGGGAGGTGTTTGCTCAGGTCTTGTGATGGAAGCAAACAAGTCTTGTCTATCGCTGTGGCTTTTATTCAAAGATCAAAAAAGGAATATTAACATTTAGGAAGACACTTAATAGTATTATTGTCTCCAGGGCCGCCTGGGGGGGCAGGCGGGGGCAATTTGCCCCAGGCCCCCATGAGAGTTTTTCAGGGCCCCTGGAGCGGGGTCCTTCACTCACTCCAGGGGCCCCGGAAAACTGTTGCTGGGCCCGGGCCCCCGGAACGTCTTCTGCTCCGAGTCTTCAGCGGCAATTCAGTGCCGGGGGGGTCCTTCTGCCTCAGGACCCACCGCCAAAGTGCCCCGAAGACCTGCGGTGGGGGGGTGTCCTTCCACCTCGGGACCCTCCGCCGAAGTGCTGGGTCTTCAGCAGTAATTCGACGACGGGTGCCCCCTGCCACCGAAGACCCTGAATCCTCTGGGTGGCCCTGATTGTCTCTATGTATCTTTGAAGGTTGTGGTAACCTGTGCCTGAACTGTTTAATGGATAAATTACCCTGTACTAATTGCCAGGATGTTTGGGAGGAGTTAAGCTGACTGTTTTCTCAGGCCAAAAGGCTGCTGGAAATGTATAAAAACCCTTGGACATGATCCTTCTGCATCTCAGATCTGCTTTGGGTTTCAAGAGGGGGAAACCTTAAGCCACATTTGTCCCCTGGATCTGTTTGCTATCATTGCGGATTTGCAGAGCAGCTGATAGCTGCTTTGCAAATCCAACACCCCCCTCTTCCCTCCTGTTCTCCTTGGTTGCATTTACCTTCTTCTTCTCCCTGGAGTTCTTTAGCGAGGTCCCTTCTCCCTATTTTTTCCATCACTGTCGCAGCTGCCGTCAGTGCGTAAGTCCGGCCACATTTGCCTATCAAATCCTCGACAATGGTTTCTAGGCTGGCATCCCTATGGAATGTGTTGGGTTCGTCAAGAAATTCATCTCCTGCACGGACAAGGTCCTTCACGGGTGTCTTGCACAGCACATCTCTGAAGTTTTCAAATTGATCTTTTCGCAGCGTCTCGAGGTTAGTAGTAAGGAGCTGTCGGACAAAAGCCCCCTTCACTTTTAAGAAGTTATTGATCATTCTGGGAAGAAAGAGGACAGAGCGGAAAAGAAACTGAGACCTTTGGTGTCCGTCACAACTTTACTGACATAAAATAGAACTTTCTGCTCTGGAACACGTTCAAAGAGGACTTTCCAACTGTCCTTTTTAACAGCACCTGCCCAGGAGTTACACTGTCACAGCTGTTTCTAGGTCTGCTCGACACACGCAGTAATAACCCTGAGCTCTTCTCCAGAGCTTTTTGCCAGGAGATCTCAACGTGATTGAGAAAGCACGTCAGGGTCATCCCCTGCCCTTGCACAGATGGGAAACTGAGGCGCAGAGTGGGCAGCTGATCACCCAGCAGGCCAATGGCAAGCCAGAGTTGCCCCAAAGCATACAGAAGCAGGTAATACTGACCCAAGCACATTGACTGTTATAACTGTATCCACGCTAGGTGTGCTGACCCCGAGCTCTAGGAACTGTCTCTGTTTCTAAATTCATAGAATTACAGCAGCACAAAAACCGTGTGTAAAACAGCCCTCGGGCCATTGTAAACCAGTCTCAGAGTGTTTGGTTTTGTGCGACACAATAAATCCTAAATTGGTGCAGATGGAAGCAGAGTCAGAACGGGCTCTCCCCTGACATCTGGTAGTGAGTTGTGGAAAAGGACTTCAGGGGTTGATGTCGTTTGCATGGGCTCACCCATGCTGCCTAGCATGAGGGACTGCTTGCCTCCCAAATGGTCACTTTGGCTGCTGTGGGACCCCCTGTCTCTTTGTTATTGGGGTAGGAGTAGTCCAGTGTTGTTATCCTGGTTGTGTGACTCAAGGACAGTAGAACTGTACTTGGCATTTTATGGTGGAGGGACTCACCCTCAACTAAGCAGCACCCACTAGGCCAGGGACATGGGTTCCAGCCCCCCCACCAGTGAATGGAGGGAGGGTGGGGGTAGGTGTGTTTATTTGGTAGTGTGGGTCCCTTGTGAGTGCCCTGAATGCTATTTTACCCCTTTTATTTCCATGGTGCAATAATGGAGCTAATTTTGATTCCATTAGGAGTCTTGTTACATGCTACAAAGCTTGAATCACTGAGACCTGGGTGTAAGCATTAGCTCTACCTTGGCCAAATGCTGCACTTGTACTGAGGCTCCACCGCTACCAGCTAAAATGACTGAGAGCTGAAGTCACTAAAGAGCTGAGATCACTGGGAGCTGTGTTGAGGGAGGGGGCCTGACAACAAGTTGGTGAGTGGCTAACAGAGAGGTGCAGATAGCAGGGCAGCTGGCGGAGCGGAGAGGCACAGCGGGCAGAGTGGATAGCAGGGCAGCTGGCGGAGCAGAGAGGCGTGGTGAGCAGAGCGGCTAGCAGGGTGGCTGGCGGAGAGGAGAGGCGCGGCGGGTGGAGCAGCTAGCAGGGCGGCTGGCGGAGCAGAGAGACGTGGCAGGCGGAGCGGAGAGGCACGGCGGACGGAGCGGCTAGCAGGATGGCTGGCGGAGCGGAGAGGCACGGCGGGCGGAGCGGCTAGCAGGGTGGCTGGTGGAGTGGAGAGGCACAGCGGGCGGAGCGGAGAGGCACGGCGGGCGGAGCGGCTAGTAGGGTGGCTGGCGGAGTGGAGAGGCGCGGCGGGCGGAGCGGCTAGCAGGGCGGCTGGCGGAGCGGATAGGCGCGGCGGGCGGAGCGGCTAGCAGGGCAGCTGGTGGAGTGAAAAGCAGGATGGCTGGCAGAGAGACGCAGCTGAAAGTGAAGATGGCAGCAGAACCCCGCGGAGAGGTGTGGCAATCAGCCGTCAGCCAGAGCAGGTAAGATGCCCCTCATATTTTCATGCTTCCACCCAGGCTGGGAGGTAAACTCTGCAGAGGAACTTCTGAACTCAGGGGGCTGCACTGACCAAAGCCAGAAACTGTGGGTGGAGTGACATTGGGTTGCTAGACTTAAGACCCTGAGGGGGAACGCATACTGCCAAACTTCCTTGGGGATGGGTCTTTTGCTCATGGTTTGTATTATGAATCCCCCAACATAATTCTACATTGTTTCCCTTCTGTATTAAAAGGATTTTGCTAAACTCAGACTCCATGCTTGCGAGAGGGGAAGTATCGCCTCTTAGAGGTGACCGGGGGTGGGATGTAATTGTCCCAGGTCACTGGGTGGGGGCTCGATCCGGTTTTGCANGCGGCGGGCGGAGCGGCTAGCAGGGCGGCTGGCGGAGCGGAGAGGCGCGGCGGGCGGAGCAGCTAGCAGGATGGCTGGCGGAGCGGAGAGGCACGGTGGGCGGAGCGGCTAGTAGGGTGGCTGGCAGAGCGGAGAGGCACGGCAGGTGGTGTGGATAGCAGGGCGGCTGGCGGAGTGGAGAGGCACGGCGGGCGGAGCGGAGAGGCACGGCGGGCAGAGCGGCTAGCAGGGCGGCTGGCAGAGCGGAGAGGCGCGGCGGGTGGAGCGGCTAGCAGGGCGGCTGGAGGAGCGGAGAGGCGTGGTGGGCGGAGCGATCCCAGGGGCAGCTGGTGGAGTGAAAAGCAGGATGGCTGGCAGAGAGACGCAGCTGAAAGTGAAGATGGCAGCAGAACCCCGCGGAGAGGTGTGGCAATCAGCCGTCAGCCAGAGCAGGTAAGATGCCCCTCATATTTTCATGCTTCCACCCAGGCTGGGAGGTAAACTCTGCAGAGGAACTTCTGAACTCAGGGGGCTGCACTGACCAAAGCCAGAAACTGTGGGTGGAGTGACATTGGGTTGCTAGACTTAAGACCCTGAGGGGGAACGCATACTGCCAAACTTCCTTGGGGATGGGTCTTTTGCTCATGGTTTGTATTATGAATCCCCCAACATAATTCTACATTGTTTCCCTTCTGTATTAAAAGGATTTTGCTAAACTCAGACTCCATGCTTGCGAGAGGGGAAGTATCGCCTCTTAGAGGTGACCGGGGGTGGGATGTAATTGTCCCAGGTCACTGGGTGGGGGCTCGATCCGGTTTTGCATCATGTTAAACGGACCCCCTAGATACTGAACCCAGCCCCTGTTGCTGCCAACTCTGACGGGCAGAAGGTTACACACATTTTGTGTGTAAACAAGGCCCTAGTCTCTGCCAAATCTTGCTCGCTCACCTCCTTCTCTGAAAGACCTGCTGCAATGAGTGTGCTCCAGCCCAGGGCGGCATTTCAGCTTGGGTGGGGGGCTGCAACTTTAACTATGATTCCAGGGACTACCTTGGCACCTGAGCACGCTATGTTTTTATACAGATAATAAGATGAGGGGGGAGGGAGCAGGGCCGGCTCTACGTTTTTTGCCATCCCAAGCTCTGAGAGCGCAACTGCTGAAGCAAAAAAAAAAAAGCCGGTACTCCGCCCCTTTAAATGTGCTGCCCCAAGCACGTTCTTGGTTCGGTGGTGACTAGAGCCGGCCCTGGAGGGAAGCCCAGGCCTCAGGTTTGCGAGGATTTGAATATAAACCAAGCTGGGTTTCTGGCAGGCAAAAATGAGGGCTCTGTAAGTGTGTCCGTTTCCTGGAAAGGTTCGTAACACACAGATCGTGGAGCCCATCATGCCTATTTCACCCAAGGAGATTGACGGGCAGCAGGTTTCAGACAGACAAGAGAGACAGTCATCCAGGGGATGTTGCAAAGGCCAAAAATAGAACTGGCCTCAAAGATGAATACGTCTGACCTGATGCCTTTGCGATCCCGACCCACCTGTGCTGCTTTCATTTCTCCACGGATTATCCTGATTGCCAAGACCTTGGTCCTGCCGTAACTTTAACCCAACATTCAGCTTCTATCAATGATTGAAAGTTTACGATGCCCCACAAATGTACCCAGCGAGGTAGAAAGACAAGACAAGGATCTAGCCACAAGGAACTGACAGCCTCAATGAAACCATCTGTCATAAACAGATAGCTAAGGGTTAATGTTTCTTTTACCTGTAAAGGGTTAACAAAGGGAACCAAACACCTGACCAGAGGACCAATCAAGAAACTGGATTTTTCAAAGTCAGGGAGGGAATTTTTGGGGTCTGGGTCTTTTTTCTGTCTCTCAGCTATGAGAAGGTTCTTTCGTATCTTCAATCTTTTTTCCCCAAATTGTAAGTACAGGTAGAAAAACAATATAGCTTTTATGTTGTTGGTGTATTTACATGTGTGTAGCTTGCTGAATGTTTCAAATGGATAATCTTTTTGATCAGACTGTTCATCATATTTCTTATAAGCAATAGCCTGTATTGTCAGTGGATGCAGAGAGTTACATTCTATGTCTTTTTTTCTTTTTTTTTATATAAAGCTTCTTTTTAAGACTTGTTTGAGTTTTCTTTCTGGGTTGGCTAAGGAACGAAAGGGGAGTGAATTCTCTTTTGTTTTAGATCTAGGAGGGGTGAAACTTCTTGCAGCACCAGAGAATTGGTGGGGAGAGATAGATTCTATTGCTTCCTTGTATTTGGGGTTTGTCTCTCTGTGGAATAGAGGAGACATGCTTCTTGGTTATTGTGAGTGTAAAGAGATTGCTCAGTACTCTCTAGTATTAGCCCAGAGAGGAAAGTCTGGGTGGGAAGAGAGAAAGAGGGGGAAGGGAAGTGGTGTATCCCTTTGTTGTGAGACTCAGGCGGTCTCTGAGTCTTGGGGTCCTCTCCAAGGAAAGTTTGGGGGACCAGAGCGAGGCAGGCGCTGTAATTCCTGTCTGGTGGCAGCGAGATAAGATCCAAGCTGGTAATTAAGCTTGGAGGTTCATGCTAGGCACCCACATTTTGGACGCTAAGGTCCAAATTTGGGAAAGATGCTTATGATACCATCACAGAGACAAACAAAAAAAGGCAGCATTACCAAGGGTGCCTGCCAGCATGGGAGAGGGGTATCGGGAAAAAAGTGGGTGTTAAGAAGGGATTGGAAGAAAAAAGAGGCAACTTACCAGAGAAAATGTGGGACGCTCAGAAGATGGCCTGGGAGTAAGCGTGACACCGAAGTGACAAAGACGCAGTCGGGAGGGAGCCGCACAGAGAGTGCTAAAACTTGCACTGGCTTAAAGAAATCACGTGGACGCTTATTTTGGCTTCAAGGCAGCTGCCCTGGTTTAATTTAAGTCCATGGAAAGGGGGAGATCTTACTTTCCTCTGAGAGTGGCCTCTGATCCTGAAAATGGTCAGAGACTGGGTGAGGCGGACACCTGGTGTGGCCCTTCCTATGATACCCCTTGAGTCACAGCTCAGCTCAGTGGAGACGCCTCAGCTTCAGTTTTCAAAGCATGCGGCATACGGCGTTCCTGAGCAAGGGCCTCAGACCTGAGCAGAGAGGCGAACTCATAGACACAATAGAAACAGAGAGAGAGAGAAACAGAGAGAGGGACACACAGAGAGAGACAGCGAGAGGAACACAGAGATAGAGAGAGAGAGAGAGGTCTCATTGCAAATCAAAGGGAAGTTCACACATCTCAAAATTTGTCACACAAATGTCCTAGTCCTCCTGCTCCTAATGCTATAAGAGGAAGCATATCTGACGTAACAACTGCCATAAGGACATAAGAATGGCCGTACCGGGTCAGATCAAAGGTCCATCCAGCCCAGGATCCTGTCTACTGACAGTGGCCAATGTCAGGTGCCCCAGAGGGAGTGAACCCAACAGGTGATGATCAAGTGATCTCTCTCCTGCCATCCATCTCCACCCTCTGACAAACAGAGGCCAGGGACATCATTCCTTATCCAGCCTGGCTACTAGCTATTAACATGAATTTATCTGTGAATTTATCGAGTTCTCTTTTAAACCCTGTTATAGTCCCAGCCTTCACAACCTCCTCAGGCAGGGAGTTCCACAGGCTGCCTGTGCGCTGCGTGAAGAAGAACTTCCTTTCATTTGTTTTAAACCTGTTGCCCATTCATTTCATTTAGTGGCCCCTAATTCTTGTATTATGAGAACAAGTAAATAACTTTTCGTTATCCACTTTCTCCACATCACTCATGATTTTATAGACCTCTGTCATATCCCCCCCGCTTAGTCTCCTCTTTTCCAAGCTGAAAAGTCCCAGCCTCTAATCTCTCCTCCTATGGGACCCATTCCAAATTCCTAATCATTTTAGTTGCCCTTCTCTGAACCTTTTCTAGTGCCAGTAGATCTTTTTGGAGAAAAGGCGACCACAGCTGTACACAGTGTTCAAGTGTGGGCGTACAATGGATTTCTATAAGGGCAATAAGATATTCTTTGTCTTATTCTCTATCTCTTTCTAAATGATTCCTTTAACATCTTGTTTGCTTCTTTGTCTGCCTCTGCACATTGCGTGAACATCTTCAGAGAACTATCCACGATAAGTCCAAGATCTCTTTCCTGACTCGTTGTAGCTAAATTAGCCCCCATCATATTGTAAGCATAATTGGGGTTATTTTTTCCTATATGCATTCCTACAATGATCGACCCTCCTGCAACCACGCCCTGTTTTTACGTTTCTTTTATGCGCTCCTCCTCTGTGGTCTTCTTTAGCGTCTCCTCTGTGGACTCCTTTTTTCTCTCTTCAGCTTGTTTCGCTACTTTAAATAAATAAATAAATAGTCTTAAAATCATTTTCACAATGAGCCTGCCAAAGATGAACCCAAGGGCTTTCTGGGCTGGTCACGCAGGGATGGTTCATCCAGCAGAGCCCATGAAGGCGAGGGGGGGCATGTGTTAGGCCCAGGTCTTTTGGGGGTGGCAGCTATGGACAGGAATAAGCACTGGGAACAGCTGGCAGGAGTCTACGAGGCCACTGAACGTTTTAGTCACCTTGACCAGCTCCCCGTGGCTCAGCCTGAAGTCAAAGCATCCCTGATGACCATACATATGTGGCTAACTTGTGCCCCTGGCTGTCAGGTGGCTTCTGGGTTTGGGTCTGGCCTGGGACATTAGGACAGATCTGGGATGGGGAAGGAAGTGCTGTGGAGGCCCCAAAGAGGCGTATCCACTGGGCTCTCGAAGTCTCTCACTAATGCGATTCCTGCCCCTGTTCTGCTCCTCCCGCTGCTCCATTCCCTTTACCTGGCACTTTTGTTATGAGCTTGCCAGCGAGATCTTTCTGAGGTACAGCTTCCAGGATCTCCCTGGCTTTTTCCCAGGCACCGGCGCTTCCAAAGCTGCTCACCATCTGGTCAATGGTCTTTTGCCGGCTGGCTCCTTCCAGATAGTGATGGCTTATTGTCTTGCCCTCATCTCCATTCTCCAGACGCCATTTGAATGTTTTGAACTCTTCCTCACTCAGCTCATTCAGGATTTCAATCAGGATGAGTTTGACCGACATGCTGCAGAGATAATTAACTCCTGAGGAATGGAGAGGAAGAACATCAAGTGGAGGATAAAGTGGGAGCGTCCCCAATCACATAAGAAGAAACCCCTGGGCCCATCTAGCCCAGAATCCATCCACCCCCATCCCAGGTCAGACCTAAGATGACCTGATCCTGGTCTATCAGTATCCAGACAGGGAGGAGATTTTTGAGATCGGGGGTCTCTTTAATTTCACAGACAAAGGCAGAATAAGAACAAATGGCTTGGAGCTGACACTACCATTGACCAAGATATGATGGGCTGGCTATCGATTGATCGAACCATCTATTCCCATCCACCCTATCTGTCTATCTATCCCCAGCCACCCCCTCTATCTATCTATCTATCTATCTATCTATCCCCATACACCTGCTCTATCCCCCCAAACACATGCTCACCCCTTCCTGCCCTACACAGCACTCCAAATCTCTGGCTACCCTCCTAAACCACCTCCAGCCAGCTCCTGTCTCACGATCACACAGCACTCCCAGCCATACCACTGGCAGTCCTGGGGCAGCCACCTAGGCTGACTACCCCCATCCAGTCGTTCCCCCAGGCCACCGCTAAGAGGCGTTGCCAGCGTCCTGGCCCCTGTGTGCCACCGTCCCCCTGTCCTATTGCACTCGGAGAGTTTTACTGTCACCGTCATGTAGAGAAGGGAGTCAGTGGTGAGCTCTTCCTCCGTGCTGGAGGCTCCTGGGGGACGTCTGTCAGGAATTCACCGTAGGAAATCCGCCTGGTCGTGTATTAGGTATTAAATGGCTTTGCTGGACCCTTCTCTGAAGCCTGTGAGACCTCAGGTGGTTGAAGAGATGATGCAGAATGAAACAGAAACAACTTGCAAAGGTTAAGCCTCTCCCTCACCTCGTGAGGGGTGTGTGCAACAAGGGAGAAGGTGAAAGGTGGATGCAGCTGCTGATTTCCTGTAAAAAGCCCCGCCAGGCTGTAGTGCAGCAGCAAATGGAGGGGACTTTGGCCTTTGGTCACCATTCCCCTGCCTGCTGCAGCACGACTGTCTGTTCCACTCCTGGAGCCAGCCAGGCCAGAGCGAGACAGCCAGACATAGAGGGAGCTGACGGACACACGGCCAGGGGCTGGCCTCACTTCATTGATCTAGATCAGGGGTGGGCAAACTTTTTGGCCCAAGGGCCACATGTGAGTGGGGAAATTGCACCCAGGGCCATGAATGTAGGGCTGGGGCAGGGGGTTGGGGTGTGGGAGGGAGTGTGGGGTGTGGGAGGGGGTGCAGTGTGCAGGAAGGGGCTCTAAGCAGGGGGTTGGGGTGCAGGAGGGGTGTGACAGGGTGTGTCACGGAGTGTGGGGGAGTCAGGGTCCTGCACTCCCCACTTCTTGCAATTCACCGTGACTCTCAGCAGGCCGGTAACACAGAAGGTTTATTAGACGACAGACACACAGTCCCAAACAGAGCTTTTACGTCCAGACAACAGGACCCCCTCAGTCAGGCCCATCTTGGGGGACAGGGAGCCCAGACCCCAGTGCTGGGCCTCCCTCCATTTTCCCAGCCAGCTCCAAACTGAAACACCCTCCAGCCATCTCCCCCAGCCACACACCCCGGCTCCTCCTCCGGCCTTTGTCCACTTTCCCGGGCAGAAGGTGTCAGCTGGCCCCAACCCCCCTCCTGGGCTCAGGTTACATGCTCAGGTATCATCCTTGTAGTGAAGTCACTCCCTGATATCCCAGCACCCATGCAGACAGTACCAGTAAAACTCCCCCGCAACATCCCCAGGTCAATCCTCCCCACTCCCTACTTGGTCACATCTCTCCCCCCTTGGAGATAGAACTGAGCGGGGTTACTCTGACCAGAGATCTGAGGAAGTTCAGAGATCCCTCCCCGGGACAACACATGCGCTATCATGTTGACACTCCTCTACACATGGACCTCCGCCATATCGTAACCCTGCAGGAGCAGGCTCCACCTCAGGAGCTTGGCATTGGCGCCTTTCATCTGGTGTAGCCAGGTCACGGGGGAGCGGTCGGTGAAGTGTCGCTCAAATAGATATGGCTTTAGTTTCTTAAGGGCCCACACCTCGGCCAGGCATTCCTTCTTGATGGCCCTGTAGTTTTGCTCCCGGGAAAATAACTTTTTGCTCAGATACACGATGGGGTGTCTCTCCCCCTTTTCACCAACCTGCATTAACACTGCACCCAGCCCCATGTCTGCGGCATCTGTGAACACCATAAAGGGCTTGTCAATGTCTGGGTTTGCCAGAAATGGGCCGCTAACCAGAGCCTCCTTCAGTGCCTGGAGACCCTCTGGCATTGCCTGGACCAGACCACCTTGTCTGGCTTCCCCTCCTTGCATAGCTCAGTGACGGGGGCGGCTATGGAGCTAAAGTGGGGCACAAATCTTCGATAATACCCCACCAGCCCAATAAAGGCTTGGACCTGCTTTTTGGTTTGGGGGGCGGGCCAGTCTCTGATCGTCTCCACCTTGGCTGGTTCTGCCTTTAGGCAGCTGCTCCCCTCCTGGTGGCCCAGGTAGGATACTTTGGCCATCCCCACCTTGCACTTCTCAGCCTTTACGGTGAGCCCAGCCTCCTGGAGTCAGTCCAGCACTTGTCTAACCTGGGAGCCAGACGCGCGGTCAGAGACGTGCAGCTTCTTTAGGGACCTGACCCAGTCACCCCAGCCAGGATGTGCAGGGACACCCAGCTGCCTTTTCCAACCAGACCAGGGTTTATTTGTCCCCTGGCACACAGCCTGGGGAGTCCTTAGGTGAATAGAGTGAGAAATCAAGGTCAAGACGCAGGCCCATCGGGCCAGGCCAACCTTCCATGCTGCCCCGAGGGCTATTTTTGCCACTCGGCCCCTGAATCTTTGTCAGTCCCAGGCTGACAGCTGCTAAGTCACCCCAAAAGCCACGTAGGCCCCCCTCGACCCATTCATTTTCCTGAGGAGCCCAGCTGGGTTCTCCCATACCTGCTGGTCAGTCGCCCAAAGTTAGATCTCAGTCGATCAGCGCTGGGCGTGCCATTGTCTCTCGGGCTTCTCCATTGCTATGGGGCAGATTCAGCCTTTAACGTGTAGCTGTTCAGCGGTCAGAAGCTAAAGATCATCAGAAACCCAATGGGCCTGGAGAATAGCATAAGCAGGGTCACCAACCCTCCTGGAGTTGCCAGGAACTCAAGCTGAATCTTGAACTCAGGATCATGCATGTGGCAAAACCTCCCACAATACAGCCCACCAAAATTGGTGCCCCCTACAGGTAAGCCGTTAGCAGCAGTGCAAGGCCTTGCTGCCCAATAAATTAGCGTAAGTAAAGAACAGTGGCCGTATGGTACCATTTTGCTGAACCTTTGATTGTTCTTAGTACTGTTACTTCAAGGGGAATAAGGTAACGCTTCAAAAGGGAAAATTCTGAAAATGGTGATGGGGGGAAATAGAAAAGGAAAATCCCTTTTCTGAGAAGGGTAGGCTCGACCCTCTTCCGTGTCTGTAACCGGTTAGATTAGCTGACAATAGACACGTCCTTCCCTCCCTGTGTGGTACCATGAAGATAAAGAGAAGACCGGGTAATATAGTACAAACCAAGGTAAGCATATTAAGGGTAAAGGTACAGAAACAGGGTGAAATAGGGGGAGAAACACGAGCCTAAACAAAACAGTGAATCAGCGAAGCTCAGGTCCACAAAACCTCCCTTGGTGTTCGAGAAAACAACAAAAGCTGCCCCAATACAGGTTGCCGTGTTAGTCTGTATCAGCAAAAAGAACGACAAGTACTCCTCGTTCTTTTTACCCCAATACAGAAATCTTTCCCTACTCTTTCTAGGCACCGTGGGCACAATATATGGATGCAAGGCCCAGGACTGTCTAGTCTCCAGCTGACTCGGAGCCTTTGAGGAGGACCACTGGGGAGTCCCGACGACGGATGGACTCCGTCGCGGGTGGGGAGACCCTCTGGGATGCAGCAGGACCCTTCACAGGGAAGGTGGATTGGCTGGGGTGGGATGGCGATGGCAGGCCTCTCCTCCCTTGGTCTCGCTACAGGATGGGCGATGTTCTTCTCATGGGCTCTGGGGTGGGGAGAGCCTCCCGCACATGCGTTGCTGCTGGAACAGACAGCCCTGCGCCGGCGCCGGGCAAGGCCTTATATAGACCATATAGCGGGGAGTCCTGAGGGAACGGAATGTTGGGGGCTGGCTCTGGCAGGAAAAGCCGGTTCTGGCCAGTTTGAGCCAGGGGGATCCAGTGTCTTAACTGTAAACAAGTCAGCTACAAAGATGGAGTCCAAGGGTCACCGTTCATATACTCCAGGGGTCGGCAACCTTTCCGAAGTGCTGAGCCGAGTCTTCATTTATTCACTCTGATTTACGGTTTTGCGTGCCAGTCATACATTTTCACGTTTTTAGAGGGTCTCTTTCTATAAGGTTATAATATATAACTAAACTATTGTTGTTGGTAAAGTAAATAACGTTTTAAAAATGTTTAAGAAGCTTTGTTTAAAATTTAATTAAAATGTAGAGCCCCCGAACCAGTGACCAGGACCCGGGCAGTGTGAGTGCCACTGAAAATCAGCTCGTGTGTTGCCTTCGGCATGTATCCATAGGTTGCCTATCCCTGATATATTCCATGTTGGATTTCATTGAAATCAGTGATTCCCATAACATTACCTCGTAAATACATTATTAAAACAGTTACTTGAACACATTCAACAGTACCAACATTCCTTACTTGCTTATACCTAACAGTACTTTCTCTGCTGGGCTTGTTCCAATTCGTTTCCATCTTTCCTGAAGCGTGGGGCACTCAGGTCTGGAGCCCTCCTCCCCGGCTTGGGACGATGCCCTCCTGTGGCTTTGCATGCGACCCTCCCGTTTGTACACCCCGGAATGAGATTCGTCTTGTTCACAGCTGCATTGTTCTAACCTCAAGGTCCTTTCTTGCCAACTGGCTGGCCAGCTGATCCCCCATTGTGGGCGTGCAGGTTTGATTTGTTGTGGCATGGTTTGAATTGGTGGCCGTGTCCATGGAGAGGACAGAGTTTTGGGATGAGTGGCTGATTATGTCTCCCCGTCTCACCAACAGCTGTCAATCATAGAATCGTAGGACTGGAAGGGACCTTGAGAGGTCGTCTAGTCCAGTCCCCTGCACTCAAGGTCAGACTAAGTATTATATAGAGCATCCCTGACAGGTGTTTGTCCAACCTGCTCTTAAAAATCTCCAATGATGGAGATTCCACAACCACCCCAGGCAATTTATTCCAGTGCTTAACCACCCTGACAGTTAGGAAGTTTTTCCTAATGTCCAACTAAACCTCCCTTGCTGCAATTTAAGCCAATTGCTTCTTGTCTTATCCTCAGAGGTTAAGAAGAACAATTTTTCTCCCTCCTTGTAACAACCTTTTATGTACTTGAAAACCATTCTCATGTCCCCTCTCAGTCTTCTCTTCTCCAGACTAAACAAACCCAGTTTTTTCAATCTTCCCTCATAGCTCATGTTTTCTAGACTTTTCATCATTCTTGTTGCTCGTCTCTGGACTTTCTTCAATTTGTCCACATCCTTCCCGAAATATGGCACCCAGAACTAGACACAATACTCCAGCTGTGGCCTAATCAGCGCAGAGCAGAGCAGAAGAATCACTCCTCTTGTCTTGCTAACAACACTCCTGCTGATACAGCCCAGAAGGATGGTCGCTTTTTTTGCAACAGTGTCACACTATTGACTCATATTTAGCTTGTGATCCACTGTGACCCCCAGATCCCTTTCCGCAGTGTGGCAACTGATTGTTCCTTCCTAAGTGGAGCACTTTGCATTTGTCCTTATTGAATTTCATCCTATTGACTTCAGACCATTTCTTCAGTTTGTCCAGGTCATTTCGGATTTTAATCCTCTCCTCCAAAGCACTTTCAACCCCTCCCAGCTAGGTATCATCCACAAACTTTATCAGTGTACTTTTTCAGCATTAATTATGCACTTGCTTTGGGCTGGAATTTCCCAAGGTTATGTCTACACTGCAACGTAAGCCCCATGTTCAAACTCCGGCGCGGCCCTAACCCCCTCTTCCGTCTACACACAAATTCCTCCAACCCAGGCTCCCATGAGGATGGAGGGTCCCAGCTGAGTCAAGACAGGAGCCAGGATTCAAGGCCTGTTGCTTTGCCATGTGGACGCGGCCCCTCTGGACGCACGCTCTGGGAGTCTGCTAAAAGTATCCCATAATCCCTCTGGACTGTTGAGTTTTCCCATGCTGCACCATGAGCGGCTGCAGTTTAGGGAGAACACTAGGATGTCTGCAGTGTGGGTGGTTGGGTTTGGCCCCCTGTCCTGCTGTGTGGACGCTGGGGTGGCAGGGTCCAAGTGTTCCTAACCCTGGGTTACAAATGACCCCCAAGCCCTGGGTCTGTGGCTTACGTTGCAGTGTAGACAGGAGCCTAAGGGAGCTGGGCACCTAACTTCATCGTAAGAGTGGGATGCTTTGATTCCCATGAGACCCAGTCTTCTTTTTTTCTCATGGACCCCTTTTAGGGCCCCCGCTCCCCGTGAACTGGTCTGAGGCCGGACAATTCATCTCATGTCAGCAAAGGTCCCAGCATCACACTACAGCGTCTGCTCCGCTGCAGAGATGAGCATTGCCCGCTGGGCAGTGTCAGACACAGCGTCTTTAGCACCGCGGACACCTTTGCACACCCCTGCCTCCAAGCTATTTATTTTAGGGGTGTCTCAGGTGTCCATCACCTTGGTATCTAGGCCCCTGGATGGCCACTTGATCAGCTTTGATTAGGCTAACGATACGGAGCTGCAATTTGCAGCGGCGTATCAATTCGGAAGGACACTTTGCTGACAAGCAAATGAGTGGAGGGTAATTTTAATGGCTCCCGCTGGGAGTCATTAAAAAGTCTTTGCCCAGATCGCGAAGCAAAGTTTCAACTTCCAAGCGGGGTGCAGAGGGGATTGGGCAAATCCAGAGGGCTCAGCCGGCGTGGCACCAACATGCTCTGGGAGGAATTCGGCCCAGGGCACGAAACGCCTAGAGGCAGCCAGCGGTCATGGACGTCTCCGTGGTGGTGGAGGCTAAAAACAAAACTGATGACAACTTAATGAGTAGTGTGGGGAAGAGAGTCACTGGGGGATGGGGCAATTCCACTGGAGACAGAACAATTATTAGTTACGGAGCAACATTATCGTGGAGGGTTCCAAGGGGAATCCAGCCAGTTCCATGTAGGCAGCCGAAGCGGCAAACTCGTCCACTGTGATGCATCCTGGTGAGGCCTCCTTGCTATCACCTGCCCTTAGCCTTGGCTATGCTTGCTGGGGGGCAGTTCCCCCATTTCCCCGGCCACAGGCGATGCAAGAATTGTCTTCCAAGTCCCCCGCAGGCTCTGCTGTCATGCCGCAGGTTGGCGATCAGCCCTTCGAGTAGCCCCTCTGGAGCGTCCGGTCCACTGAACCACCACAAAATTCCCAGATCGGCGGCTCCCAAAGAGATAGTCCTGTCCCGTTTACTGGTTCCCCCCTCTGATCCCCACGCCGCTTAACACACAGCACTGAGATAGGTTTATAGTGAAATCACACATGAGTTTACTTAGCGGGGCGGGGGGCAGGCATTCAAGTGACAGCGCAGGGTAATTGCGGGGACAGGTGGTGGTTTAGAAAAATAAAACCGGAAGATGGAAAATATCATCATGATGCTGTGTAAAGTCCACGGTGCGCCCACCCCTTGACTCCTGCAGGCAGTGCCGGGCACCTGCCAGCTCAAACAAGCTTTATTAGAACTGGAAAATGTGCAGAGAAGGACAACGAAAATGTGGGGCAGGGGGAACAGCTGCCATATAGGGAGAGATTAAAAAGACTGGGACCGTTCAGCTTGGAAAAGAGATGACAAAGCGGGGGGATGTGACGGAGGGTATAAAACCACGAATGATGTGGCAAAAGTGCCCAGGGAAGTGTTATTTACCCCTTCACATAACACAGGGACCAGGGGTCGCCCGATGAAATTAACAGGCAACAGGTTTAAAACAAACGGAAGGAAGTATTTGTACACACAGCGCACCGTCGACCTGTGGAACTCCTTGCCAGGGGATGTTGTGAAGGCCAAAAGTAGAACTGGGTTCAAAACTGAACAGAAGAAGTCCCTGGAGGGGGAATCCATCAATATTAGCCAAGATGGTGAGGGATGCAACCCCATGTGACAGGTGTCCCTAAATCTCCAGGTGCCAAAAGGAGTGGACGGGTGATGGATCACTTGATAATTGGCCTGTTCTGTTCATTCCCTCTGAAGCATCTGGACCCAGCTAGTGTCAGAGACAAGCTACTAGCTAACTGAACTCAGTATGGCCATTCTTACGTTCCTAAAATCGTAACACACCTTCTCAAACCAGGACTTAATTATTCTTCTGCCATGACCCAGGCCTGCTGTTGATTGTCTCCTTGGTGAAGGATTCGGGGTTACGCAGCATCAGGAGAAGTGCACAAAACAGGGCAATTTTGGAGAGATTCCCCTCATCTTCCATCCCCGACTTCTGGTCGTCAGAGATTTAGGGTTCCCCCAAGCATGGGGTTGCTTCCCTGACCATCTTGGCTAATAGCCATTGAGAGACCTATCCTCCAGCAATCTACCCAGTTCTGTTCTGAACCCAGTTATACTTTCAGCCCTCACAACATTCCTCTGGCAGTGAGTTCCACAGGTTAACTGTATTTTATGGTGAAAAGGGCATATATGTTTTAAACCCTGCTGCCTATTGATTTGGGGGCACACTCCTGGGCTGAGAACTGTTCCCTCCTCAGGGCCCAATGAACCTCCACTGGGATTTGCAGGGCCGCCTGGCTGCCTTGTGCAAACAGAGTGGGGTTTGGTGGGTCCCCGGTACACGTCATCTCTCTCTCGGAGCAGAGAGGAGGCAAGGTTAAAAGCACAGGCCGGTCTCCCTTGAGCCGTGCTGCAGAAAGAAAACATCCCTCTGTCACCAGGCCCCGGTGAGTGTCTGAGTCCCGCCAAAGACCGGTTCTTGTCCCAGTTAGCTGTCACATCCTGGACCGTTGTCCGACCCCCGCTGGGTTCATGTGGCTCGTCTGCCAGAGATCCCCATAGATCGGGTTCAGTTGCCTGCTTCTTGGGCGTCCCGCTGTCTTTGCGACCCCCTTGGCTGATACAGGCCCATTTCAGCCAGGTCTTTAACAGCTCATTCATTCCTCCCCAGACTGTTTGGCAATGCAGCCCACCCCACGGCCCCTGCTCTGCCCCAGGAGCAGCATTTAAACCCTGTTAGCTATGCAAAGTTACAGAGGGAAACTGAGGCAGACATGACAGAAAGTTTCCAGGCAGTGACCTCATAAAGCCCTGGGCAGCTCCTGGGAAGAGGCGGCAGCGTGACCTCATAGAGCCCTGAGACGGGGAGCCACCCGGCAGGCCCAGAGGCTGCTGGAGGAGTGCGACCTGCCTGGGAAGGTGAGTGAATTTTCAGTGTTAGAAGAGCAGCCGTAATAGGGCAGAGCAATGGGCCATCTCTCCCATTATCCCAGCTCTGACAGCGGCCCCTAAAAGAGTTTCAGGGGGAGTGCACAGAACAGGGACTTTCTGGAGATATCTGCCCCCATCTTCCACCCCCGGGCTGTCAGAGATTTAGGGTTCCCCCCCCCAAGCATGAGGGTTGCTTCCAATAGCCATTGCTGGACTTGGCCTCCAGGAACGTACCCAGTTCTGCTCTGAACCCAGTTACGCCTTTGGCCCTGGTGACATTCCCCTGGCAGTGAGTTCCACAGGTTAACTGGATGCTGCATAAACAAAGTACATCCTTCTGTTTGCTTTAAAGCTGCCACCTATTTATTTCAACGGGCGACCCCGGCTGCTTGCATGATGCAAAGGGGGTAAATAATGTTTCCCTCTTCCCTTTCTCTGCACCAGTCATGATTTTAGAGCCCTGTATCTGACCCACCGCCTAGTCCGTGTTTTCTAATTCCTGTCTGTTTACTCTCTGCTCGTACAACAGCCATTCCAAGCCCTTTGTTGCCCTTCTCTGAACTTTTTCCCATCCCGGAACCGCAGGCAGCATTTCATGGTGGGGCGCACCATGGATTTATGGAGTGGCACTATGATATTGGCTGGAATTCCAAAACCAGCAGGGTGCGGGGTTCCCGGTCCTGAGTGTGGGTGAATAGATGTAGTGGTCCGGGCATGTACCCGCCATCCTTCGCCCAGGAGACAAGTGTGCCAGGGTGCGGGTCTCATGAATGGGTCAGCAGATTGTAAAACAATGGGGGGAAAAGGTCTTTAGGGGGAGCGAAACGCTATGGGACCTGGAAATCCCAACTCTAGAAAGAGTGTTATGATGTTATTTTACCTGTAACCAGGTGTTTCCTTTCATTCTCCTGGTTTCTTCTGGGATCCCTCTGCCCCATGGCCCGTCACCCCGTGCTCGCCCACTTTAGCCTCCCCCGTTGTGGTTTGTCACCACCAGGGAACCATGGACACGGATGACCTCAAACTGGCGCTGGAGCGGCAGAGAGGGGAGAACAAGGAGCTGGTGGAAGCCCTGCTGCAGCTGGAGGCCGACTACGCCCAGCTGCAGCAGGAGCGAGCGGAGGTGCAGGAGGAGGTGGGCAGGTGAGCACCAGGTGTGCAGCTTGGGAAGGGAGCCTCTTTGTCGATGGCACCTCTTTGCCGATGACCCGGGAGAACAGATCAGCTTGCCGCTGCTTGAGTTTTGCAGGCAGCACAAAGGTTGAGGGGTGGGGGCGATATTTAATGTGGGGGATGGGTCGCCGGTTCAGCATGATCGGGATGGGTAATTAACCAGTGGGACAATTGACCCAGGGTCATGGTGGATCCTCCATCGCGGGCAATGTTCAATCCGGATGGGATGCATTTCTCCCACCTAGGAATTCTCTGGCCTGTATGATATAGGAGGTGGGGTGAAAATGTCCCATCAGGCCTGCGGATCTCTGGATCACGCCCAGTTTGTGCCTGAAATCTTTTCTCCTTCTTTTGGGGTCTTCAGGCTGCAGAGAGCCACGGTCGCTGCGGTGGAGACAGATGAGGCTTGGGAGGAGCTGAACGCCACCAAATCCAGCCTGCTGTATGTCCAGCAGGAATTAAAGCTCCTGAAACGCCAGCAGGAGAGTTTGGTAAGGAGAAGGGGAGACCAATTCGAAGTTCCTACCTTGGTTGGCTTCTTTTACCCTGCTTTCCCCAGGGCCTGACCCCACCCCATCTAGCCCAGCGTGCCAGCCTCCCTTCTGATCTCCTTGCTGGAATCCCACTTTTGCCACCAGCTTCAGCCAAGCTGAGTTTCCCAATGGTGTGATGTTTGGGAGATAGCATGGTGCTGGGAAGAGCCATTTTTAGTCCCCCTGGTCTATCCCAGACACTGTGTGACTGTAGGTGAGTCGCTCTGTGCCTCAGTTTCCCCCTCTGTGACACAGCTGCTGGTAGGCCTGCTTCAGCTCATTCTGTGATGGCAAACTGGGTTGTGGGAAAACTAGAAGTGTCCGACCGCTCTGTTTATCTGAGGGTTACTACCTGTCCAGATTTTACCTGGACAATCTGGTTTTGGCTTCTATGTCCGGGTACTATTTAGGGTTGTTAGATGCCCAGTTTTCAACTGGAAAGTCCGGTATAAAAGTCTGGTTACCACGGGCTGGGGGGGAAGGCGGAGAAGGGGTGGATCCTCAGAGGAAGAGGTGGAGCAGAGGCGGGGGGTTGGGGAAAGGGGCAGGGCAGGGGGCAGGACCTCAGGGATCCAGTTGCCAGCAATTAGGAAGGTGGCCACTTTAGTCTGTCCCTGCAGGAGGAGGAGAAGCAGGAGATGCGGGGCACCATCCAAGAGCTGACGACGGAGGTAGGGCTGTGGCGGGTGCGGAGGGGAAAGCTGGTGTGCCCCTCTGGGGCGGGGGCCATTGGCCCATTTGCTCTCACAGCGCCGCCTGTTTTCACCTGCAGAATCTCACCCTGACCAAGGGGAACTTCCGAAGCCACCAGCAGCTCTTGGAGCTGCAGCAAGCCGTGAAGCAGCTAAAGGTGAGCGGCCCCCAGCGTCTCTGTTCCCCCGGAACCACGCAAAGCAGGAGACCCCTGGGCGACCTCTTGGTGTGGGAGCTCCAGACCAGGACGCCGGAGGCCTGGGTTCTGTTCTCAGCTCTTCTCCAGCCCTGCTGTGTGACCCAGGGCAACTCACTGCTCCTCTCGGTAACTCGGTTTCCTCTCGCACCCCGGGCATGTTCTTTGGGCCAGGCAATTTCATTCACTTTGTGTCTTGGCAGCACCCAGCACGACAGGGGACCCTGATCTGGATCGGGGTCTGGGCAGCGCCCGGCATGACAGGGGACCCTGATCCGGGTCGGGGTCTGGGCAGCGCCCGGCACGACAGGGGGCCCTGATCTGGGTCGGGATCTGTGCAGCGCCTGGCACTACAGGGGGCCCTGATCTGGGTCGGGGTCTGGGCAGCACCTGGCATGACAGGGGACCCTGATCTGGGTCAGGGTCTGGGCAGTGCATGGCACGTTGGGGCCTTGAGCTGAGTCGGGCTCCTCTTGGCACACCTGTTACACACCACACCAACCCTGCCTGGCTCTCTCTATCCAGGCTGGTGTTCAGTGCACCCCAGAGCTCCCCTCTTCCATGCACAAATCCCACACCGCTGGCTATTACTGACCAGGAGGCTGGACCCCCGCCATGCAGCATCACTGCCCTGAGATTGCTCCCACGGCAGGAAAGACGTCCCCCACAGTGATGGGTGTTTGCCAGGCATGGGGCCCCCGGTGTGGGTTTGGGAGGGGAGGTGGGGCTGACCCAGCAGGAGATGCCCGTGTTCTGCGTAATTAACTGGGGCACGTTGTGGCGAGAACGTGTGTGACCCTAACCCCCAGCCGCCCTGCCCCCTGGCCCTGCCTCTCTTAAAGCGCTCTCCCTGTCACTAGGCGGATTTGCAGCAAGTCAAGGAAGAGAGAGACGTGCAGGGGAAGAAGCTGGCCAAGGTAAACAGGCCAAGATGTAAATTTCTCGCTCACAGGCTTCTTCCTGCCAAAGAACGGTTGCTTTGCCCAGGTGATTGTCCGTTCGCTGGCTGAGGCGTCAGTTTTCCTTTTGTCTCTGAGGAACGGGTAGGAAGCCCAGGTGCCGACGCCGGGGGTGCTCCGGGTCTGACGCGCCTTTGGTTTTTCCACTTGAGCATCAAGTAGCCGAGTCTTCCATGATTTATTCCTGTGGGTCTCAAACTGTTGCACTGGGGACCCCTTCCACGTAGCAAGCCTCTGAGTACGACCCCACTTCTACATTCAAAACACTTGTTTATATATTTAACACCTTTATAAATGCTGGAGGCAAAGCGGGGTTTGGGGTGGAGGCTGACAGCTTGCAACACCCCCATGTAATAACCTCACGACCCCCTGAGGGGGTCCCGCCCCCCAGTTTGAGAACCCCTGGTTTATTCGGACGTAGTGCCCCAAAAGCGTTGTGGCGGGTTGAAACCGGGAGGGCAGCTTGTCGGGTCAGTGATAATGTGCTTGCTTGGAACGGGGGGATGAGGTCCAGACGTTTTGCTGTTCCCTAGCTGGAGCCAGAGAAGTGAGGCTTTTGTCATTTCAGGAGTGGTTGGTTTATGTTGTCTATAACCTACGAGATGGGACGTTCTGGGTAGTCTTTGGCTTGTTATTTTGTTGCTAATACAGAAAGCCACAGCAGAGGCATCGATTTTAAAGTTCCTGTGATAATTCTCATGGTCTGATTCAGCTGCTCATCCATAAGTTGGGGAGGATAAATCCATGTCCACATCTATGCAGCTGTGTACACCAAGGTCAAGGCCGATGTGCGTAGCACCGGGGCCGTTGAGCCAGACATTGTTCCTTCTACCTTTTGGGTAAAGTTGACATGAGTCTTTGCTTTGGAGGCTACTTTCTTGAGGTGGTCATGGAAGGGGCAAGCACGCGGTCAAAAACGACCCCACAATAGGTTGGTATTGGATTGTAATGCCCTGTTTCACTCCAAAACTTGACAGTCGGAGTGTTTCATGTGGTTCTGTTCTCAAGGTGGAAAGTAGAGACTCCCGATGTGCTTGGATTTGATCTTGGCCCCATTTGTGGAAGTGCTCCTCCATGAGCTGAAGGTCAGATGTAAGGGTCCCTTCACGGTCCTGAGTGCTACAGGCCTCAGTTGCGTGAGTCAAATCATTGGCATATGCGAACTTCTGCCCTATAGTTTCAGGCACATCACTTACATAGACATTGAAGAGTGTTGCGGTTAGTAGCATTCTCTATGGGATATCATTCCTCCACGAGATATTGTTCTTCATGGGGTATCATTCCTCCATGTGGTATCATTCCTCCATGGGTCATTGTTCTCTAAGGGGTATTGTTCCTACATGGGGTAACGTTCCTCCACAGGGTATTGTTCTCCATAGAGTATCAGTCCTCCATGGGGTATTGTTCTCTATGGGGTAACATTCCTCCATGGGATATTGTTCCTGAATGAGGTATTGTTCCTCCATGGGTCATTGTTCTCCATGGGGTATTGTTCTCCACAGGGCATTGTTCTCCATGGGGTATTTTTCCTCTGTGGGATATTGTTCTCCATAGGGTATCGTTCCTCCATGGATCATTGTTCTCCACGGGGTATTGTTCTCCATGGTTCATTGTTCTCCATGGGGTATTGTTCTCCATGGTTCATTGTTTTCCATGTATTGTTCTCCATGGGTCATTATTCTCCATGGGGTATCGTTCCTCCATTGGTCATTGTTCTCCATGAGGTATTGTTCTCCATGGGTCATTGTTCTTCATGGGTCATCATTCTCCATGGGGTATCGTTCCTCCATGGGTCATTGTTCTCCACAGTGTATTGTTCTCCATGGGGTATTGTTCTCCATGGGGTATCGTTCCTCCATGGGTCGTTGTTCTCCGCAGTGTATTGTTCTCCATGGGGTATTGTTCTCCATGGGTTATTGTTCCTCCATGCAGTATTGTTCTCCATGGCATATCATTACTTTGCCACTCCCCTGATGCCAGCTTGTTTTGAGTTGGTCACCAGGCTACCCCCAAACATTTGCCTGGGCTTCTTTTTCAGGAAAAGCTCCGCTCCTCTGAGCTGACAGAGACGATTCGGGAGCAACAGGAGATCCAGGAGGTATTGGATTTTATTGCTGTACAGACCGTAATGCTCTGGAGCAGCCCAGTTCGATGCACGGTACCCGGGGCCGTGCACATGGGGGGTGGGACCTCTGATTGCAGGGGGCCTATGATGATTACTCCAGTTGGGACCATCCAGGGGGCTGCCGTAGTGTGGGGCAGGAGACACAGTCACACTCTGTGTTCTTACTTCCTGACCTTGTATTTTAAGGTCCTTCAGAGCAAAATAAACCAACTGAAAGAAGAGCTGGAGGATTCGGAGCAGCAGAATGCGCTGTAAGTCAAAGGGTGGGGGCCAGACCCCCAGGTAGGGTCCCCATTGGCCGTAGCTCTCTCAGAGTCAATGGGGCCAGACCCCCAAGTGGGGTCAATGGGATGTGGCTCCATTGGAGTCAATGGGGCAGATCCAAGCCTGGGTCAATGGGATGTTATTCCATTGGAGTCAATATCTCAAATGCCCCTTGATCCTTTTTGCATGAACCCAAGTGTTTTGCATTCTTAATTCTAGCTTTGGGCTCTGACACTTTCAGAACACTGGACTTGGCTGAAATGTGGCCAAATGATGGAATATGTATCCTGTTTTCACCTGACCCCATTGACCCGGGACAGATGTTCAGTAAGGGCCCCCGTGTGCTTGATGAGGGATCCTGGCTATCGCAAATGTCTACGGCAATGAATGAACTAGTGACCCGTTGAGAGAGGTTTTTAGCTTATTAGGAATGACTCATTGTCCGATGCGTTTTCTAGAAGAAGGACTTAATCCTAGAGACCTTCGGCTGGTTGAGCAGGGGAGCTGAGATACCCAAAAATGAAAGCTACCCGTAGATTTGTTATGGTGAAGGAATCATCTTTGGCCCAAGCATGAAATATAAAGAGAGTTTTTTCTGGTAGTGACTCCAGTCTTCGGGATAGGCTCCAGCTCAAAGTGGGGATGCCCCAGCTGGGTCGCTCAGGGGTGGTCCAATAAAAAGATCTGGTCTTGTCTCAAGAGACATAGTTAAGCCAAGCTTAGCCTCTCCCAGTGGTGGGTTTAGATAGAGACAGGACAACCCATCCCGCCATTGGAGTAAGTGTCTAACCGGGAGCCCAGCAGTGTAGCCGTCAGGTGGATTGGGGACCACGTCACCGACCTGTCCGTGTTCGTCTTTGCCCATGATCTTTGAGGAATACATTTCCAACTGAGCCCGATCCATTCACCTCTTCTGAAGACCAGATCCAAGTGGGAACCGGATGCCACGGACCTCCAACGTCTCCCTCTTGCTTTTCACAGCCAGAAGCTAGAACAGGGCGAGGATCTCTCCGGGTCGTTGCTGTGCGAGATAGTGGAAGCCAAGCTGGTAAGGAACGGGGCCCCCAAAACGCCGGTGAGCCGGGCTTGGCAGTGAGAGCCGGGCTGTGATGCTGGCAGAGATTCTGCCCCACAATGAAGCACCACATTCCCAGGGGAAGAGAGGCCAGGTTCAGCCCAGGGAGGAATTGGGAGCCTAGTGGTTCATGAATCTGGGTCTGGCTGCCAATTCCGAGCTGTGCCCAGCGACATCATGGATCATCCTGGGCCAGGCTGGGAACTTGGGTCTCAACTGTGTAAATGGAGAGAGAAAAACCTTCCATTGTTGGTCTTGTCTGTTTAGACTGTGAGCTTTTAGGGGCAGGGACTGTCTCTCATTCTGGGTCTGGGCAGTGCCCGGCATGATGGGGGGCCCTGATCTCAGTGGGGGTCTGGGCAGCACCTGGCGCAATGGGGCGTCGATCTTGGTCAATTTCTCTGCAGTGCCCAGCATGCAATGGGGGGCCCGGATCTCCACGGAGGTCAAGGCCCTACTGCAATACAAATGCTAATAAATCTTCCCACTGGGGGCTATTCTGCAGGAGACTCGACTGGTGGCGAAGAGACGCGGCATCACCTACTGGCTGTGGTGAGCGCAGTGTTCGCATCTCGGGGGGTCAGGACACCTGGGTTCTTGCCATCAGTTAATGCACGATACAGTGGCCGGACTGCATCACTCTTTCTTTCTTTCTTTCTTTAGTCAATTCAGGGCAGGTCCCAGCCATGGCTGTTTTTATTTCTTGGTTTATTACTGGTGCAATCATTTCCCTAACTGTTGATTAATTATTTAATGTATTTACTCCCTGCTGGAATTATGCCAGGGCTTTTTCCCCATTGGCAGCCATTAATTAGCAAGTCCACAGGGATATGGCTAAAAGGAATCAGCCCATCTAGCTCGGTATCCCGTCTCCAACAGAGGTGCAAGACACCCCCTAGTGGGCGGTGCTGGAATAACCCACCCATCGGGGCCCATGCTGCCTCACTCCCATTGGTTTGAGGTCAGGTCCTGCCCTGCGTCAGGAGGGTTTTGATACCTTCCACGGCTCTGGAACTGGATCCCCAGCTCCGGCTCTGCGGTGTCACGCTGCTGACTCCAGAGATTGACACCCGCTGGGGTTCTGATCCAAGGTTTCCATCCCATTGGGTGTGTCGGTCTGAAAGCAACGCTGCAGCTTGACCACACGTCATGGGGCTGGGTACAGAACTAGCTGCGGGTAGCGGTGGGATCTCCAGCCAGGGATACATGGTGAGATCCGAATGGCCGCTTGTGACCTTAAAACCCAGGAACATCACATCAATATCCAATTCCTGTTTGGAGCCCCATTGAGATCCAGTGATGGGGAGTTCCGCAGTCACTCTGATCACTCTTTCCCCACAGGACACTGGCCTCCCTTTGCATCTGGCTGCAGCTCCTCACTGGCTCCCTTGTGGCCACGGCCGTCCTCTACATATACTTCTTCGACGGGGAGTTCATCTACCGCACGCTGCCCCTGGTGCTTTCGGAGCACAGCTATGACCAGCTGGCCTCTGGCCTGGGCGGCCACCTCACCCTGCACAGCCAGGGGCTCCTGCCCTTCTGAGATCCCTGGCCATGGCCATGGCTGGCTGTGGTGCCGTGGGCTATTAGTAGTGGGGGGTGCGTGTGCGTCTGGAGGAAAACCCAGTAGAGGCCCCTGGGTGATTAAACTATTTAACTGCCATGTGTTCTCTACTGTGCCTCCCACAGCTCAGTGAGGTCACTGCATCCTACCTCTTCTCCTGTGGGACTGATCCTACCCCACAGGCTTCGGTGAACAACCTAGTGCTTCCCAGGCACAGGCTGTTGTGAATCCCAGCCCTGTCTCTCAGGGGGCAGCTCTCCTGCTCCAGGCTATGGGGAGGCAGGGGAAACTGAGGCACATGAGCAGGTGTCTCAGAGTCTCTCCTCCATCTGGGCTACCTCAACTCCCCAGTACCTGGTAAGTGCCCTGGGCCCAGCAGGGGCAAGAGACCCAGTTGTAGGGGAAGGCTGCAGCTGTTACTTACCAGGCATGTCCTGACTCCATCCCCTGGTGGCATCAGGTGGTAGGAAGGATGGTTGGGTGGGTGGAAGGAGGGGTGGATGGAAGGATGGATGGATAGGTGGCTGAGGATGGATGGGTGGACGGATGGATAGAGGGGAGGGATAGGTGGATGGATGGATGGATGTGTGGGTGGAAGGATGGATGGATGTGTGGAAGGCTGGCTGGCTGGCTGGCTGGATGGACGGGTGAGTGGGTGGATGGGTAGGTGGGTGGATGTAGGATGAAAGGAAGGTTGGATGGATGTGTGAGTGGAAGGATGGATTTGTGGATGGAAGGATGACTGGGTGGATGGATGGAGGGGTGGATGGATGGATAGGTAGATGGATGGATGGAGGATGAAAGTAAGGTTGGATGGATGTGTGAGTGGAAGGATGGATGGATGGATGGATGTGTGGGTGGAAGGATGAGTGGGTGGATGGATGGAGGATGGGTGGATGGATGGATGTGTGAGTGGAAGGATGGACAGGTGAGTGGGTGGATGGAAGGATGGATGGGGAGATGGATGGATGGAGGATGGATGGATAGATGGGTAGGTGGGTGGAAGGATGGATGGGTGAGTGGGCGGATGGAAGGATGGATGGGTAGATGGATGGATGGGTAGGTGGGTGGAAGGATGAATGGATGGATGGGTGAGTGGGCAGATGGAAGGATAGATGGGGAGATGGATGGATGGAGGATGAAAGGATGGATGGATAGATGGGTGGGTGGGTGGAAGGATGAGTGAGTGGGTGGATGGATGGATAGGTAGATGGATGGATGAAGGATGAGTGGATGGATGGATGGATGAATGTGTGGGTGGAAGGATGGATGGATAGATGAGTGGATGGAGGATGAAAGGATGGATGGATGGAGGATGGAAGGATGGATGGATGGGTGAGTGGATGGATGGAGAGATGGATGGATGGAGGATGAAAGGATGGATGGATAGATGGGTGGGGGGGTGGAAGGATGGAAGGATGGGTGAATGGGCCGATGGAAGGATGGATGGGTAGGGAGCTCAATGCACCAGATTCTACAAGGGTGGAGGGAGGGATGGGATGGGATGCCTATAGATGCCGTATCCCAGGAATGCTGTCTCCAACGCCCTACATAACAATAAGGACCCTTCTCCAGCTCGTTGCCAGGGCTCTGTTCAATGCTCTCACCCTTTCCTCCACCACAGACCCCAAACACCACATGGAGAGCAGCAGGAACGTCTCTGGCGTCTTCTGACTTCGTGCTGTTGGGTTTCTCGTCCCAGCCAGAGCTTCGGCACCCGCTCTTTGCTCCCTTCCTCATCGAAGAGCTGAGATCCAAGTAATACTGAGCCAGAGAAAAAGGCACCGCCAAACCGATCTGAACCAGGCTTATCTAGTGACTGACACGGCATCGTCGGACGGTGCTCTGCGGCATTGTTGTAGCCACATCTGTCCCTCCCCCACCTCTCTTTGACAATTGTTGTATGTGGTGTCGGAGCTACGTCAGTCTCACCTTGTCCAGTTTTGCCGATTGCTGTTGGAGCCAGGTTAGTCCGACTCTGACTTTGCCGATTCTTGTCTGCAGTATTGTAGCTGCGTCTATCCCACCCTCTCCAGCTTTACCGATTGTCAAACGCAGTGTTGTGGGAGCCGTGCTGGTCCCTCTTTGTTTTGCTTTGCCGATTGTAGGCAGTGTTGTTGGATCTGCGTCATTCCCACTGTCTCTTTCTTTGCCCAAGCAGTTCCCTGTCTTACGTCACGTTCCCTGCATCTCCAGTGCTCAAGGTGAGGGGACCCAACAGGCCCAGAGGGTGCCGGCCCCTACATCCATCACACAGGGGAGTTTGTTCCCCACATGTTCCCCAAGTCCCTTGTCTCTGCTTCAAGAGCCGGGAAGGATTCCTGTGGGCTGGGCATTGTCCCCCTGGCCTGCTCCCCATTTCACTCCCTGTGAATGTACGTTTCTTTCTCTCTGCCGGGCATCCAGCCGATCGGCCGGGTAAATCCACACTCCATGTCTAGGGCAGGCTGGGTTTCCATGTGAGACCCTGTTTCCAGCCCACATCTCGGACCCACTGAACCCAACCTGGACATGCCCCATGCAGGGATTTTCGGGACCAGCGCAGCCCCAGGTCACAGACGAGGCCTTACAAGACATCTCCCAGGAGAGCGATTACAGGCCAGGGCATGGCCCAGACCCTGTGAATCTCTGGCAGGGCCTCAGCAGGGGGGCTGCCCTCTAGGGCTGTGAAAGGTTCCCAGGCGCTTTCCTGAATGTGGCCTTTAACCCTGTTTCGGGGCTAGTTCCCCCAGCCCCACGGAGCGCGGACCAGTGCCATGAAACTGCTGCTATCCCTGGCTGAGCTGGGCTGGGCGTCCCTGGTTATTATCAGCCTCCTCGCTTCTCTGATCTGCAGTGTGACTGGCAGAGATTATAGACCCACTCCCGGCCAAGAGGTGCGGAGAGAACCCAGGAGTCCTGGCTCCCAGCCCCACCCCGCTCTAACCACTAGACCCTGCTCCCCTCCCAGAGCCAGGGAGAGAACCCAAGAGTCCTGGCTCCCAGCTCCCCTGCTCTAACCACTAGACCCACCTCCCCTCCCAGTGCTGGGAAGAGAACCCAGGCATCCTGGCTTTCAGCCCCTCTGCTCAAATCACTAGACCCGCCTCCCCTCCCAGAGCTGGGAAGAGAACCCAGGCATCCTGGCTCCCAGCCCCTCTGCTCTAACCACTAGTCCCCACTCCCCTCCCAGAGCTGGGGAGAGAACCCAGGCATCCTGGCTCCTAGCCCCGACACAATGATTCAAATGCCCCTCCCCCAGACACGAGGTCCCTGCCCACCAAACAAGGACACCTCGCTCTTGGTGCAGCAGTTTAGTGTTTATTGGGGACAGGGGAGGGGGGTCGCAGCCCCCCCACAACTGGTCGCTTTGGGGGTGCAGCCCCTGTGGGGCCAAGACCAGGCTGGAGTCAACCAGGCCTCTAGGGCGGCTTCTGCGGTGGGGCCTGAAACCACTGCCAGGCCTTTGCTGTTCAGCCCCCTTGTGCCAATGGCCGTCCGTCCTCTGGCTGTGGTCTTGCTGGCTGTGGTCTGCCGGCTCCCCTGCCATGCCCAGCCCCTTGCCAGCTCCCTGGCCCCCTGCCCTGCCCCTCTGGCCCCTTCCCCCTCAAGCTGCCATTAATCTCTATACTCAGCTGTCCCCCCAATATCTAGCCAGCCCCCCACACCCCTTTAGCCCCATCTGCACCCCTCTGTCTACCCCTCCATCCCATGCCCCACCCCCAGCTGTCGGTGCAGCTGGCTCTGGGCTCTAGCATCCCCTGATGTACGGCCGCAAATCCTTCCCCCTGCAGCGTTTTCTCCACGCAACCCTGCCAGAGAAGAGCAGAAAGTGAGTCATGGGAAGCAGGGGCCAGCGGGCCAGTGCCCTGGCCCTGCCCGTGACCAGCTGGACGTGGTGGTGCATCTGGCCCCGGTGGTGTGATGAACTAGGAATCTTCTTAATGTTTTCTCTGAATACTGTGTTGGTGCCTCAGTGTCCCCATGGCAGTTCTGAAGTATCTGGCAGAGCAAAGGGCCAGTGCACCTAAATGCCTGACCCTCTGTCTCCTGGCAACTGATGGCCTGGGCCCCTCCCCTGCAAAGGTGCCAGCTGAAGGTGTTGGAGACAAAGAGATCAGGAGACCCCGTGGCCCGGGAAAGGGGCTGAGCAGATAGGAGGGGCTGGAGGGGGTTGTTAGTCTGGAGCTGGCTGGGGACGAGGAGTGAAGTGCAGACCTAGGGGTCTGGCTCACTGCCCCCCAGAATGGACCCGGCCGAGGGGTCCGGTTCGCTGTATCTACAAGCTCTGTTTTAGACCCTGTTCCTGTCATCGAATAAACCTCTGTTTTGCTGGCTGAGAGTCACGTCTGACTGCAAAGTGGGGGTGCAGAACCCTGTGGCTTCCCCAGGACCCCGCCTGGGTGGGCTCGCTGTGGGAAGCCCACGGAGGGGCAGAGGATGCTGAATGCTCCAAGGAGAGACCCAGGAGGTGAAGACGTGTGAGCTTCTTGCCCTGAACAAGTCTGCTCCAAGGGAGAGGAGGCTCCCCAAAGTCCTGCCTGGCTTTGTGGGGAGCTGTTCCAGAGCATCGCCCGGGGACTCCGTGACAGATGGAGAGGGCAGGTGTAGCAGAGAGGGGTGGGTGGCATGGGACCCCACACTATCAGTGTCAGGGGGCCTGGGAGGTGATTGAGCTGTAGTGGTCAGAGCTGGGACCCAGGACTCCTAGGTTCTCTCCCCAGCTCTGAGAGGGGAGTGGGGTCTAGTGGTTACACCAGGGGAACCAGGACTCCTGGGTTCTACGCCCAGCTCTCTCCACTTGCTGCTTCCCTCCTGGGAGCACCTGGGCCATTTCCCCTTCCTACCCTACACTTCCTCCCCCCCAACCCCGGTACCAGTGAAACTCACCAGGGCATGAGGCCACGCGCCCGCTGTGCGATGAGCTTAGCGCATTTGATGTCATCCATGATATTGTCATCCAGGAGCTCTGGGAGGCAGAGAGAGGGGTGGGGTGAGCCAGGGGCATGGGGAGGGTGTGGGGACTGAGGGAGATGTGGGGGGTAGATCCGTGGGTGGATGGATGGACAGATGGAGGGACATGAGGTGTGAGGCCTGGACACACACGGATGGAGGGGTGGGTGGATGGATGGTGGAGGGGCCAGAGGGGAGGACAGACGGCTGGATGGATGGAGAGCAAGAGGTGGAGGGGGGTGGCATGGCCATGTCGGGTGGGTCCCTGCCCCACTTCCCTGCCCCTCTTACTGCGGCAGTGGATGCGGCAGCCGTTGCTGGCCCCCGGTGTCCGCCCGTCGTAGCACCAGTACTTGCTGTTGATCTGGAAGATCCCGTAGTCCGAGCTGCCGTTCTGGTTGTGGTTGATAGCCCTGGTGTTGTAACCGCTCTCGTGCTTTGCCAGGCAGACCCCTGTGTGCAGGGAGAGTCAGGGTGAGGCGGGGGCCCTTCCTGTGGGCCCCCTGGGGGCTCGATCCTCAACCCGCCGCTCAGCGGCTGCCTAACTCTGGAGGTGCCTAATTCCCCTGGGCCCCCTGCCCTCAATCCACCTCCCCAGCTCTATACTGGGCCGGGCATGCGGATGCCAGGGGCAACCTTGTGCCTAGTGGTTAGAGCACGCAGCTGGCATGTTGGAAATCTAGGGTCTCCTCCCCCTCCACATGCCTGCCACGGAAAAGGGATTCCGAATGGGTGTGGGAGGGAGAACCCCCTGGCTGCTGGGCCACACCGGGTGGCCTCCATCTCCCGTATAGCAGAGGGGCCCCCAGGGCAGGGGGACTGCACCCTGGGTCCCGCCTAAGACCTGGCTGGGAGCAAGTGTCAGCCCTTTAATTCTTTGTGAGGAGCTGGATGTGGGAGCCCTAGGGGGAGCCGGCCCTGGGAGTGGTGGGTAGATGGGGGCAGCTACTCACAGTCAGCCACTTTTCTGCCGACGAAGCCCTCCAGCCTGTGCTGCCGGAGGATCCGCACCAGCTGGCACCGGGGAATGATGATGCCTTGGCAGCCGGGGGGCTTCACGGCCAGAAGCACGAGGAGAAGCGGGAGCCCAAGGAGCAGCAGTGGCTTCATGGCAGCCGAGCCTACATCTGGCTGGGTGTCAGAGCAGCAGCTCAGGGGCCCCCCTTTTATCCCAGCTCTGGGGCAGGGAGCCCAGGCCCCCACCCAGCACACCCAGCCGGGAATGGGTCCAGGGGCAGCAGCCCAGGCGTGTCTGTTCCCAGCAGCTGCCTCCTGCATGGTAATTCAGGTTGTGTTAGGGACTTCTGGTTAAAGGCTGCCTGTTCCCAAGGCCTCTGAAATCCACCAGCTTCGGTGGAGCCCTTTGAAATGTGGTGCTCCTCAGGACGGTGTGGAGGAGGGTTAGTGACCCCAGTTTGGGAACATTTGAGCCTCAAATGCCGGAGATATCGCCTCCCCCAAAAAAGCCGCTTTTCAAAAAGTTTCTATGCGTGTTGTTTTTTGCTCAGAGCGAGAGAAAATGAATGACTGATGTGCTGCAGATCAAAATGACCTTGGTGTGTTGAGTTTTAGCCAACGGAGTGTGTGGCACCCACAGAATCTTTGGGGGACCCATACCGAGAAAGGTATTAAAGAAAATGTCCCCTTGCTCTTTAACACTGCGGCTGCACCTGGGCCAGAAACAAGCTAGTGAGTTTCCACACGCGCTAGAAGCTGAATCATTACTTGACTTGCTTTAAATTTGGTGCGGCTCAAGGGGATGCAGGACAACACTGGAGATCCAAATCTGGGGTCATTGGACCCAGGGGTTCCTGAGTAACAGCCTCCTCTCCACCCTGAAACCAGTTTCCATCTGCTGCTGGGTGCTGTTAAACTGGGAGGGCGTAATGACCGGGTGAATCACAGCCCTCATTGAGTTTGATAGCCATGAGCTCACCCTTCAATTAACTTAAGGATACGTTGAGTGCAAGCCTTTTTGGACTGATGCCTTGTCTTCACTTCAAACGTAGATATGGGTGAGAGGTATGAAAAAATCCACTGCCCCCCTGAACGATGTAGTTTAGCTGTGGCTAGCTTGACCGCCGTCTGCTTCCATTGACTAAGCCACCATCACGTGGGACGGTGATTTCATCTTCCATCGGCACAGCCTGTGTCTACAGCGGGCTGGGGTTTGCTGAAGGGCAAATGGGAGAATATAAATATTCAAAATAGGGTCCTGAATTCAAGGGCGGGGTGTGTGAAGACAGGGCAGAAAAGAGCTGGAAATGTGCTCTGGAATTTGGGTATGGCCGGTTTCCCGTAGCAAGGTCAACTGGCTCGTGATCTTTGTTGTCCATAAATAGTAGGTGCTGGTGATTGTGCCAATAGCCAGAGCCTAAGAGCTCTCGCCCTGTTTGTATCGGTATGTTTAGCTATTTTAATGAGAAAAGCTAAGAAAAGCCACTCTCTCTCTCTCTTTTTCTCTCTCTCTTTCTCTCATGTGTGTGACCAAACCAACAAGAATCAGCTGCCAGAAAGAATCTGAAGTAGCAATAAATTGCATAAGGGTAAGGAATAATTTGCTACACCACTAATTCCTGCCAACAGCATGTCTTTCCCTGTTTGACAAGGTAGGAGAGCTGATGGCAAAACCCCAATGTTAGCAGAGAGTCAGGGTTGATTGGGGGTCGGTCGTGCCCTTGTAGAATAGCTGAGTGGATCATAATGCAAATCTCTGAAATCTAGGAACTGCACAGTTAAGGCTGCCTTTGTCACCTTAACCCTGCCTTCTGTTGGCACAGCCCCAGTATGCCCCATTAACATACATGCCTTAAGTCTGCCAGCCCCACAGTGGTTGAAATGTACACGCTCCTCATCTCCTTTTACAACCTGTTTGCATTGCCTGGTTGCCAGCTGTTTGGATTTTGTTCAATTTCCTGTTCTGCAAGGGGATGACATACCTCCAAGCAACCTGTTAGTGTCGCCATGTACGACCAAGGTTTGGGAGGGGAGTGGGGGCTAGTGGGTTAGAGTAGGGGCAAGGCCAGAGCCAGCTCTGTATGACCTTGGGTAAGTCTTTCCCCGGCTCTGTTTCGCCTCCTGTCTCTCCTGCAAAATGGGGAGATGACATTTCCTTTCCTTTTAAAGCCTTTTTGGACTGAAACCCAATTCAGAACTGAGCTGAGGCTCCCTGGGTTGTTGATTCCCACCCCTGCCCTCCCGCCTCACATCCCTGGCAATGGGGAGCCGCCCCATGCCACCCCCACACTGAGGTGGGGAGAGATTGGCATGGCTCCTTTGGCAGGCAGAAGTGAGCAGGCTGGTCTTCTGCTCTGGATAACCAGCCAGGCCTGCCCAGTCAGATAGGAAAACTGTGATCTTGGAAGGTGAGAATGTCCCCTGTCCTCTTCTTCCATCACCGGGCTGCCTCTTTCTCCATCTCCTGTGTGGCACAGCCGCCACTCATGCCAAGAAGAAAGGAGCTGATCTGGTAAATGGTGGTGTCCAGATGCCCCAATTGTCCCAGCAGATGCCAGAGGACAGCAAAAAACCCACCACGATCCCTGCCTCACTGACATGGAGCGAGCCAGAGCTGAGCACGGGAGTGGGCCCACTGACCAACCTCTTTCTGAACCATCTCAAAGCTCCCAGTCCGTTTCTGATGATTTAAAGGAGAGTTTTGGAGTAGAGGGGAATCCAGAGTGCATCTGGCTCACTGAGCATCTGAGTCGGAGTGGGAGACCTTCCTGACTCTGCAGGCCATGCCCTGAAGCATGAGAATGGATTGGAAAAGGCTTCCTAGGTTCAAAGGTTTCCTAGGCCAGAGGGGACCCCCATGCCTACCCCACCCATGCCAGATTGTGGCACATGCCACAGCATCAACATCAAAGCCTGCCTTTTGGAGAGACAGCTCATTTCACTGCCGCCACGGCGGCTGGGAACCTGGGTGGTCGGCCAATCTGGCCTCCACAGCCCAGAACCCTGCCCCCAAATAATTCCCTGGGCAGATCTTTTAGGAAAACTTCCCAGGATGGCAGGAAAATGGTCCAGGCTGGAGAAGCCGTTCCCCTCTTGGGCAATTGTTTGGTGGTTAATTCCCTTGGAGGCGGGGAGTTGAAAAATTTCCACCCTAAGTCCCTGGCTGAATTTATCCCACGTCATGTTCCTTTCCAGTTTGCCCAAGGAGGCAGAGCGAGTGTCCCTCCCCACCCCTCACCACAAGGAGGCGCAACAATGGGCCGGCATGGGAATCGGCTGTAATATTTGTGCGAAGCACTTGCGTGCCTCAGTTTCCCCCGCTGCCCCCTGTGGGCTGCACTGCCACCTGGGGGGGTGGGAGAGGGCGGTCGACTCCCTGTAGAAGCCAAGAGATGGAGGTGGGATGGGCCCCAGAGTGTCTCAGAGTCTAGGTCAATGAGTCTCTCCCTCTCAATCTCTGCGCCCAAGCCGGGTCAGGGAGGCGAATCTCGGAACAGCTTCCCTTAGCTTGGGACAAACATCCTGTTAATGACCCCAAACTCCCACTGAAAGCCATCAGCTGCTCCTCCTCCGCCCCCAGCTCCCATCCCCAAGGGCCACGGCTGCTAACGACTCCCAGAGCAGCAGGGAACCGTTACTGGTAACTAAGACACTGGGGATGGATCACAGCGGGAAGCAGGGGTGTAGCCCAGGGGAGGGCCTTGCTGCCTTCCCCAACTCTGTCTGCTCCCGCGAGACCCACGCCTGAGCTTCCCCCTGCGTTCTTAGCTCAACACACCTTGGCCAAAAGTCCTTGAGACAGAGCAAACTGAACCCCAAGACAGACCCGTCCCTCACAGACCTGACAAACTCACTATGCCAAGGCTGGCAGGAGGATGTTTAATCACCAAGAAGGAGGTGGTGGGGGGGAACATGTGAGATTGTGACGAAGTGGGAATTTTGGTAATGGTTTTTGTAGGTTGCCCGTGCGTGCCTCAGTTTCCCCCTTTTTGTGCTTTGCTACCCAGTGTGTCCGCGGGAGGGGACAGGACTGAGTTTGCTCTCAGGACAGGTGAAGACCCGGTGGCGTGGGTTTGCATCGCCCGGCTGTGTGGGTGGACTGAACCAAGCCATGACAGGGTCTGTTTACACGGTAAGGTTAGCGCAGGGTGAGTAGAACTGGAGCGACCAGATGCTGGGTTTGTTAACCCAGGGCTTGAGCATCTACACTCATAGGTAAGCCCAGGAATTGTGGAACGTCGGGTCCCAATCTACAACCACGTTTCATTACGCCAGCCTGTGTCCAACCACCCTTGATCCAGGTTTCCCAGCCCCCTCCCAAAACTTGACCGTCTCCCAGACTCAATGGACCAGAGGACAAAGGAAGTCAGGCTCGTGGGATGTTTTTGGTGGACTCCCCAGTAGGGCTGTGTCTACATGACAAAGTGATAATGCTTGAACCCTGGCTCCTGGCTTGACTCACCCCCCGTTGGCTCCTGGGACAGTGGGGTCCCCTCAGTTCTCCAGCAGGTGATCCCTTCACACCGCTTTGCTGTGCGAGACACCGCTCCTGGTCTGTTCACACGTAGCCTCCAATGTGTAAATCACGCCCTGGTTCTATTGCCAGCCACCCAGGAATAACCCTGCAGAGCGACACTGGCAAATTCCCAGCCCCCCAGCACTGTACGGCGTTCACCGCCCAGCATCCTCTTGGACAACATGAGCTCGTCCATAGCCCATCATTTCATTAACAGAAAACGAGCGGCACAAGGAGTCCCCCAGACACTTCCTCCAAACCCACACAGGTGTCGCTGAAACAAGAACAGTTTCTTAACTCCAAACCAACAGAGGTTAAATTGATTACAAGTAAAGGGGCATAAAAGTCAGAGTTGGTTACAAAGACATAAATGGTAAAAAAGCAAACTAATCCCTTCACTTAACAAGCGACATGAACTTAAAGTGAAAGGGTCTATCTCTCTCTCTCATCACATGTTCTTTTGTGGGCTTACCGGCTGGATCTTTCAGCCAGGATCACTCCCCAATCCAACGTCTTTTAAGTCAATGCCGTGAGTAGAGATGAAGGGAGAGAGAATTTGTGGCCTCTGTTCCTCAGTTTTATCCTTTTCCTCTTTGACAATCATCCCCAGCTGGGGTTCAGCAGACAGGAACTTCCAGATGTTCTTTTTGCCAGGATATAACTTTGCCACTCACACATTGCTTTCTGCCAAAGAATGGCCACTTAACCAGGCAATGGCCTGTTTGAACGCCTGGCCGAGGCATCAGTTTACATTTTGTCTTTGAGGAACTGGTTTGAGCCTTCTTTTTGAAACTTGGAACATGGCTCAGAAATGTCATACAGCGGAATCTTATAACTTTACATGCAGTGTTGTTATACATATTTTATGAGGCCACTAATGTTCAGCAGATTATGAGTTTTCAAATGATATTGCACAAGGCATACTTGGTACAAAATGTATCATAGTCTTGAAAAAAGGATGAATGCACTGAGGACGATTTGTGTGTAGACAGAAAGAGGTTAGGTTTGCCCTTGTCTTTGAGCCCGTGGCTTTCTCTGTAGTGCAGACATTCCCTAAGGAATTGGTTGAAATCTATCTGGATCAACAAGGCACCTAGACCATGACTATGTCTAAGATTTCCAAAGGGGTCCGCACCTCCATCTGAAATTTTTTGGGGGTCTGCAAAAGAAAAAAAGGTTAAAGAACCACTGGGCTAGATAGCCAAGGTCTCCCCAGTCTTAGGACACAGGGCTGGAAGGTGCGAGGCGGTGAAGCTGCGGGACCTGCCCTAAAGGAAGAATGACACCCCCTCCTTTGCAGTCCTGCACATGAAAGGGCTCCCCCCTGAGAGACTGTCCCAAAGCTGATCTTGGCAGGAAGCTCAGACCTTGTTAAGATGCATAAGCATGGAGAGATTTATTACAGGTTATACCTACAGCACCATGGATTTATATTGACAGTCGCATCTCTGACCATCTTGCCTAATAGCCATCACTGGATTTATCCTCCACCAATGTCTCTGGTTCTGTTTCGAGTCCGGTTCTTCTCTTGGCTTCCACAACATCCTCCAGCAGTGAGTTCCACTGTGCATCCAAAGAGTCAAAACCACAGGGACAAGGGACACCGTGGCAGGAGCTAGTCCTGGCTATGAATAATGACAAAAGAATGACAGAATTTTGTGGTCGTTATCATAGAGTGTCGGGAAAGGCTCCATTCCCTGGGGAAAACCCGTTGGCGAGCTAGCTTTCATGACTGTTTGGATCCTGGGTCTTGTGGACCCAGCCTACTGATGCTGAGCTGGCCAGGCTCACAAAAACCAGAATACAACTGTTTGCTCTTTGGGAGAAGGGGGAAACCAACCTTATTAGCTAGGGAAGTCACAGTATAGGCTAGCCTTGTGTTGTGTGATTCTTGTTTTGTCTTGTAACTGTTCTCTCTCCTGGCTCATGGAAATCCTTGTTCTTTCTAAAATGAGCCATCTTTGGTTTTATTAGAAGTGCTCACAGGTGGTGCCCAGGAGCTGGGGGTGGGGGAGATAAGGGAAAATGGGCAAACTGAGGCACGCTGCACCTTTTAGGGGGAGAGGAAGTGGAATTTCTGTGAGTTGCCAGTTTCCGGAGACTAGATAGCACAGGGGAGCTATTCAGAGGACTTGGAGACTGGCTGCCCTATGATGGTCTGTGGGGAGATCTCCTAAGATGACAGGAGTCCCCCTGAGCCTGCCAGCTTTGGGGGCAGCTCAGTTGAGCATTAATGACTGTTTTCTCAGTCACTGTCTCCCAGGGGCTAATTAATGCCGGCTCTGCTGCCCCCAGGGCCCAGTTTCTGCAGTTCATCTTTATGGATGGGTGGCCATTCCTCTGCAGATGTTGGGAGAAGGCAGGCGCCAGGTATCCTTGTCCGAGGTGAGGCTGCATATCGGGGATGTGGGGGTGGCAGGGGAGAGTTTGGGATTGCAATGCAGGCTGGATGGGGGAGTGGGCGTGGGAGCCGGGGGGCAGGGACTGGGATAGATGGGGGAACAGGACAGCAGAGGAAAAAAGCCCCCATGTCCTCTGCGTCCATCAGTCCTTTCTTCCCCTGGTATCTAGGCTCTGAACAGAAAGATGTTCCCCACTCAGATTTGCCTCAGGCAGTCCCTCACCCAGCCCTGGCCCCTCCATCTCCACCCTCTTGCATCACCCTGTCTAGCCAAGTGCTTTGACGGTGCCGGGGGAAGGACCGCATGTGCTGGTGGGTCCCTCCTCAGCAGACCCTTGCTTGCTGAATGGAGCTCTGTCTCCAATCTTCATCCTTCCCCTTGCACGAGGGGATGGGGGCTCTCAGGACACCTTCAGCATGAGCATCGATTTCCTGGGGAGCCGCGTCTCCGCGTAATGACCAGCTCAAACCAAGAGCTCAGAGGGGGGACGTGTTTAGTACCCAGACCCCTGAAAAAGAGCCGTGAAAAATTAGAGCCTTTTCATCAAATCTTTCCCAGACTTTTCATGGACAGAAGGGGCCATTTCCCACAATACCCTTGGGTGACCATATTGAAGTCAGTCGAATTCTCTTTGGGGTCCTTTGCATTCATTGGAAAGGTTCTGTGTTATTGGGGACCGGGATGACATGACACCTTTCTACGGGGGCAGGTGAGATGGGACGTGTTATGGCTGGAGGCTGAAGCTAGACAAAATCAGCCTGTAAACAAAAGTGTAAATTTATAACCATGAGTGTATTTAACAACGGGCACCATCTACTGATGGGCGCTGTGGATTCACGACCCCTGACAATTTTTAAGCCGAGATGGGGTGTTTTTTGAAAAGATCCGAGCTAGAAATTAAATCAAGGAAGTTCTCTAGAGGTGGCTGTCAGCCTTTCCAGATGAATGGACCCCTTTCAGGAGTCTGATTGGTCTTGCCTCCTGCCAAGTTTCCCCTCATTTAAAAATGACTTGCTTCCGAAATCAGACGTAAAAATACAGACGTGTCAGCCGCCACTATGGTGCCAAATTGCTCATGTTCTCATTTTCACCATCTAATTATCAAAGAAACCCACTGAAATATAAATCCTGTAATTGCATTTCAGTGTATAGCACTGAGAGCAGCATAAAGAAGTCACTGTCTGTATAAAATTTTAGTTCGGACAGAGTTCCCTAGTACCTTTTCTGTAGCCTGTTGTAAAACTAGGCAAAGATCTAGATGAGCTGCTGCACCCCCCTGGAAGGCCTTTGTGTACTCCCAGGGGTGCATGTCCCCCTGGTTGCGAACCACTGCGCTAGAGGTGGCCACGAACCCACTCGTCCATGCATCGATGAGAAAACACTTCAAAAGCCCAGATGAAGCGATGCATCAGATAGAATCATAGAATCATAGAGTATCAGGGTTGGAAGGGACCTCAGGAGGTCATCTAGTCCAACCCCCTGCTCAAAGCAGGACCAATCCCCAACTAAATCATTCCAGCCAGGGCTTTGTCAAGCCTGACCTTAAAAACCTGTAAGGAAGGAGATTCACCACCCGGTCCCTAGGTAACCCATTCTGTGCTTCACTACCCTCCTAGTGAAAAAGTTTTTCCTAAACCTAACCCCAACCTAATATCCAACCTAAACCTCCCCACTGCAACTTGATACCTTTACTCCTATCACTGAGAACAGTCTAGAATCCATCCTCTTTGAAACCCACTTCATGTAGCTGAAAGCAACTATCAGATCCCCTCTCATTCTTCTCTTCTGCCAGACTAAATAATCCCAGTTCCTTCAGTATCAGGAGGTAACCAAGTTAGTCCTGTATCCACAAAAACAGAAAGGAATCCGATGGCACCATACCTAACAGATTTATTTGGGCATAAGGTTGAGGTTGATGGATTTCCACTCCATATGGCTAAATTTAGTTCTCTTAGCCTCTCTCATAAGTCATGTGCTCCAGCCCCTAATCATTTTTGTTCCTCTGCTGGACTCTTTCCAATTTTCCACAGCCTTCTTGTAGTGTGGGGCCCAAAACTGGACACAGTACTCCAGATGAGCCGTCCCAATGCTGAATAAAGGGAATGATCATGCCCTTGATCTGCTGGCAATGCTCCTACTTATACAGCCCAAAAATGCTGTTAGCCTTTTGGCAACAAGGGCACACTGTTGATCATGTCAGCTTCTTTTGCACTGTAATCCCCAGGTCCTTTTTTGCAGAATTTCTGCCTAGCCACTCGGTCCTACTCTGTAGCAGTGCATGGGATCTTCCGCCTAAGTGCAGGACTCTGCCACTGTCTTGTTGAACCTTACCAGATTTATTTTAGCCCAATCCTCTAATTTGTCTAAGTCCCTCTGTATCCTATCCACCTACTCCAGCGTCATTTCTATACCTCCCAGTTTAGTGTCATCTGCAAAGTTGCTGAGGGTGCAATCCATGCCATCCTCCAGATCATTGACAAAACCCCCAGGACCGACCCTTGGGGCACTCCACTTGATACCAGCTGCCAACTTAGATATGGGCCATGATCACTACCCGTTGAGCCCGATTACTGGCCAGCTTTCTATCCACCTTAATAGTCCATTGATCCAGCCCATACTTCTTAACTTGCTGGCAAGAATACTGTGGGAGACCATATCAAAGATTTGCCTAAAGTCAAGGAATACCATCCAATGCTTTCCCCTCATCCACAGAGCCAGTACTCATCATAGAAGGCAATTAGATTAGTCAGGCATGACTTGCCCTTGGTGAATCCATGCCTGATTGTTCCTGATCACATTCCTCTCCTCTAAGTGCTTCAAAATTGATTCCTTGAGGACTGCTCCATGATTTTTCCAGGGACTGAGATGAGACTGACTGGCCTGTAGTTCCCTTTTTTAAAGATGGGAACTACATAGCCTTTTTTCCAGTCATCTCGGGACTCCCCCGACGCCATGAGTTTTCAAAGATAATGGCAGTGGCTCTGCAATCACATCTGCCCAACTCCTTTAGCATCCTCGGATGCAGTGCATCTGGCCCCATGGACTTGTGCTCGTCGTCCAGCTTTTCTACAATAGTCCCTGAACCACTCTTTCCCCACAGAGCGGCTGGTCACCCCTCCTCATAACTGTGCTGCCCAGTGCAGTAGTCCTGGGAGGTAAGAACAGAAACATCGGCCAAGCAGTGTCAAGAGGTTGCATGGGGGATCTCATAGACTCATAGCCTTTAAGGTCAGAAGGGACCATTCAGATCATCTAGTCTGAACTCCTGCCTGAACAATGCGGCCACACAATCCTCACCATCCGCTTCATATACAACCCCTACCTAATTCTGAGTTATTGAGTCCTCAAATTGTGGTTTGAAAGACCTCAAAGCTGCACGAGAATTCCTCCCAGCAAGTGACCCATGCCCCATGCTGCAGAGGAAGGCGAAAACCCTCCAGGGCCTCTGCCAATCTGCCCTGGAGGAAAATTCCTTCCCTACCCCAAATATGGCGATCAGTTAGACCCTGAGCATGTGGGCAAGACACACCAGCCAGCACCCAGGAAAGAATTCTCTGTAGTAACTCAGATCCCAACCCAGCTAACATCCCATCACAGGCCACTGGGCATATCTACCAGCTGATAATCAAAGATCAGTTGCCAAATTAATTGTCAAAATTAGGCTATCTCATCATACCATCCCTTCCATAAACTTATCAAGCTTAGTCTTAAAGCCAGCTATGTCTTTTGGCCCCATTACTCCCCTTGGAAGGCTGTTCCAGAACTTCACTCCTCTAATGGTTAGAAACCTTCGTCTAACAAGACATAAATTCCACTTAAGTATAAAACCCACCCCAGCCTTTTGAAGCCAAGCCCTGAAGCTACACCCTTCTGATAGGTTGGTGGTCATGGTCTGTTATGAACTTGCTAAGTGTGAAGGACAGACCCCAACCAGGGCCCTGGGGCAATCTCTGGGAAGCTTCTTAGCCAAATGTGTTGTTGTTTTACGGTGTTTTCTCTGTCCTGCTGTCACCTTATGACTTGAATCACAGAAATGTAGGACTGGAAGAGCCCTCAATCTATCCACTCTCTTGAGACAGGACTAAATATTATCTGGACCCCTTGACAGGGGTTTGACTAACCTGTGCTTAAAAACGTCCCAAGACAGAGATTCCACCAAATGCCCCGGGTCATTTCTCCCACGGCTTCGCTACCCTGTTAGAAAGTGTCTCATAACATCTAACCTAAACCTCCCTTGCTGCAATTTAATAAAGGGGCTTGCTTCATTACAGCTGCATGCTCATTTATACATGTGGGCAAATCTGCAGTTAATAGCACCTGGAAAGAAAGACAAATACCTGAAAATCCAAAGATATTTTTTCACAATTTTAGCCTAAAATGTTAGGGTTTTGCTGGTCCCAAACTGAGAAAAACTTTGGGCTATTTCAAGGGAAAGCTGGGAATTTTCCATAAAGGTGGGACATTTCCCATTTTATTGAAAAAAATTAATAGTTTTCTACCTACTGAGGGGAAGGGGAAATCCATCTGCTGGGAAATTTCTGACTTGTGCAGGTGTAAATATTTTGAGGGAAACGTTGGGTTGAAGCAGACAAAATCAGAGCCTTTTGCTGGCCATCAAAGATATATCATGAATGATAGTGCTTGGGTGTGAGTTGAAGGTGGGGGATCTGGTGTAGAAATAGCCAGACTGGGTCAGAATAATTCCCTTTTCATACAGAATCCATCCCTGACCCGGGCCAATCTCGCAAGCTGTGTGAGCAGGTATAATAAAAACCTGCAGCAGAAGGTGGGTATCTGCACACACAACCCGTGTAAAATTCCCTTTTCTCTTTTGAATTTCTCATTGTAAGTTCATGGGCTGTCTCCTTGTTCCTGTGCCATGTGACAGGGAGGGCAGAACCCGCCAGGCTCTTTTCTCGGTCCCATTTTCATTGTGTCATGCTCCCCCTTACGCTTTGCACAGCCCTGATCTTTCTCGTCTCTCTTCACAGGAGAGTTTTCCTAGAGCCTGACCTGTCCCCAAGCCCCTGCTCATTCTGCATTTCCCGTGTGGTGCTGGGAGGGGTCCAGGGCTGCAGGCAGGATCCAGATGCAGGCGAAGGGCTGTGAGAGTGTTTCCAAACTGGTACCAAGTCCCCTCTTCGCCGGCTCTTCAATGAACTAAGAGACTGAGCCCCTCTCAGGTAGGTTTTCTGGACATCCTGTGTAGCAGCTGTGCATGCTTGGAAATATGCAGCAGTGTGCTCGGCCTGGTGTGCCTCTCATTAACTTTACCCCGAATCTTGTGGTATCCAGAGCTTTCCTACAGGCCCCCTCCTGAGTCATGGACTCAAGTCCAGGCTATCACGGCCGCCGTGTCTAACTTCAACTCCCAGCCACTGGATCGGGTTAGACTGTTCTCTACTAGATCAAAAAGCCCATTATTCAAATGATTGTTCCGCGTGGTGGTACTTCTAGACTGGGATCGAGTCGCCCTTTAACCTTCTCTTTGTTTAGCTAAAGAGCTCGAGCTCCTTGCATCTCTCACTGTCAGGCAGGTTTTCCAATCCATTAATCATTTCCGGGGCTCTTCTCTGAATCCTTTCCAACTGACCAACCTCCTTCTTGAATTCTGGGGCCTGCTAACACCAATTAGGCTGTTTTCCAAGTGGAAGGTTATTTCAGAACCTCCCTCCTGTCTCTCCTTGGACTCTATGAATCCCCTTTTCACCCCTTCATGGGCATTGCAGAGAACAGAATTACCTGCATTTCCCTCGGCATGCCTGTAACACTTGGAGCTTGGTATTATAACAATGACTAGAATGCAAGCTCATGCTTCAGGGCTTCAGTTGGTCATCTGAAGTGGTCAGGAAGTTATTCCCCCCCCCCCCCCAGTGTAGTCTAGATGAAATTACTACAAAGTGGGTATACAACTGGCCTAAAGACTGTCCTCAAAGAATAGTTTTCATGGTTCTCAGTCAAACTGGGAAGACGTATCTAGCTGGGTTTGCAGGGGTCAGTCCAGGGTCTGGGACTAGTCAATATTTTCATTAGTGACTTGGATAATGGAGTGGAGGGCGCACTTATGAAATGTACAGCTGATCCCAAGCTCGGAGGGGTTGCAAGCACTTTGGAGGCCACGATGCGAATTCAAAGCCACCTCAACAAATCAGAGAATTGGTCTGAATTCAACAAGGTGTCACTGAGAAAATGACAAGTGTGAAGTACTTCCCTTAGGGGGCGGGGAAAGTCAAAGGTGAGCCAACAAAGTGAAACAGCTGTGAAAAAAGCCTAATATTCTGGGGCGTATTAACAGGAGCGTTGGATATCAGACATAGGATGTAACTGTCCCGCCCTACTTGGCACTGGGGAGGTCTCAGGTGGAGTATTGTGTCCTGTTCTGGGCACCACACTTCCAGACAGATGTGGTCGAACTGGAGAGAGTCCAGAGGAGAGCAACATGAATGAGGAAAAGTTTAGAAAACTGACCTAGGAGAGGAGGTTAAAAACACAGGGCATGTTTAGTCCTGAGAAACGAAGAACAGTCTTTGCATTCATTACGGGCTGTTATAATAAGGACGGGACTCCATTGTTCTCCATGTCCACATAATCTGCAGCAAGGGAGGTTTAGGTTAGAGGTTAGGAAAAAGTCCCCACTCTGGCCCCGTCTCTTCCCTGCCTCTTCCCCTAAGTGCGCCACATTCCCGCTCCTCCTCCTTCCCTCCCATAGCTTTTTATGCTGCAAAACAGCTGTTTTGCAGCAGCAAGCGCTGGGAGGAGAAGCAGGGATGGCACACTCAGGAGAGGCAGTGGAGGCGAGCTGTGGGTGGGGAGCTGCTGGTGGGTGCAGAGCACTCACCAATTTTTCCCTGTAAGTGCTCCAGCCCCAGAGCACCCACAGAGTTGGCGCCTATGTCTGTAGTGATCAGTGGCCACTTCCACCAAAAATCCTGCCACATTCAGGTTGCTTCCAGTCACCAAAGACAATGCCCGTAACCACCCTGGAATATAGGTTTATAACTAGGAAAAAGAAAGAAGAGAGTTGTTCACAGGTTAAAGTGAGCAAATACATACGCATCAATGAGTTGTCATTGAAATCCTGTGACTGACCGACTTGTAGAGAGATCTATCCCTTCAAAATGACTTTGTTTTATTTCCTTCATTCAGCTTCTGAGACCACAGGATGAACCTACTTGCACATAGCATTTCAAAGGTGTGACAGGGCCATTAACCAATCCATTGCATTGCAATGATCCTTGCTTGCCCATCTGATCTGGATAGTCCTTCTGGATGGGTGGGGGGGAGGGGTCCCAAGCTCAGAGTAAACATTTTCTATAAAGCAAAACATACATATTTTCTTATAGCTTGGAATACCAACATTGTAAGCGAGACTAATACCAGCAGCAATTTACAAGCGTTACATAGAGTCGAAACACCAAATACATTCTCATGAGCAAAACTACCATACAGGTGAATTGCTTTGGCCTCCAGTATGAGTTTGTTAGTCCTTAGCTTTTTCCTGCTGTCTTGGCAAGGGCAGGCGCTTGTTTTGCCAGTGTCATGGTGCATCAGACTGGTAGACAAAGGAACACTGAGTGCCAGTGTCTGGAAGTCAAAGCTAGACAAATTCAAACAAGACATAAGGTGTAAATTTTTTAAAGTGAGGGTCAGTAACCATGAGCAGAAATTAGTGAGGGTTGGGTTGGAATCTCCAACGTGGAACAACTTTAAAACAAGATTGAGCTGTTAAACCATTATCCAAAGAGGGCTGGCACAATTCGTCAGCACATTAAATCACTGGTGACTCCGTTCTCCTCCCCACTCAGATTCCAGTGAGGTCCCTTGCCATGGACGACACCAACTGGACATCCGTCTCTGAGTTTGTGCTTCTGGGTCTGTCCGAACGTCTGGACCTGCAGCCACTGATCTTCGCAGGGCTCCTGACCACATATCTGGTGAACCTAGCCGGCAACTCTCTGCTGCTTGGGGCAGTGTGGGCTGACCCCCGGCTCCGCAGCCCCATGTACTTCCTCCTCAGCCAGCTGGCTGTGGTGGATGTGAGCTTTGCCTCCATCACCCTTCCCCAGGCACTGGTGCACGTCCTGACCCAGCACCGGGCTGTCCCCTTTGCCAGCTGCATGGCCCAGCTCTTCATCTTCATGGCTGTGGGCAACATGGAGGGCTACCTGCTGGCTGCCATGGCCTATGACCGATATGTGGCCATCTGCAACCCGCTGCACTATGCCACCGTGGTGACACGGCCCCTGTGCCTCAAGATGGCCGCCATCTCCTGGGCCGTGGTGATCCCCCACTCCCTGCTGCACACAGTCATGGCTGCCCGGCTGCGCTACTGCAGCCGCCGCTTGCAGCACTTCTTCTGCGATCTGCCGCCCCTGCTGCACCTTTCCTGCACCCGCCCCTTCTCCAACGAGTTGGCCGCCTTCACAGAAGGTGTCCTGGTGGTGCTGGCCCCTTTTGTCTTCATCCTGGCCTCCTATGCCTGCATCGGGGTCACTGTGGGCCGCCTGCGCTCCTCCCACGGCCTGCTCAAGGCCCTCTCCACCTGCGGCTCCCACCTGACAGTGGTGATTCTCTTTTATGGCACTGTGACCTGGCTCTATTTCCGCCCAGCCTCCAGCTATTCCCAGGAGCGTGACCGGCAGGTGGCCATCTTCTATACAGCGGTGGCACCAGCCCTGAACCCCCTCATCTACAGCCTGAGGAGCAAGGATGTGGCTGTGGCCCTGAGGAGGGCAAGGAGGAAGATCCTGGCTCGGGGTGTGTGAGACCAGTGTGTGGCTCCGTCAGTGCACTGGGTATGAACTTTTCAATCAAGATGTGTCCAGGGAACCTTTCCCCCTTAGATCCACCAGGATACCTGGGTTCTTTTCTCCTCAGACATGAGGCTGGTGGAACTAACACATATACAGGGTCACACCCACCTACACACGCACACACACACGTATACACAACCCAGGTCTTTCCATAGAAAAAGGGGTAAATTAAGGGATGTTCTCAAGGGCATGGCCAGACTGGATCAGCCACAAGGCCTGTTGTATTAATTTAGATAGTAAAAATGGGCCCAACAAGTCAAAATTGTGAACATAAGTGTGGCCATATTGGGTCAGACCAAAGGTCGATCTATCTCAGTGTCTTGTCTGCTAACAGTGGCCAATGGCAGGTGCCCCAGAGGGAATGAACAGAGCAGGAATCATCGTATCCATCTCCTGTTGCCTGTTCCCAACTTCTGACAAACAGAGGCTAGGGACACCATCCCTGCCCATCCCGGCTAATAGCCATTGATGGACCTATCTTTCATAAACTTATCTCGTTCTTCTTTTAACCCTGTTACAGTCTTGACCTTCACAACATCATGTGGCAAGGAGTTCCGCAGGGTGACTGTGCGTTGTGTGAAAAAAAATACTTCTTTTTGTTTGTTTTAAACCTGCTGCCTACTCATTTAATCGGGTGACTCTTAGTTGTTGTGTTATGAGGAGTAAATAACACTTCCTTATTTACTTTCTCCACACTGGTCATGATTTTATAGACCTCTTTCATATCCCCCCCTTAGTGGTCTCTTTTCCAAGCTGAAAAATCCCAGTCTTCTTCATTTGTCCCCATGTGGAAGCTGTTCCATGTCCCTAACCCATTTTTGTTGCCCTTTTCTGAATTTTTTCCAGGGCAATCTATCTTCTTTGAGATGGGGCGACCAGATCTGCACACAGTATTCAAGGTGAGGGCGTACAGTGGATTTATATCAGGGCACTATGATATTTTCTGTCTTATTATGTGTCCTTTTCCTAATGACTCCCAAGATTCTGCTTTTTGGACTGTTGCTGCACATCGAGTGGAGATGGGAATTATGTGGGGGCCGTTCTCTGGCCTGGTCAGAGTAGATGATGACAGTGGCCTGAGAATCCATGAAAAAGCCACAGCCCCTGGGAAGAAATCATGCCTAGGACCTTTGAGTAGAACTGCAGGATCTGGTACAACCTCATAAAGCCCTGTTGGTGGCTTAGCCACTGGGCAAGAAGCCGTGACAGAGGCGCCTTGGTGAAGGGTCCCCAGGTCTTTGCAGCTCAGTCCAGACAAACTCACTCCACCAACCATCCATCTTACGGGATCTTTAGCCATAAAGAGGACCCTGTGAGGTATCTACAGAAAGCTCATGACTTATCACGACTGGGAGATGTGTGTCCGGGTAATATTTAAGTAATAAAGTAACTCTACTGAAAGTCCACTTGTGACTGATTGCCCCTCTTCGGCATGCCACCTGTTGTACTGGGATACCTCTGAGTCCGCCTGTTCCACCAGCATGGGCCCCATTTACCTTCTCTTGGTGGGCTCCACAAGCCTCTTCCAACCAAGCACACAGAAAGGGCCATGCCCAGCTACAGAAAGACACAGACTCTCAGATCAGCTCTGGGAAGACTCAGCTCTTTGCCCCTCCCAGTTTCTAATCGCACAAACTAGGTTATGGTATAAACAAGAAAGAAGTTTACGAACTACAAAAGGTAGATTTTTCAGTGGTTATAAGAGATAGCAAATGGAACAAAGCAGATCGCTTTAGTAAACAAACAAAACTCGCAAAGTAAACTTACCACGCTAAAGACATAAGCTATATATTAGCAAATTCTCACCCCAAGTGATAAACAGGCAGGCAGATTCTTAAGGCACAACCTGGCTCGGCTTTGCAGCTCGCATTTCCCAGGTTTTCATACTCAGGCTAGACATCTCTCTTGCCTGGGACTGTCACTTCTCATAGTTCAGTCTCTGTCCCTCAGGTGTTTCCAGGTATGTTGTTGCAGGGAGAATGAGGTTCTCTCCCTTCCCCCCCAATATCATTGTCCCCCCTTTATCTCTTCTTTCCCCTTGTTGGAAAGCTCTTTTGCTGTAGGGTGACCAGATGTCCTGATTTTATAGGGACAGTCCCGATTTTCGGATCTGTTTATCATATAGGTTCCTATTACTCCCCACCCCCTGCTGTCTGGTCCTCCTATTTTGCTGAGACCTGAGTCAAACAGTTCCCATTGTGTAGAGTTATCTCTGAAAGGTTTCCACTGAACACAGCTCTTGGGGTTATCCTAGTGCTTGTGTACATTTCCTCAATAAGCCATTGTTTGGCTTTTTTACTGGTGTGCCTGAAAAGCTGCTTCGGTAACACATCCACAGCCAGCCTCCATAACTTCCCATACAACGATAACACGTCCAGTCCAATGAGACATGGATGTCTCATAGATCCAGACTTTTAGAATGATACCTCACAAGACCTATCATGTACAAAACATCTCCTAATGACATGACAGCGGTGAATATCGGGGTGTCAAGGTGTTACCCCACTTTATAGACTGTGTGTGAAAATGAGTCCCAGGATTCATGCGTCCTGGTGACAGCCCATTCAAGCAGGACAGAGTTGTCTTGTTTTTCCTGGATGGCCGGGGGGGCATAATGCAAGTTGTCTAGCCTTGCTCCATCACTACCCTAACAAGCGGAAACCATCGGCAGGTCCATCCCTAGTGAGGTGCGGGGCCCAGGACAATCCCACCCCCACCCCAGGCCCTGCCCCCACGTCACCCATTCCCCCAAGCCTCCACCTCACATCTTCCCGCCCTTACCACACCCTGCCACCATTCCACCCCTTCACCCCCTTTCCCAAGAGACACTGGGAGTGGAGCAGGGTGGTCACTCTGCCGCCCTGGCCTCGCATACCCCTTAAGCTTGGGACCCCCCAAAATGCTGGTTATGGGGCAACCACCCCGAACCGTCCTATGGATGGGGTGGCTCTGACCATCAGAGACTGCTGCAAACAATTTAAACCATCAAAAGTACCAGTACAATGGGTGGGCACTTGCCCTGGCTACAGATCGAGACAAGACTGTTTTTGGGATGACCCGTGTGGGGAAAGGCATTCACTTAGCACAGACCCTGGCAGAAGTGGGAGTTTTCGTGAAGGTTTGGATCTGGTTTTTGTAAAGCCAGGCCACCCTGCAACAGACTGAATCTTTTTGCAGGGTAGGGGGAACCTACCTGCTATGTACAAGCAAGACATTCTCCATGTAGAAGCATGGAGAGGTAGCCGGGGCGGGGGTCCCGAAGGTGCGTCACAGATGCTAAGTGTGACAGCTCAGGCTGTGCCAGCCCCCGGTGGATCTGACCCAAGGCCACATGTGTCTGGCCCAGACGTGAACATCTAGGGTGAAGGATTCCTAAGCCAAGGCAGGGTCTGCCGTGAAGCACTCGAAGAGGGATTCCACTTCTCCCACCACACTCAGAAGCGATTTGCAGTGTGTAACAGCATTTCTGTTGAGCTTATGGACAAGGCTGTTGATTAATCACAGTTAACTCACGCGATTAACTAAAAAAATATTAATCGCGATTAAAAAAATGACTCGTGAATAATCACAGTTTTATTTGCACTGTTAAGCAATAGAATACCTATTGAAATTATTAAATATTTTTGGATGTTTTTCTACATTTTCAAATCTATTGATTACAGTTACAACACAGAATACAAAGTGCACAGTGCTCACTTTATATTATTTCATTACAAATATTTGCATTGTAAAAATGACAACATAAATGGTATCTTTCAATTCATCTTATACAAGTACTGCAGTGCAATCTCTTTATCATGACTGTGTAACTTAAGAATGTAGATTTGTTTTGGTTACATAACTACACTCAAAAACAAAACGACATAAAACTTTAGAGCCTACAAAGCCATTCAGTCCTACTTCTCGTTCAGCCAATCACTCAGACAAATCAGTTTATTTCCATTTATGGGAGATAATGTCACCTGATTCTTATTTATAATGTCACCTGAAGGTGAGAATAGGCATTCACACGGCACTTTAGTAGCCGGCATTGCAAGATATTTACATGCCAGATATGCTAAACATTGGTATATCTCTTCATGCTTTGACCACCATGCCAGAGGATATGTTTCCATGCTGATGATGCTTGTTAAAAAAAATAATGCATTTATTAAATTTGTGACCGAACTCCTTGGGTTGAATTCCATGTCCCCTGCTCTGTTTTACCTGCATTCTGCCATCTATTTCATGTTATAGCTGTCTTGGATGATGACCCATCACATGTTGTTCATTTTAAGAATATTTTTCACTGCAAATCTGACAAAATGCAAAGAAGGTACCAATGTGAGATTTCTAAAGATAGCTACAGCACTCAATCCAAGGTCACGGATAGCAGGTGTTATCTTTTTGAGCCACAATGTCAACGGTCACGAAGCGATGATTCGCCAACCTCTCCTGTAATTTCCTGCAACTTAAATAACAAGATTAAAAAATTTAAAATGCTTCGACCTCATCCTTTTGCACCAGTTTGAAAACATAACTGGGCTTAGAAGCTTTTTAACTAAATGCCGATGTTTTTGTATAGGCAGCAATATGACTGTAATGAGTGGTTATTTCTGGGGAAGAGCAAATGGGATAAGTGGGCCTTTTCCCTTTAGGGAGCACCGGCTCTAATTTGGCATCACGGCAGTGCACTGGCCGGCTCCGGTGGGCAAGGAATGAGACATGGACCTTCCCTGTACTGGGGGCACCAGCTCCCATCCAGTCCAAAATCCAACAGCCACTCCTGGACCTCGTGTGCCAGTGGCCCCATCCCGTCTCCACACTTCAAGGCCCCTTAAATGCTCAGCTTGCAGTAGAGGGGCTCTGGACGGGACGCAGCCTTCTTCTAACCCTTTGAAATCGGCTGGTCTCCTCCACATCTTTTGGACACAGGGATGTGGGGTGGCATGGGCATCCCAACTCTGTGCGCCATAATTGGGAGGTGCTTATCAACTCCAAGCATCTCGCAGAGCTCTGGGCTCGCACCTGGGGGAGAATCTCCGAACTCCGTCCCCTGGACAATGCCCTGCTTGGAGAGATCATGGGACAAACGTCCTGTTAATTACCACAAACTTCCACCGCAGCCCGTCAGCCACTCCGCCTCCACCCCCAGCTGGTGGGGGCTGCAGGGGGCAGAATTCATGGGAGGCTGAGGGGGTCTGGATTGCGTTGGGGGCTTGGAACAGCAGAATTGTTGGGGGGCACAACTGATGGGATGCTGGAGGGGGCAGAATTGTGGGGGGCAGATTTGAGTTTGGGGCTCAAAAGCAGAGCAAATTTCTGGGCAGGAGGATGGGCTGCTGTGGGGGTGACGGGAGCCTCCCACTTCTCTTCCTACTGCTTTCAGCACCAGGACATTCCCTTTAGGGTGCCCAGGGACATAAGCTGCTGCATCACCCCTCTGCCTCCGCAAGAGCAAGTGTGGCTGGAAATCAGTTCCCTGCCGCCCCCCCGCGCAGACACCACTCCTGGCCAAGAGGTGCAGAGAGAACTCAGGAGTCCTGGTTCCCAGTCCCCCCGCCCCCCCCTGCTCTAATCCACTAGCCCCCAGAGCTGGGGATAGAACCCAGGAGTCCTCATTCCCCCATCTCCTCCTGGACTAACCACTAGGTATTATCCCCACACACACATGCACAAGGCAATGGGGCCCCTTCCAAGACTAGAGAATTCACACCCTAAGGTGAAAGCCCAGCCACGGGAGGGGAGTGGGGTCTAGTGGTCAGAGCAGGGAGCCTGGGAGCCAGGACTTCTGGCTTCTCTCCCCAGCTCCGGGAGGGGAGGGGGATTTAGTGGTTAGAGCGGGGGAGGGAGGGGAGCTGGGAGCCAGGACTCCTGGGTTCTCTCCCCGGTTCTGGAAGCGGAGTGAGGTCTCAAAAAGCACAGGTGCCCAGCCTTGGAAGCACATAGGATAGTGTCACCGTCACATCACACTGGGTGCAAAGGGCCCAGCCCTCGGTGCCACCCGGGGGCCGGCCTCTCTTGGTAGCAGGCCAGAAGATCCGAGGCTGGTTCTGCTCTAACGTGGGTTACTGGGAGCACTCGGGGGAGAGGGGGGAGCTTCCTGTGGCCAAGCAGCCCACTCTCCACCCCCCGCTGCAGGCCTGAGACTTCCTGTGCAATTAGCCGCCTGCGTCTGAATCCGTGCAGGCAGGAACGGGGGGTGATGAGCTCCCAGCCCCTCCATCTGCAGGACCCGGCTGGCACGGTGGGGATTGACTCAGGCAGGAGCCCTGGGAGTCGGTGCCAGGGGAGGACTTGTGGATGCCAGGGAAAGGGGCCATAAAAGCCCCAGCGGCGCCCAAGTGGAAAGCAGTGGGCACCGGCACTGACAGAGACGCAGACCCTGCCGCTGCCCAGGTAAGGCGGGTGCCATGGGGCAGGGACCAGACACGGGGCCTTTCCTGGGTAGGGACACCCCCTTTGCACTGACCCCCATCACCTCCTCCCTGGCTGAGACCATCTCTGGTCAGGGGGCTGTCCAGCCACTGTCAGTGGGAACCAGGACGCCTGGGTTCTCTCCCTGGTCCTGGGAGGTGAGTGGGGTCTAGTGATTAGAGCAGGGGGGGCTGGGAGCCAGGACTCCTGGGTTCTCAGTGGTGAATCCCTCCACGCTTTGCCCATAAAGGGCTCTCAGTCCCTTTATCTCTCAGTAGGTGGGAATTTTCTTTCATTCTCTGTCTAATCCCTGCCCTGCTCGGGGGATGCCCTTAGCGATTACTCCACCCTCCTCAGTACCTCTCAGCCTCGGCCTCCCTGTGTTAGTCCTTCTCTCCTCTGCCGGGCCTGGGGCTCTTCTCTGAACCCCTCTCCCGTGGCCTGTGGGTCCAGTTCAGTCTGGGATGGAAGGATCAGTGTTCAGGGCAGGAGGGTGGGCTGCCCAAAGCTGTCTGGACTGTCCCCTCTCCCCTCTGCTCTGACTGTGCATTCCCGATCACATTCAGGCCTTGGGGCTGTCAGCCACCAACCCCGTCCCACCACACTTTGGGCGGGGGGATGTGTATTATGGTACCACTAGGAGGCTGCAGATGACTCGGGGGTGGGGGCATGTGTTGCGCTAAGCACTGTTCAGATCAGGGCTCCGTCATGCCAGGTGCTGCCCAGACCCCGACCGAGATCAGGGCCCCCTGTCGTGCCGGGCGCTGCACAGACCCCGACCGAGATCAGGGCCCCCTGTCGTGCCGGGCGCTGCCCAGACCCCGACCCAGATCAGGGCTCCCTGTCGTGCTGGGCGCTGCCCAGACCCCGAGCCAGATCAGGGCCCCCTGTCGTGCCGCGCACTGCACAGACCCCAACCCAGATCAGGGCCCCCTGTCGTGCCGGGCGCTGCCCAGATCCCGACCGAGATCAGGGCCCCCTGTCGTGCCGGGCGCTGAACAGACCCCGACCGAGATCAGGGCCCCCTGTTGTGCTGGGCGTTGCACAGACCCCGACCGAGATCAGGGCTCCATCGTACCGGGTGCTGCCCAGATCCCGACTGAGATCAGGGCCCCCGTTGTGCTGGGCACTGCGCAGACCCCGACTGAGGTCAGGGCCCCCTGTTGTGCCGGGCACTGTGCAGACCCCGACTGAGATCAGGGCTCCATCGTGCCAGGTGCTGCCCAGATCCCAACCGAGATCATGGCCCCCTGTTGTGCCGGGTGCTGCACAGACCCCGACCGAGATCAGGGCCCCCTGTCGTGCCGGGCGCTGCCCAGACCCCGACCGAGATCAGGGACCCCTGTCATGCCGGGCGCTGCACAGACCCCGACCCAGATCAGGGCCCCCTGTCGTGCCGGGCGCTGTCCAGCCCCCACCGAGATCAGGGCCCCCTGTCGTGCCAGGCGCTGAACAGACCCCGACCGAGATCAGGGCCCCCTGTTGTGCCAGGCGCTGGCCAGACCCTGACCGAGATCAGGGCCCCCTGTTGTGCTGGGCATTGCACAGACCCCGACCGAGATCAGGGCTCCACCATGCCGGGTGCTGCCCAGATCCCGACTGAGATCAGGGCCCCCGTTGTGCCGGGCACTGCGCAGACCCCGACTGAGATCAGGGCCCCCTGTTGTGCCAGGTGCTGCCCAGATCCCGACCGAGATCATGGCCCCCTGTTGTGCCGGGTGCTGCCCAGACCCTGACCGAGATCAGGGCCCCCTGTCGTGCCTGTCCTGCTGTCTGCCCACATTACATTGCCACGCTGCTTCCGGGTCCCTCTATCTCATCTCCCTGCCCGAGGCATCACTCCCCCTCCAGCTCAGTAGCTCCTGCAGATTTAAATCACTGCCTCCTCTTTCCAAAGGGAACTCCATGAACCCCCTTTCCTCACAACACCTTTCACCTGATAACGTCCCTCAGGGCCGCCCAGACGGGGGGCAAGTGGGGCAATTTGCCCCAGGTCCTGGGCCCCGCAGGAGCCACCATGAGAATATAGTATTCTATAATATTGCAATTTTTTTTTATGGAAGGGGCCCCCGAAATTGCTTTTCCCCAGGCCCCCTGAATGCTCTGGATGGCCCTGACATCCCTAAAGATATGTTTGGATGTTGGCTTATTCTTTGCTTTGTAGCCTAAATTGTTATGTGGCGTTATGTGTGGCTATTCCCCAGCTGCCCCAACCCAGAAGTGGCTGCATCTCTCTGCCAGACCAGCCCTCCCCAAACACCAATTCCTTGACACTAGGAGAGGGCAGTGTCAGCCCCATCCTGGGCCGAGGGCACTGGCAGAGGGGCAGGCTCTCACCCACGCGCTCTCCCCAGAGATCCGTGCCCCCCATGGCCGGGCCAAACCAGACAGCAGTGACCAACTTCCTTCTCGTGGGCTTCCCCTCCCACCGAGACCTAAGTCTGCTCCTCTTCTCACTCGCGCTGCCCGTCTTCCTGCTGGGCCTAGTGGGGAACCTGGGCCTGGCGGTTCTGATCTGGGTTGAGCGCTCCCTCCACACCCCCATGTACTACTTCCTCAGCCACTTGGCGCTGCTGGACCTCTGCTCCTGCTGTGCCGTGGGCCCTGTCATGCTGTGGGGCCTGCTGGCCGGCCGGGCTGCCCTCCCCGGCCCAGCCTGCGCCCTCCAGATGTTCCTCTTCGCCACCGCGGGGGACGCCGAGTGTTGCCTGCTGGCTGTCATGGCCTACGACCGCTATGCCGCCATCTGCCTCCCGCTGCACTACCAGGCCGCTGTGCCACCCCACCTCTGCCGTGCGCTGGTGCTGGGCTCCTACGCGGCAGGGGCAGCCAGTGCGGCTGTGCACTCCAGCCTGGCCTTCCGCCTCCCCTTCTGCCACGGCCACACCCTCGACCACTTCTTCTGCATCATCCCGTCCGTGCTGGAGCTGGCCTGTGCCGACACCAGCCTCAACCAGGTCCTGCTGCTGGCCATCTGCGGAGCCATCCAGAGCTTTACCCTGCTGGCCATCCTGGCCTCCTACGGGCTCATCCTCAGGGCCGTGGGGCGGGCGGGCTTGCGCCAGGCTGCCTCCACCTGCAGCTCCCACCTGGCAGCTGTAGCTGTGCTCTACGGGACCATCATCTTCATGTACCTGCGGCCTGAAGGCCACTACGCCGCACAGGCTGACAAGATGGCCGCTGCCTTCTACACTGTGGTCATCCCCACCCTCAACCCTGCCATCTACAGCCTGCGCAATGCCGACGTCAAGGGGGCCCTGGGCAGGCGGCTCCTGGGCAGGCGCCGCATCAGGGTAAACTGAGGAAGGGGCTGGAGAAGGAGTGGCCAAGGAAAGGGGAGATGGAGCAAGATGGCTGCTTAAGGTCTTTCATGGCATTAGTGTAGTGCTTCAGTGCTGACGCAACCTACTCCGATGGGTGAGGGAGGGTAATGCACCTCCCAAGGAGGCAGTCGCTAGGTCTTACGGAGCAATTCTTCCACCGACCCAGTTCTGTGCACACGGGGGTTAGCTGGGTTTAGCTACTTCACTCCGGGATGCGGATTTTTCACACTCTGGAGTGACGTCGTTGGGGCGACCAACTTCTTAGCATAGCCCCGGCCTGAGTAAAATGATCAAAATCTAACCCACAGCCCTTCTGGTTCCCTGCTCTAGCCATGACCATTTTTTCTGTAGACCATATCCTGTCCTCATTCGGACACTGGAAACTAACAGGGAAGTTTATATGAATCCAAACACTGCCCCCCAGTCCCTGTGTGACACCAGGGTGACAACGTGAAACCCTAATGGCTAGTGGCCCTATCCTGTCTCCGCATTTCACAGCCCCTTACATGCTTGGCCCCTAGGAGCCGGCTTTGAATGGGACAGAGTCTGTCTACACCTTCTCCTCACCCTTTGGAATCAGATGGTCTCCTGCAGACATTGCTGGGGGAGAGGGAATCCCTCTAGACTTGGACACAGCAATCTAGGGTTGCAGCCCAACCTCTATAGACCATAGTCAGGGGGTCTTAATGACCCCGAGCATCTCACCGAGCTCTGTGCTCGCACCAGGGGACAAATCTCTGAACTCCATCACCTGGACAATGCCAGTTTAGAGACAAACGTCCTGTTAATTACCACAAACTCCACTGCAACTCATCAGCCACTCCTCCTCCACCCCCAGCTCCCATCCCCGAGGGCACCAGTGCCTAATGATGTGCACAGCAGCGTGGATTCATTATCAGTAATGAAGACGCAGGGGATGAGTTGGACATGGGAGCACGGGGGACCCGAATGGGGGTGGGTGTGCCTATGCTGTGTATTCCTTTGTTAGATAAACAAGGAATTCTTGACTAGATTGGAGCTTGGTTCTAGTGCCTCTGTATTTGGCGCTGGGGAGACCGTAGTCCTAGTTAGGCTGAGCTGACGTCCCTATAACAGCAGGACTGTCCCGATATCAGGGGCTTTGTCTTATATATGCAACTATACTCCCCCAAAAACAAGTCTTCCCATTTAGAAACCCGGCCGTGTAGTGAGAGACACCAGGAGCTCAATCTGTTTAGCCAAACAAAGAGCAGGTGAAGAGATGACTCAAGCCCAACATGGGGCATAAATATTCTATAACAGGCTCTTCAGTCTAGCGGAGGAAGGTCTAACCCAATCCAGTGGCTGGGGAGGTACCTGGCCAACTGCCATAACTGCCATTTTGGAAGGTTCCATTCTCATTGGTGAGGAGGGGTCTAGCCAACTGCCATAACTGCCCCTTTGGAAGGTTCCTTTGTCATTGATGGGGATGGGTCTGGCAAACTTCCATAACTGCCCCTTTGGAAGGTCCCATTGTCATTGGTGGGGAGGGATCTAGCCAATGGCCATAACTGCCACTTTGGAAGGTCCCATTCTGCCTAGGGGGCGGGGTCTGGCCAACTGCCATAACTGCCACTTTGGAAGGTCCCATTCTGCCTGTGGGAAGGGGTCTGGCCAACTGCCATAACTGCCACCTTGAATGGTCCCATTTTGCCTGTGGGGAGGGGTCTGGCCAACTGCCACAACTGCCACTTTGGAAGGTCCCATTCTGCCTGTGGGAAGGGGTCTAGCCAACTGCCATAACTGCCACTTTGGAAGGTCCCATTCTGCCTGTGGGAAGGGGTCTAGCCAACTGCCATAACTGCCACTTTGGAAGGACTCATTCTGCCTGGTGGGAGGGGTCTGGCCATCTGCCATAACTGCCACTTTGGAAGGTCCATGATCACTGGAGAGAGGATTCGGACACAATCACTGGAAATCCCTTTCAACAGGGCAATGGGGCACAAGTGCACCCTCAGGAGCAGCCATTTAAAGGCTCATTCATTCACCGATTCAGTCATGCAAGATGGCTCCTTTCTCATGGCGCCGTCCTCATCGCCGCACCGAGAAACCAAATTGCCTGGGACATATAAGCCTTATAAGGCTTTTGACACAGTCCCCCAGGACATGTGGGTCAGACAAAAGTATAAGGCTGGAGCACAGCTGGTTGAAAGACCGTACTCAAAGCATAGTTGTTGGTGTCACTAGGCATAAATCTAGGTAACTCGGGAAAATGGAAGACCACGAATGTCGATAAAGCCCTCCTGCTCAGGCCTCAATGAACCATTGTTCCTCCATGTTTAACACTTTGTGTAACCTAGTGTAACCTAATGTGTTAATAGCTGTAAAATGTAATGTCAGCAGTTAGTTTTCTGATTGTAATAGCCAGTTCCCTGCTGTAATACACTGGAGCTAAATTGAAGCAAGTTTCAAGGCCACTCTTAGATACAGCATACATGTCTCTGCAGCAGAAAGGGGAGAGGGAGGGGGAAGACAAAAAGATTGAGTGAGAAAAGATACTGCAGCTGGATGGGAAAGGAGGGGGGAGTGAAAGATCAGTTAGTCAGCAAGAAAAAGTTTTGTAGTAAACAACTGGGATATAAAAGGAAGAAACTGCTTGTTTTAAGTGTGCAGGATTTGAGATTGCATTCTCCCTCGCACCTTATTTGCGCTCAAATAAACTTGTGTTTGCTTCTCTACCCTAGTGTGTTTACTGGCGTGGTGCACACCGGGCAATGGACCCCCCTGCTGTTGCCCCCTCGGGCACTTTGTGCCGGCAACATAGTCATCAATGGTTCGCTGTCAAACTGGGAGGGCATATCAAGAGTCATAGACTTTAAGGTCAGAAGGAACCATCATGACCATCTAGTCTGACCTCCTGCACTTTGCAGGCCACAGAACCTCACCCTGTGACGGAGTAGAGAGTGGGGCAGATTGACTGGGGCGTGTTGCAAGAGGTGTTTTGTTGGGACTTTCTGCATTGATGATGGGCTACCAGAGTGTGACTTCACTTGAGGGACGATACCTTTTAATACCTGAGCATGTAACCTGAACCCAGGATGGGGGTTGGGGCCAGGGGACACCTTTTGCCCAGGAAACTGGACAAAGGCTGGAGGAGGAGGCAGAGGGAGGCTGCTGGAGGTGGTTTCAGTTTGGAGCTGCCTGGGAAAATGGAGGGAACCCCAGGATTGGGGTCTAAGCTCTCTGACCCCCAGAAGTACTTGACTGAGGGATCCTGGTTGTACCTACAAGCTCTGTTTGGGATTGTGTTCCTGTCATCCAATAAACCTTCCATTTTACCTGCCATTTGAGAGTCACGGTGAATCGCAGGAAGTAGGGGTGCAGGGCCCTGACTCCGACCTACTCTGTGACACATCCACTCTTGTAATAGACCCCTAACCTCTGGCTGAGTCACTGACATACTCAAATCAGGATTTAAAGACTTCAAGTTACAGAGAATCCACCATTTACACTAGTTTAAACCTGCAAGTGACCCATGACCAACACTGCAGAGGAAGGCAAAAACCCTCAGGATCCCTGCCAATCTGGCCCAGGGGAATATTCCTTCAACTTTCCCTCCCTGGTATTTATCTATCTGATGTATTTATAGAGAGCAATCACATCTCCCCCCAACCTCCGTTTGGTTAGGCTAAACAAGCCATACTCTTTGAGTCTCCTCTCGTAGGGTAGGTCTTCCATTCCTCAGATCATCCTAGTAGCCCTTCTCTGCACCTATTTCAGTTTGAGTTCATCTTTCATGAACATGGGAGCCCAGCACTGCACACAGTATTCCAGGGGGTTTTACCAGTGCCTTGCATAATGGTACTAACACTCCCTTGTCTCTACTAGAATTATCTTGCCTGACGCATTAGGACTGCATTAGCCTTTTTCATGACCGCATCTCATTGGAGGCTCATAGTCTGTAGTGGGATCAGTCCTCAGTTCAGACCTATCCAATATGTTCATTAATGACTTGGATAATGGACTGGAGCGGATGCTTATAAAATGTGCAGCTGACACTAAGTTGGGAGGGGTTGCAAGCACTTCCAAGGACAAGATTAGGTTTCAAAACAACCTCACCAAATTGGAGAACAGGTCTGAAATCAACAAGATGACATTCCATAAAGACAAGTGTGGTTCATGCTATGGAGCGTTTGTGGTGCTGCCAGTGCTGCTATTCTCGGAGCTCCGGTTTTACCTGGATTAGCAGAGAGTGCCATGTGCTGGTTCAGCAGACCTCAATGTTATTTCTAAAGAATACTTGGTCAGTACTTGGTCCTGCTAGTTAAGGCAGGGGCTGGACTCGATGACATTTCAAGGTCCCTTCCAGTTCTAGGAGATTGGTATATCTCCAATTATTATATTATTATAAGAAACAACAGGCTCGGGTTGGTGGCAAAGGTGCTCGGCCAGGGTTTATTGTCAGCAAAGTACAGTTCTAGCCTGTCCAATGCGCTGGCACAGGGATACTAACATATGTGTGTCCGTGACAAAGTAAAGGCTTGGTCAACATAACAGGATGCTATCCCCTTGGCTGCTACAAAGATGTCTTCTCCTTTTATACATCAGTACAAACAAGTTACGCATTATACTCCAGATGTTATTCGTTACCTCCCTTATACCTTGTATCTACTAGTTCAAAATTAACCATCTTCATCCATTATCCTGCCATCCCATCCTTATCTTACGAGGGCTCAGTATATTCCTGTACAATATCTTGGGAATTTGTATACATATTTACTTGAGAACTCTGGGTATTTTTGTACCATCCTCTCCAGACAGGAACTGGCTTACTTGGTTAGCCAAGCCAATACCTGGTTTGTTACCATACTGCCAAGGTCTACCCTAGTTTTCCATAGTTTAGATGGAAGGAGAGACAGCAAGAGACAGCCCAGCTCAGAAAGGCAGCAGAGTGGACCCCCAAAAAGGAGTGGAAGTAAATCTACTCTCCAAAACAGAAGAGTGAGAAATCCTCAAAATCCTCCTGTGACTTACCTATCTCATCGAACTGGAAGGGACCCTGAAAGGTAATGGAGTCCAGCCTTCTGCCTTCACTAGCAGGACCAAGTACTGATTTTGACCCAGATCCCTAAGTGGCTCCCTCAAGGACTGAGCTCAAAACCCCGGGTTTAAAAGGCCAATGCTCAAACCACTGATCTGACTTAAACCTGGCCTCAGCACAAAGGGTCAGAAAAGCTTAAATCAGAGCCCAGAAACAGCAGAGGGATCAGCCAGGAGAAGGAGAAAGACCCTGTCAGTGTCCTAAATGTGGGAAAAGGTTTGACTGGAGCTCAGACTTGATTACATACCAAAGGATCCACCAGGAGAGAAACCCTATAGATGTCCTGAATGTGGGAAAGGAGACAATGGGAGCTCAAAGCTTAGTATCCATCAGAGAATCAACTCAGGGGCACGCCCCTGAGCGTCGTGAATGTGGGAAAAGATTTGGTGGGAATTCAACGCCCACTAAGCACCTGAGAATCCACACAGGAGACCCCATCAATGTGATGAGTGTGGGAGAGGATCCTGGGAGAGGTCAGACTTCATCACCCATCAGAGGGTGCACAGAGGAACATAAGAACATAAGGAAGACCATACTGGTTCAGACCTTGGGGCACTGGGACAGGGGAGACCTGGGAGCCATGGCCCCATCACTTTTTATCCTAGGTAAGGGCAAGCAATGGGGGAAGAGGGGGCAAAGAAGAGTGAGCAGGGGGCAGGGTTTGAGGGAGAAGAGGTGGCACGGAGTGGGTTCTCAGGGGAAGGAGCAATGTGAGGGTGGGGCCTTGGGGAAAAAGTGGTGTGAGGGTGGCTCCTTGGGGGCAATGGGTGGCATCAGGGCGAGCCTTGGGGAGAAGGGGCGGGGCCTTAGGTAGAAGGGGTGGTGCAGGGGCAGAGTGACAGTTCAGTCACCAGTGGCCTCACACTTTTAGAGAATTTCCACTGCACCTGGTCAGACCAATGGTCCGTCTAGCCTAGTTTTCTGTCTTCTGACAATGGCCAGTGCCAGATGCCAGAAGGAATGAACAGAAGAGGGAAATTATCAAGTAATCCATTCCTTGTCATCCAGTCCCAGCTTCTGGCAGTCAGAGGTTTAGGGACACCTGGAGCATGGGCTTGCATCCCTAACTATCTTGGCTAATAGTCAATGATGGACCTGTCCTCCTGAAGAGAGACCCCAACAATCCCCTGAATGTGGGAGATGTCAGACCTTGATAGCCAAGGATAAAAGACATCAGGTGTATTTAGGGCATAGAGGTGAAATACAAGTATTAATTCATGCCATAACATAGGGCCTACACGTCTTAGGTTTGTAAGATATTTAGCTTAGAGAAACAAGTCTTCAAGCCTAGAGTTGTGACATAAGCCACTACCCAATAAGCAGGGCTTAATATGTGCCAGGGCTTGCCAGAGCTGAGCCCCGGTGCCTCTGCACTTGCTGCATCAGTTATTAATGTAAAAACATTGCTTGAGCCCCGGTACCTCTTTCATTACAAATCGAGCACGGCCAATAAGTGACCCTGTCTCATAAGCTGTCACAAGATAGCAATGACTTTAGATCACAGGATGTCATAAGGTAGAATACTGCATAAGGGTTCATCTGCTGATATTTAGGAAACTTTATTGCAATGTACCCGTTAAAGATAGTTAGAGTATTTTGGGGATTTTTGCAGACTCAGAGGGCCGGCAGCAATCTGCAAAGCACAAGTTGTTATGGTGACTGACTGACATAAAGATCAGTGAGTATAAGAGGAACGAACCAATTAGTAGCCTATGAAAAATGGAGCAGCCCACAAGTTGTGGGGTGGGGAAGCTCAAAAAAGTAAAAGGGGTCAAAACCTTCATAAATATGTGCAAACTCCAGTGAGCACAGTATAGCAGTGGTGTTTCGGCCTGCGTGCCTTGGGAGACACCAGGATGACGCCCGCTGATGGTGAGGATGAAGATGAGGAGGATGAGACACTTTAGGCATTTCTGCAAGGAATGGCATGCAGGATGCAAAGGCAAGATGCTCCACTGCAGTGTGCGTGTTGTGGTTTGGTTGGCTGATAAAACTCTTGATTACAGAAATACTGCTGTGGACTATCGAAACTCTCTCTATTGTACACTCACAGATTAAACTAGGTGCAAACTCTCACTCAGGGGTGGGTGATTAGTTAAAGCAACAGTTCTCAAACTTTGGGAGGGGCCTACCAAGGAAGGTGCAGGAGTCTGGCAAGGGAGGCGTGAGCTGTATGGCTTTTTTTTTATTTGAAGAGCTCTGGCTGTCAGCCCCGAGTGGCTGGAGATCATGCAGAAGGGCCATGCACACCCAAGAGGCAGGATAAAGGCAACAGCTGGAGCCCCACCACCAGGGCTTGGGCTCCCCTTCTCCAGCCAATCCTTCACCAGGAGGTGGCTTAGGCTTGGGGTCTCCTTCTCCTCCCTACTGGGAGGCAGCCCGGGCTTGGGCTCTTCTTCCCGTCCCCCTCCCCCATCACTTGGCTGTCAGCCCCAGGGTGGCAGCAACAGCACAGAAGTAAAGGTGGCCATTGGGCACTAAGTCTGCTGTAAAAAGTGATACTGACAAATATAACTTTTCACACGGCCTCCTTTACTTCTACGCTGCTGCTGGCGGCGGTGCTGCCTTTAGAGCTGGGCACCTGGCCAGCAGCTGCTGTTCTCCGCTCTGTCTTCAGAGCTGGGTAGTGATATATATACTTGGGGGAAGTGGGTAAATGACTACAGACACAAAGAAGGGGGGACCCGATCAAATAAGTTTGAGAACCACTGAGTTAAAGTAACCCATGATTATAGATAAGGCTACCCCCTATCATCCATCAGAGAGTCCATGCACGAGAGAGACCCTATCAATGTGCTGAGTGTGGGAAAGGCTTCAGTCCACGCTTGAAGCTTATCCCCTATCAGCGAATCCACCCAGGAGATAAATCCCACCCCTGGAGTTCAAATCTAGCAAGACACAGAGGCTCCCGGTCGGCTAGAGACCGAGGCAGACCAGACATGTTTGTCCACTCTTTCGTGTTTCAGACTGTTTTTCATTATAGGCATTTCACTTTTTACATGGCCTCTGTATGTAGATATGCTGGTATGACCACCATTAGCCCAGCTTTTACTGAAGCTCTCACATGACATTATTGAAGGATAAATGCTATTAAAGCAGAGTGTAGGTGTAAAGAGTTTGACAGGCCTCTTGGGAGTTAACAGTGAACTCTTGGTAGTTGGCATCGAGAGGTTCTTTAGAGTTACTTAAGTAAAGTTTTCATTTTAACAACATCCCTTGTTCCCTGTCTCTTTAGCTGGAGAGTTTTTCTTAGAAAGAAACTCCCCCTTTCTGACTGTCTCTTGGGTAATAATTTGCCAATATTTAAGAAGGAGGGGGGTTAACCATAGGAACAGCCTGCTGAAGGGTGTGGTGACTTCTTCATCACTTGTAGTCCATTGCATCGAGACTGGAAGTCTCTTTCTAAGAGAGAAACTTTAGTTCACCCCGCAGCTCTCGGCTGGATGTAGGAAGGGCTCTGGGTGTTGGGCCTGGAGGGTGCAGTAAGTGAGGTGAGATGGGTCAGAACCGTCCCTTTCTGGAATTGTCTTGGGGCCTTTCTCTGGCCTGTGACGGGGGGTCCCAGTAGATGGTCCAAGTGTGGAATCGATGGATGATCTCGAAACTCTCCCAACTCCAAAGAATCCAGGGCTGTCTTAGGGTCTGGGATCTATGGGTTGGTTCAGTTGTACATTTTATTTCCTGTGTGAATGTGTCTAGCTTCAGCGTCCAACCATTGAATAGGGTTAGACCTTCCTCTGCTAAACTGAAAAGCCTGTTATTAAATATTTATCCCCCATGTTGGTACTTACAGACTGTGGTCGCACCAGGGCCAATTACATAGGAATACACGGCACAGGTACAACCGTCCCCACCTGGGTCTCCCTGTGTTCCCGTCTCCAACTCATCCCCTGGTGTGTTCATTACTGATAATGAAGCCACACCGCTCTGGGCATCGTTAGGCACTGGTGCCCTCAGGGATGGAAGCCGGGGGTGGAGGCGGAGCGGCTGATGAGTTGCGGTGGCAGTTTGTGGTAATTAACAGGATGTTTGTCCCATGATATCTCCAAGTTGGGCATTGCCCAAGGGTCCAAGTTCAGAGATTCAGCCCTGTGTGCGAGCCCAGAGTGTTAGGACATAGATAGGCTATACTGTAAGAATGTAGGTATATGTTTATCATTTAGCTAGTTATAGAGGTATAAAAGAAAGAATCAAAATCACCGTCTGCTTGAATAGGGCCTTTTCTCACTGTGACAGTCTGAGGCCTTTGGCTAAGCAGCAGAGGTAGCCATAAGCTGGAAAACGTATGGTCCCATCCTTACATTCCACTAGTCACACTGAAATAAGGTGCTATGGGGCCGTTAGGAATACAGTCCTGGCCTGATAATGTCCATCACCTCCAGAGAAAGGGAAGAGCCTAGAAGATTTAAAGAAAATGTAGTTTAATAGCATCCTGCCTGGCAAGGACTCACTTTTCCATAGCAGGGGTGTGAAATCCTCATTTCTTTGTTGTTCTAGCACTGTAGTCTCCATTGCAGAACTGGAATTAATTTGCAAAATGGACACCATTAAATTAAGCTTGAATAAAGACTGGGAGTGGATGAGTCACGATACAAATTAAACCATTTCCCCATGTTCATTTGTCCCTCTACTGTTACTCACACCTTCTTGTTAACTGTTGGAAATGGGCCATCATGATTATCACTACAAAAGTTTTTTTCTCCTGCTGATAATAGCCCACCTTCATCAATTAGTCTCATTAGAGTTGGTAGGGAACACCCATTTTTTCATATATGTATATATCTTCCTACTGTATTTTCTGCTGCATGCATCTGATGAAGTGGGCTTTAGCCCATGAAAGCTTATGCCCAGATAAATTTATTAGTCTCTAAGGTGCTACAAGTACTCCTTGTTCTTTTCACTTCCCTATTGCTTGTCTGTATAATCTCTGTCTGGTTCTGTGATTGTTTCTGTCTGCAATTTTGTTGGGTGTAAACCAATTAAGATGTTGAGATATAATTGGTTAGATAATCCTGTTACAATATGTTAGGATTGGTTAGTTAAATTTCAGTAAAATGATTGGTTAAGATATGGCTAAGCAGAATGCAAGTTTTACTATATAATCTGCAGTCGATCAGGAAGTAAGGGGGGGAATGGGAACAGGGAATGGGGGTGGGAGCGTGGAATCATGTTTTGCTAAGGAGGTGGGTAGAAACAGGGACACAGGCCAGGCTCTGTGGTGTCAGAGCTGGGAAGGGGGACACTGAGGAAGGAAACTGGAGTCATGCTTGCTGGAAGTTCACCCCAATAAACATCGAATTGTTTGCATCTTCGGACTTCTGCTATTGTTGGTCTCTGTTCATGCGAGAAGGACCCTGGAAGTAAGCCCTCTAACAGCCCAGAGCTCTGTGAGATGCTTGGAGTCATTTAGGAGAAGGCGAGGATGGGCCATGTCCCATCCAGAGCCCCCTTCTAGGGACCGAGCGTTTAAGGGGGGTGAAATGCAGAGACAGGACAGGGCCACTGGCTGCAGGACTCTTTGCCTGAGGATTTTGCAAGGGTCAAGACTATAACAGGGTTGAAAAAGGAACTAGATTGGTCCATGGAGGATAGGTCCACCATAGCCAGGCTGGGCAGGGATGGTGTCCCAAGTCTCTGATTGCTAGAAGCTGGGAATGGGTGACAGGGGATGGATCACTTGATGATTCCCTGTTCTGTTAATTCCCTCTGGGGCACCTGGCATGGATCACTGTTGGAAAACAGGATACTGGGCTAGATGGACCTTTGGTCTGACCCAGTCTGGCCATTGTTATGTTCTTATGTACTTAAACTAGTGTAACCCTTCTGCTCCTCTGAGTTGGCAGCAACAAGGGCCGGGTTCAGTATCCAGGGGTTTCGTTTCAATAACACAATGCCAAACCAGCTCGAGCCCCCACCCAGTGACCTGGGAAAATCTTACACACACCCCTAAGTGCCTCGAAGAGGCAATACTTCCCCTCTCATAAGCACAGAGTCTCAGTGTAGTAGAAAAGGTTTAATTACATGTGATAAACAACAAGCATTAAATTGGGAAAACACCTTAACTAGAGTTCATAGACCAAACTGTGAGCAAAGACCCACCCCAGGAAATTGGGCCGTGTCCTTTTCCCTGGGCTCTTGAGTCAGACCCCCAATCACACCCATCCCAAAAGTCCCACAATCCAAAGTCTCTGTCCTGGGTCAGTGCAGCCCCAAAGTTTGAGAGTCTATCTGCGACATCCCTCCCCTCAGCCTGAGTAGAACGTGGCCAACTGCCCTGCCTCTCCATGAGTTCTGCTTCCGCCTTCTCCACAAACTGTTCCGCCTTTACCAGCCACTCCGCTCTGCTCCTCCAGCCGTCCTCACAAACTGCTCCGCTCTACCAGCAGCTCTGTCCACCAGCTGTTCCGTGACTGCTCCAGCTGTCCCTGCAAACTGCTCGGCTCCGCTCGCTCCGTGGGCCGCTCCAGCCATCCCCACAAACTGTCCACACCACTCTGCCAGCTGCTCTGTTCCACAGTATAGCTTCAGTCCCCCATTAGTTAGCACAGTACTCAGTCCTCTCAGTTCAGTAATTCCAGCTCTTTAGTGATTTCAACTCTAGTGATCTCACTCATAGTAGGGAGCCCAGTGCTAGTGACCATTACCCAAAGTGAGTTCGCACAGTAACCTGTATCTAGATTCTTAAGGGAATAAAAAATCAACTCTGACATTCCACAGTGGAGAGAGGAGTAGTGGAAATGGTGCTTCTGGCTCCACAAGGAGACTGCACACCAGGCACAGATACCTGTCCCCACCCTCTCTCAATTCACTGGGTTTGGAACCCATGTCCCTTGTCTAGCAAGTACACACCCAACTGAGGTTGAGTCAATTTCTGTCACAAAGCAGTCCCACAGCTCAGCAGCCTGGGATGGGGTAGGTGTGCCTATGCAAATACACTCTCTGAAATTCTTTCCCCCAGACGTCAGGGTAGAGCTCATCCTGACTCTGCTTACACTAGGGTAACCAGACAGCAAATGTGAAAAATCGGGACAGAGTGGGGGGTAATAGGCGCCTATATAAGAAAAAGACCCAAAAATTGGGACAGTTCCTATAAAATTGGGACATCTGATCACCCTAACTTAGACCTGGGCTACACTAAGAAGTTGGTTGACCCAGCAATGTCGCTCCAGGGTGTGAAAAAGCCATACCCAGGAGAGATGTGTGCACAGCACTGGATCGGTGGAAGAATTGCTCCTTAAGACCTAGTGACCGCCTCCTTGGGAGGTGCATACCCTCGTTCACCCATCGGAGAAGGTTGCGTCTGCCCTGAAACACTACACCAATGCCGTTGCAGACCTTAAGCAGCCATCTTGCCCCATCTCCCCTTCCCTTTGCCACCCCTCCTCCAGCCCCTTCCTCAGCAGAGGCGGCTCTAGGCATTTTGCCGCCCCAAGCACGGCAAACAGGCTGCCTTCAGCAACTTGCCTGTGAGAGGTCCCCGGTCCCACGAATTTGGCAACAGCCTGCGGGAGGTCCGCCGAAGCCGCAGCACCTTATGGCGACCGGCAGAGCGCCCCCCGTGGCTTGCCACCCCAAACACGGGCTTGGCGTGCTGGTTCCTGGAGCCACCCCTGTTCCTCAGCCCCCCCAGATGCGGCGCCCGCCGAGGAGCCACCTGGCCAGGGTCCCCTTGACATCGGCGTTGCGCAGGCTGTAGATGGCAGGGTTGAGGGTGGGGATGACCACGGTATACAAGACAGCGGCCATCTTGTCAGCTTGGGGAGCGTAGCTGCCTTCGGGCCGCAGGTACATGAAGATGAGGGTCCCGTAGAGCACAGTTACAGCTGCCAGGTGGGAGCCGCAGGTGGAAGCAGCCTGGCGCAAGCCCGCCTGCCCCACGGCCCCGAGGATGAGCCTGTAGGAGGCCAGGATGGCCAGCAGGGTAAAGCTCTGGATGGCTCCACAGATGGCCAGCAGCAGGGCCTGGCTGAGGCTGGTGTCGGCGCAGGTCAGCTCCAGCACGGACGGGATGTCACAGAAGAAGCTGTTGATGGCGCGGCTGCAGCAGAAGGGGAGGCAGAAGGCCAGGCTGGAGTGCACGGCCGCACTGGCTGCCCCTGCCGCGTAGGAGCCCAGCACCAGCGCACGGCAGAGGCGGGGTGGCACAGCGGCCTGGTAGTGCAGGGGGCGGCAGATGGCGGCGTAGCGGTCGTAGGCCATGACAGCCAGCAGGCAACACTCGGCGTCCGTGGCAGCGGCGAAGAGGAACATCTGGAGGGCGCAGGCTGGGCCGGGGAGGGCAGCCCGGCCCGCCAGCAGGCCCCACAGCATGACAGGGCCCACAGCACAGCAGGAGCAGAGGTCCAGCAGTGCCAAGTGGCTGAGGAAGTAGTACATGGGGGTGTGGAGGGAGCGCTTGGCCCGGATCAGAACCGCCAGGCCCAGGTTCCCCACCAGGCCCAGCAGGAAGACGGGCAGCGCGAGTGAGAAGAGGAGCAGACTTAGGTCTTGGCAGGAGGGGAAGCCCACAAGGAGGAAGTTGGTCACTCCTGTCTGGTTTGGCCTCTCCATGGGGTGGGGGCACAGATCTGTGGGGAGAGAGCGTGGGTGAGAGCCTGCCCCTCTGCCAGTGCCCTCGGCCCAGGCTGGGGCTGGCACTGCCCTCTTCTAGTGTCAAGGATTTGGTGTTTGGGGAGGGCTGGTCTGGCAGAGAGATGCAGCCACCTCTGGGTTGGGGCAGCTGGGGAACGGCCGCACATAACATCACATAACAATTTAGGCTATGAAGCAAAGAATAAGCCAACATCCAAACACATCTTCAGAGACGTTATCAGGTGAAAGGCGTTGGTGAGGAAAGTAGGGTTCGCGGAGTTCCTTTTGGAAAGAGGAGGCAGTGATCTAAATCTGCAGGAGCTACTAAGCTGGTGGGGGAGCGATGCCTGGGGCAGGGAGATGAGCTAGAGGGACCCGGAGGCAGCGTGGCATTGTGATGTGGGCAGACAGCAGGATGGGCACTCAGGACTCCTGGGTTCTCTTCGCAGCTCAGCTACTGACCAGCTGGGTTATGCCCAGCTCTAGGGCTCTGCTTCCCCTGGTGTATTCAGACTGGGAGCTCTTGAGGGCAGAGCCAGTCTCTCTTTATGTGTCTGGCAGCACCTGGCAAGACGGGGCCCTGATCTTGGCTGGGGTCTGGGCAGTGCCTGGCACAAGGGGCACCCTGATCTTGGCTGGGGTCTGGGCAGTGCCTGGCACAAGGGGCACCCTGATCTTGGCTGGGGTCTGGGCAGTGCCTGGCACAAGGGGCACCCTGATCTTGGCTGGGGTCTGGGCAGTGCCTGGCACAAGGGGCACCCTGATCTTGGCTGGGGTCTGGGCAGTGCCTGGCACAAGGGGCACCCTGATCTTGGCTGGGGTCTGGGCAGTGCCTGGCACAAGGGGCACCCTGATCTTGGCAGTGCTCAATGTCATTGTCCCCACTGCAATTTCATCTGCAGCCTCCTACCGGGACCATAACAAACATCCTCATAAAGATGGGATGGGGACACCTGGTCAGGGTTGATGGCTGAGAGCCTAAGGGCTGGGTGTAATGATCGGGGTTGCATATTCGGAGCAAAGAGGGGGTATGGTCCAGACAGCTTTGGGGATCCCCCCTTCTGGCCCTTAACACTGGACCCTCCATCCCAGATGGAACTGGGCACATGGCCGGGGGACAGGAGTTTGGGGAGGGGCCCCAGGTCTGGGAAAGGAGGGAAGAACTAGCAGGAGAGGCTCTGGCTGAGATGTACCAAGGGGGATGGGGTAACCAGATGGGGGGATCCTCTGAGAAGGGCAGATATTAGAAAGGGGGACAGCTGAAGAGAAGGAAGGAAATTGCCTCCCGCTGAGAGATAGAGGGAATGGGATGGGATGGGATGGGAGCCCTTTATGGGCAAAGCATGGAAGGATTCGCCCCTGAGAACCCAGGATTCCTGGCTCCCAGCCTCCTGCTCTAACCCACAAGATCCCACTCCCCTCCCGGAGCCAGGGACAAAACCCAGGTGTCCTGGTTCCCACTGACTGTGGCTGGACAGCCCCCTGACCAGAGATGGTGTCAGTCAGGGAGGAGGTGATGCAGGTCAGTGCAGAGGGGGGTGTCCCTACCCAGGAAAGGCCCCATGTCCAGTCCCTGCCCCATGGCATCTGCCCTACCTGGGCAGCGGCAGGGTCTGCGTCTCTGTCAGTGTCGGTGCCCTCTGCTTTCCACCCAGGCGGCGCCGGGGCTTTTATGACCCCTTTCCCTGGCATCCACAAGTCCTCCCCTGGCACCGATTCCCAGGGCGCCTGCCTGAGTCAATCCCCACCATGCCAGCCGGGCCCCACAGACAGAGGGGCTGGGAGCTCATCACCCCCCGCCTCCTGCCCGCACGGATTCAGACGCAGGTGGCTAATTGCACAGGAAATTGGTGTGTGGGGCGGGGGGGCTGCTGGGCCACAGCTCCACACACATACACACACACACAACATAGAGTGCTCCCAGTAACCCGCTTCAGAGTAGGGCCAGCCTCAGATCTTCTGCCCTGCTGCCAGTCCCTGCGTGGCACCGAGTGCTGGGCCCTTTGCACCCAGTGTGATGTGAGGGACAGGCCATCCCTGGCACTTCCATGCCTGGGCGCCTGGGTTTTGTTAGACCCCAATCCCTTCAGAGGACTGAGGAAAGAATCCAGGAGTCCTGGCTCCAGCTCCCCCAGCTCCCAACTCCTCATTCTCATCCACGCCTCTCTCCTCCAAGAGCCAGGGAGAGGACTCAGGAGTCCTGGCTCCCAGCCCCCCCTGCTCTAACCATTAGCCCCCTCTTCCCTCCCAGAGCTGGGAGAGAACTCAGGAGTCCTGGCTCCCAGCCCCCTCCGCTCTAACCATTAGCCCCCCTCCCCTCCCTGAGAACTAGGGTGACCAGACAGTAAATGTGAAAAATCGGGACGGGGGGTGGGGGGTAATAGGAGCCTATATAAGAAAAAGACCCAAAAATCTGGACTGTCCCTATAAAATCAGGACATCTGGTCACCCTACTAAGAACTGTCGAGAACCCAGGAGTCCTGGCTCCCAGCCCCCTCAGCTCTGACCCCTACACCCCACCACCCTCCCCAAGCTGGGCTGTCATTTAGGGGATTATTTCTCCAGTCTCAGAGGGGCCCCAATAACAGCTGCATTGAGCCCCATTGCCTTGTGCACGTGTGAGGAGGTAGTGGAAACCCAGCCTGCCCTAGACATGGAGTGTGGATTTACCCGGCCGATCGGCTGGACGCCCAGCAGAGAGAAAGAAACGTACATTCACAGCCCTCAAGTGAAATGGGGAGCAGGCCGCGGAGACATTATCTAGCCTGCAGGAATCCTTCCTGGCTCTTGAGGCAGAGACAATGGACTTTGGGGGGATACACAAGGAGCAAAATGACCCTTTAAGTGTCCCCTCCTTGATGGATGTAGGGGCCAGCACTCTCCGGGCCTGTCCAGCCCCCCAACCTGGAGGGCTGGGCTTGCCGGGAACTCGATGTAAGGCAGAAAATTGATTGGAGTAAGATAGAGAGACAAGGTGGGACTGACATGGCTCCAATTACACTATGTACAACAATCGGCAAAGATAGACAATGGGGGACTGATGCGACTCCAACAACACTTCATACAACAACTGGAAAACGTAGACAAAGTGAGGCTGACATGGCTCCAATTCTGCTGTATACAATCAGCAAAGATAAAGAAGGTGAGACTGATGTGGCTCCAACAACGCTACCTACAACAATCGGCAAAGATAGACAAGGTGGGATGGAGACATCTCTGACACCACCACTTAAACACTCGACAAAGTAGCCCAGTGCGACAATGCCATGTCCATCACTAGAAAAGCGCAGTTTGGTGCCTTTTTCTCTAGCTCAGCATCACTTAAATCTCGGCTCTTCGTTGCCGTGCTCAGCGCTGGATTTGCTAGAACTCGGCTGTGCACTGGGGTGTTGGAGTTGGGCGCAAGGCTCAGCTGAGCAAACAGGCTGGAGCAGGACAGGACACAGACTGAGGAAGACTCTGGGGATGCCGGGGGCGGAGGGTCACCCGCAAGGCTGGTGGTGTCTCTGGGGGGTTGCCAGTGAGGCAGACAGGCCAGCGTGGCAGGGAACTGATTTCCAGCCACGCTCGCTCTTGCAGAGACAGAGGGGCAAGGAAGTGGCTTGTGACCCTGGGCACCCTGACGAGAACATCCCGGTGCTGGAAGTGCTCGGAACGGAAGGGGGGGGGGCATTGCCCCCACAGAGGCTCATTCCCCTGCCCAGCAGTTTGTTCTGTCTCCCAGCCCCAAAATGAAGCCTGGCCCCCATTAATTCTGCCCCCTCCAGCACCCCATCAATTGTTCCCTCCAAGAATTCTACTGTTTCAAGCCCCCCACCAATTCTGCCCCCTGAAGCCCCCACGAGCTGTGGTGGGAGTTTGTGATAATTAACAGGACGTTTGTCCCACGATCTCTCCAAGCCAGGCATTGTCCAGGGGACAGAGTTTGGAGATTCGCCCCCGGGTGAGAGTCCAGAACTCTGCGAGATGCTTGGAGCCATTAAGCGCCTCCCGATTATGCTGCACGGAGGTTGGGGTGCAACCTCAGATCACTGGGTCCAATTCCAGGGGGACTCCCCCCCAGCGATGTGGGGAGGAGCCCATCCCATCCCAAAGGGTTAGGAGAAGGTGGGGACGGGCCATGTCCCATCCAGAGCCCCCCTCCAAGGGGCCAAGTGTTTAAGGGGCTGTGAAGTGCAGAGATAGGATGGGGCCACTGGCCATTAGGGTCTCATATTGTCGCTGACAGACTGAGAACACCCCTCATTATCTCCAGAAATGGCTGTTGGATTTTGGACTGGATGGGAGCTGGTGCCCCCTGTCCCAAGAGCCAGGCATCTAGACAGAGGATTCTCTGGACCAACTCCAAGCCCCAACCGGCAGTGGCTGATCTCCAGTGCTTCAGCGGAAGGCAGGGGAAAAAAGAGACTAAAAATATATAATCATAGAAACGTCGGGCTGGAAAGGACCTCGAGACCTCATCAAGTCCAGCCCCCGGTGCCGTGGTAGGACCAAATAAACCTAGAGCAGGTGTTTCTCCAACCTCTTCTTAGAAACCGCCAATGACCAGAGATCCTACAACTGCCCTTGGAAGCCGGTTCTGGAGTTTAACTATCCTCAGAGTTAGAAAGTTTTTCCTAACCTCTAACATAAACCTCCCTGGCTGCAGATCAAACCCTTTACTTCTTGTCCTGCCTTCAGCAAACACGGAGAACAACTGATTCCCCGGCCTCGTATAACAGCCCGGAACAAATGTGGAGATTGTTCTTCTTTTCTCAGGACTAAACATGTCCTGTGTTTTTAACCATTCCTCCTAGGTCAGGTTTTCGAAACCTTTCCTCCTTCCTCTCGCTCGCCTCTGGATTCTCTCCAGTTTGACCACATCTGTCCTGAAGTGCAGTGCCCAGAACAGGACACAATATTGACTAGTCCCAGACCCAGGGCTGATCCCTGAAGGACCCCACTAGATATGACCTCCAGGTTTTACCCTGAACTGTGATAACTACTCTTTGATTACAGTCTTGTGACCAGTTGTACATCCATCTTCTAGTAATTTCATCTAGACCTCACTAGGGGAAAGCATTCCTTCCTGACCGCAGCAGATGACCGACTGAAGCCTTGAAGCATGAGATTTGATTCTAGTCATTGTTATAATACTGAGCTCCAAGTGTTACAGGCATGCCAAGGGAAATGCAGGTCATTCTGTTCTCCAAAAGGCCCATGAAGGGATGAAAAGGGGATTCATAGAGTCCAAGGCCAGATGGAAGGGAGGTTCTGAAATAACCTTCCATTTGGAAAACCTGCCTGATAGTGAGAGATTCAAGGATCACAAGCTATTTAGTTGAACAAAGAGAAAGTTAAAGAGTGACTTGATCCCAATATTGAAGTATCACCGTGGGGAACAAATATTTAATAACGGGCTCCAGCAGAGAACGGTCTAACCCGATCCAGTGGCTGGGAGTTGAAGCTAGACATAGTGGCCGTGATAGCAGGGACTGGAGTCTGTGACTCAGGAGGGCCGAAAGAAAAGCACTAGAGACTACAGGATTGGTGATAAAGCTACACAGGACATCTGGAAAACCTCTCTTAGAGGCTAGTGGGGTCTGGTCTGCTTAGTTCATTGAAGAGCCGGTGAAGAAAGGACTAGGTACCAGTTTGGAAACACGCTCGCAGCCCCTTGCCCGTATCTGGATCCTGCATGCAGTCCTGAGCCCCATCAGCACCACACAGGAAAGGCAGAATGAGCAGGGGCTCGGGGACAGTTCAGGCTCTAGAAAAACTCTCCTGTGAAGAGAGACTAGAAAGATCAGGGTTGCATAAAGCATAAGAGGGAGCATGACACAACGAAAATAGGACAGAGAAAAGATCCTGGGGGATTCTTTCTTCCCTGTCACATGGCACAGGAACAAGGGGACAGCCCCGGAAATTACAGTGGGAAATTCAAAAGACATACTGATGCCCTCAGTGACTGTGGAACTCATTGTCACAGGATGATGCTGAGGCTAACTCCTAACAAGATTCAGAAAGGGACTGGACATTTCCATAGGGAAAAGGAGCATCCAGAGGTAGATTCACTCAGACTAACTAAAGGTTGTGGAAGGGATATTAAACCTCATGCTTCAGGGCTGTATGGAACCTCTTGTTATGAGTGGTCAGGAGGGAATTTTCATGGGGGCAGATCCTCACCTGCTCCCGCAGGTTCTTATACCTGCCTCCGCAGCATGTGGCACTGGCCCAGGTCAGGAATGGATTCTTAACCAGATGGACTTTGTTCTGACCCATTTCTATACCAAATCCCATCTTTCAACTCACAGAGAAGCACCATTGTTCATGATAAATTTCCAATGGCCAACAAAGGGCCCTGATTTGCCTCCTCCAAACCAACCTGTCCTCAAAAAATTTCCTCCAGCACAAGTCAGAAACTTCCCACCAGATGGGATACCCACCACCCTTCGCAGGTGGAAAAGTATTTATTTTTACAATAGAATGGGAACTGTTCCATATTTACGGAAAATCCCTGGCTTCCCCTTGAAAAAGCCCAACACATTTCCAGTGTGGGGTTGGCAAAACCCTAAAATTTTAGGCCAAAATCATGAAACAACATCTTTGAATTCTCAGGGGTTTGTTCTTTCTTTGCAGGGACTATTAACAACTCCTTTACTGAATTGCAGCAAGGACGATTTAGGTTAAACACTTTTGAACAGTCAGGGTAGCGAAGCATGGGAAGAAATGACCAAAGGAGATGGTAGAACAGGTTAGACAAACCCCTGTCTAGATAATATTTACTACTGTCTCAAGAGACTGGATAGATCGAGGGCCCTTCTAGTCCTACATTTCTGTGATTCTAGTCGTAAGGTGAACGCATGACAGAGAAAACGTCTTAAAACCACAAAACACATGCTAAGAAGCTCCAGAGATGGCTCCAGGGCCCTGGCTGGGGTCTGTCCTTCAAATGTTTCAAGCTCACAACAGAAGCGGAGCAAAACTAGCACAACTACGAATCAATCAGCGGGGAAGAGCTTCAAAAGGCCGGGGTTGGTTTTATTTTGCATAACCGGAATTTGCATTCATGTCCCCTTAGGGAGTCCCCACGACGCTGCTTGGCCATGAGGCCAGTCTTGTCTGGTGCATTGTCCATCTGGTCCTTTGAAGTGTTTTCTCATAAATTCATAGATGCAAAGACAAGAAGGGTTCATGGTGACCCTCTAGGGCAGTAGTTCTCACGTACCCCGGTCTACGCTGAGGGCTTCCAGGGGGTCCATCAACTCATCTAGATAGTCGCCCAATTTACAACAGGCTACATAGAAAGAGCGATCAAAGTCAGCACAAACTAAAATTTCATCGGGCAATGACTTGTTTATACGGCTCTATCTACTATCCACTGAAATGTAAGTACAATCTTTCTGTTCCGATCAATTTATTTTATAATCCCATGGTACAAATGAGTAAATCAGCCATTTCCCAGTAACTGCAGGCTGGGACACTTTTGCATGTTTACATCTGATTTCGGAAGCAAGTCGTTTTTAAGCGAGGTAAAACATGGGGTTAGGCAAGACAAATCAGACTGCTGAAAGGGGGACAGTCGTCTAGCGCAGACCTTTTAGAAGAACATCTTGTCTCAGTTGAAAAATTGTCATGGTGGTGAATCCACCATGCCCGTCAGTAGATTGTGCCTGTTATTAATTATGCTCTCGGTTATAAATTGACACCTTTGTTTCCAGGCTGATTTCGTCTAGCTTCAGCTTCCGGCCAGAATGCGTCATATCCTGCCTGCCCCCTTAGAAAGGTCTCTTGTCATCTTGGATCCCGGTAATGCAGAACCTTTGCAATGAAGGCAAAGGACCCCAAAGGAATTTGACTTAATTCCATACAGTCGCCCGAGGATATAGCAGGAAATAGCCCTCTCTGTCGATGTAAATAACGATGGGAAATAACGCTCCCTTTTTCACAGCTATTTCTCAGCAGCATGGGTAGAAAACGCTCTTGGTAACTATTATGTATTGTGTTTTGTGACCGAACAACTCCATCATATGATTACAATGGAAATGTTAATGCTTTTAGTGTTGCTGTTCAGTTTAGGGTTAGGTTATCGTTGTAAAGGATGTAATAACAACACCTTCTATGTTCATCCTAACCATGCATTGTCGTTGCATCTAACCAAAACCCATGAGGCTGAACCATTTGATCTGGAATCGAAATAGAAGGTTTGATGAACATAGAGGTTTAAGATTGGCAGTTGCACTGGAAGCACAAAAGGGGGGAGTGTGGAAGGGGAAAAGGAATAAAGGGAACTTGGACGCAGACTTCTCAGACATTGACACTCCACCCAGCACATAGATGATGAGGTATGGGCCCCATCTGGTACTTGGCCACTGGCTTGTTGTTGTGCCAATGCCTGAAGCGGGCACTGACAGCAGCCTGGGAGCTGGTGGTAGGGACTGGATCCGACACAAAGGGCCACAGCTTCTTGTCCAGTTTGTCCTCAGCGATGTCCTCCATGGCATCCTAGAGCATGGGGGTCCAGCGGGAGAGCTGGTAGGTGGACTCCAGCTGCACCTTCCTCTCGGGTCGTAGCTGCCCGCTCCGAGGCACGAGAGAGATGCCCAGGAACTGCATGCTGTGGATGATGCTGCCCGGCTGCTGGATGTTGGCATACTGGATCAGCCTGATGAGGTTCCCCATGCCTATACCATTCTTCAGGAAGATGTGGAGCAGGGTGATGCAGATCTTGTTGTAGGCCTGCATGCTGGGGTACAGCAGGACAGGCACAATGATCTTCAGGGGGTCCTTGATCATCTCGCCATCCCCATGTCCATCCCCATGACCAGGTCCTGCTCCACGCTGCACAGCTTCTCCACTGTCCGTTTGAAGTGCCACATGCAGTGCTCGGCCAGGTTCAGGTGCATGGAGTACTTGTTCAACTCTTTCTGGTACTGGGGCATCTTCAGGATCTGGGACAGGTCCTTGATGTTGGCCTTGTCCATGGTCAGCCTCTTACTCTCACAGAAGGTGCGCAGCAGCTCGGTCACCTTCTTGGAGATGTCAGCGATGTGCATGTGGCGTAGCTGCACCCAGATCGTTCGTCATCTTCGTCCAGCAGTGCCTCTTTCTCCTGCGAGTCGCTGATGCCCGTCGTCTCGTACTTGTAGGTGCCATTCTCAATGCTGAGCAGGTCGTAGGCCATGGCCTCGTAGGTGAGCTCATGCAGCAGGTGGGACACCAGGTCAAAGCTCCAGTCCACGATCAGCAGCTGGGAGTGAGCTTTGCTGGGGATTATTCCCATGCTGGGCTCGTATGCCTTGAATGCCTTGAGTTTGGCCAGCACAGCGTGCGCCAGCTGGAAGTTATCTTCACGGTCCTTCCTGTAGCGGATGGCTGGATACTCCTTCAGGGTTACACACAATGTGGCAATCTGCTGTGCCAGCATCTCCATCTGTTTGTTCTTTTCCAAGAAGCGGCAGGAGCTGAACAAGTTGTGGAAGGTCCATGGCCCGTCCAGGGAGTACACCAGGCTCTCGTAGGGCAGGAAGGCCACGTTGATCTCCCTGAGGATTTTGATGGCCTTGGTGATTCATGACTTCCTCAGGTCATTGAACAGAGGCTCAGGACAGGTGTTGATGAAGGAGATGTGAGCCGCCTTGTAGGTGAAGGTGGGGGTGCCCTGGAAGTCACTGATCAGAGCCTGCACCGACTTCTCCACAGGGCTGAGCAGGTAGATGGCCTGCAGGCTGGGAATTGTCTCCCGGTGCTTATTATTATCTTCCAAGAGCGTGATCCCTTTGTCCACAATGTCAGACATCGTGCAGCATGATGAGCGGATGCGCATGCTAGGGTGGTCCATGATCAGCACCTTCCATTCTCCTTCCTTCTTCATGCTGCGAATGACACTGCTGAGGATCACTGGGTTCACTGTGCTCCAGCAATAAAACCAGTGGCCTTTTCCAGTTGCTCTAATTTCTCATCATGTTGTTGGCCTTTGTAAATGTTCCAAATTGCTGCTGCACTATTGGCACCATCCCATAGGGATCACTAAGGGGTAAAGGCCTTGGCCATTGGGTTTCATCAGAGTCTATGGTATTGTCTGTATTAGGATGTGTTAGAGGAGTGGTGAGTGGCAGTGAGGATAATGGCGGGGGCAGTGGTCGTGGCAGCAAGGCGCTTTTGGTATTCATCATCTGAAAGCCAATTAGGGACGGCTATACATGTCCAAAAGCACAGAGCCCAGTCCCCGGAATAGACCCAAACCACTGCTCAATACCACAGTCCCAAGCGCAGTTCCCACAAGTTCCTCTCTGCCAGGTTAAGATACTCCGTCTCTTCCACCAGGGCCAATTCTTAATGTCTTTTGTAGTCAAGAATCCCTGGACTTTGGCAGTTTCAGCGGAACAAACATGCCTTCTTCTTCTTTCCTGGAACAGCCGTGGTTCAGCATCATACAGGGGAGAAGTTACCAGCACATCACCCTGTAATAACTGGGCTCCTCCAGCAGATGATGAATGTATGGTGGTTCTGTTAGTGAACAAGGGCGAGGTTACCAGCCCTTCACCTTGTCCTTTTCTCCTGCTGTCCAGAAGGAGGAAAAGAAGTACCAGAAGGAGGGACAGGCTGATCAGCAGTCACAGTCATCTTGAGGTGGAGGGGCCTTCTTGCAGTGAGACGCATGGGTCCAGGCAGTTAGTCCTTGGTACTTCACAGCAATGTTGGTAGTTAGCAGAACTTGGTAAGGGCCTTTCCAGCGTGGAGCCAGAGCGGTCTTTCGCTGATGGACCTTTATGTAGATCCAGTCTCCTGGTTCTAACGAATGACAGGGTTACTTAGGATCTTTGGGTAGTGCTTCTTTTACCTGCGAATAAAGAGACCTAACATTTCATTAGTGCCTGGCAGTAATTAAGCATTGTATCATCCATCAAATAAATGTCCATATGGGTAAGGGCCAGTGGGGGCGAAGCCGGTAGCTGCGTCGGGTGCCCTCTCAGGATCTCATGTGGGCTAAATCCAGTCTTTCGGTTGGGAGTGGCCCTCATGCTCATCAATGCTCATGGCAGGGCATTTGGTCATTATAAGTTTGTTTCTGCACAAATCTCGGCCAGTTTGTTTTTCAGAATCCCAATGTCATATGGCCGTGAAAAAAGCTAAAGCGGTCTTGGGATGCATCAGGTGAGGTATTTCCAGTATAGATAAGGAGGAGTTAGTACCATTATACAAGGCACTGGTGAGATCTGCATCTGGAATATTGTGTGTAATACTGGTCTCCTCAAGTTTAAGAAGGATGAATTCAAACTGGAACAGGTGCAGAGAAGGGCTACTAGGATGATCCGAGGAATGGAAAACCTGTCTTATGAAAGGAGACTCAAAGAGCTTGGCTTCTTTAGCCTAACCAAAAGGCTGAGGGGGGCATGACTGCTCTCTATAAATATATCAGAGGGATAAATACCAGGGAGGGAGAGGAATTATTTAAACTCAGTACCAGTGTGGACTCAAGAACAAATGGATATAAACTGGCCATCAGGAAGTTTAGACTTGAAATTAGATGAAGGTTTCTAACCATCAGAGGAGTGAAGTTCTGGAACAGCCTTTCAAGGGGAGCAGTGGGGGCAAAAGACATATCTGGCTTTAAGACTAAGCTTGATAAGCTTATGGAGGGGACGGTATGATGAGATTGGTCTTTGACTATTAGCGGTAAAGATGCCCAATGACTTGTGATGGGATGTTAGATGGGTTGGGATCTGAGTTCCTACAGAGAATTCTTTCCTGAGTGTCTGGCTGGTGAGTCTTGCCCACATGCTCAGGGTTTAGCTGATCACCAGATTTGCAGTTGGGAAGGAATTTTCCTCCAGGGCAAATTGGCAGAGGTGCTGGGGGGTTTCGCCTTCCTCTGCAGCGTGGGGCACAGGTCACTTGCTGGAAGATTCTCTGCACATCGACATTTTTAAACCATGATTTGAGGACTTGAATGGCTCAGACACAGGTTTGAAACAGGAGTGGGTGGGTGAGATTCTGTGGCCTGCGCTGTGCAGGAGGTCAAACTAGATGATCATAATGGTCCCTTCTGACCTTAAAGCCTATGATTCTATGATTCTGACATTTCACTGTCCCAGCAGACTGCGGGTGGTGGGGACAGTGGAGGTTGTGTTGGATCTGCAAGGCTGAACATAACGCCTTTACAATCTGTCCAGTAAAATGATTACTACGATCACTGTCGATACTCACAGGTATGCCAAACCTTGAAATGAAATTCTTAAGCAACATTTTCACAACAGGCTTGGCGTCTGCCCTTCTGTAGAGGAAGGCTTCAAACCAGCTTGAAAAACATCAGCTAATACTAACAGATACTCATAGTTACAACATTTAGACATTTGAATAAAATCAATCTGAATATTTACAAAAGGTCCCCAAGGGGTGTGCTGCTTTTCTAGATTTAACTGCTTTTCCAATATTATGTTGCTGGCAGTATTATTCCAATATTATATTGCTGACCCTCCTCCCTCATGTTGCAAGCATCGCAAAGCATTTTGGGGAGGCTCAAAGGTATGTGAGTGGAAAGTGGAAGTTTCCTTTGCAAGTACGAGAGACCAAGGGGGGGAAGAGAAGAAGAAGAAAGGAGCAGAGAACAAATGAATTCACCACCCTCAGCTAGCAAACAGCCTGAAGATAAGACGCTGGCTCCCACCCAAGGACACTGCTCGTAGCCAAGACTTGGCTGACAGCTGAGAAAGATGGGGGCTTGAACGTGTCTGAAAGAAATCCAGCTGCACAGACCTTCAAAATAGCAAGGCGAGCAGGAAGGAAAACAGCAGATCTAAGACTACAGAGATGGAAAACACCAGCTACTACACACATTGAAATTAACTGCATACCAATCTTGTTAACTGCAGCAATCATCCCCCCTTTGCTCAAAATAGGTCAAGAGCACCTGAGGCGCAACCAGGCGGCCGTCCGGGGAGCGCCAAAGGTGATCAGGATGGAAAGTGCACCCAGCAGCACCCCAAGAACATTTCTCAGCTTTTGGCGCAGCCTCTGTCACATATATTAAAACCTTAGCATTTCCTGATAGTATCCAAAGCACTTTGTATTCCCAGTTGGATAAAACAAGTATCTGCATTTAGCTCTAACCCTTCCATTTGGTTTTGAACTAGGGTGTCCTGTAGAAAATTAAACACAACAATTCCAGCCACAAGACGAAACACCACAAGGACATAGGACACAGAACACAATTTCTATTGTGCCAGTAAATGCATGGTATGTTGAATTGCTTTTTAGCTGGCATTAGCTTTCTCTAATTTTCTAAAAGATTTTCTGGGGCCATCAGTCATTGTTTAAAATATTTCTTTCTTATACAAATACCTTTGCTGATTGCAGGCAAAATGGAGGAATTACCCCCATATTTTTCTGTGTTTGTTTCATAAGCAGGCCAGGTTTCAGTGGCTTCTACCTTATCAATCAGGTCATTTGTATTAGCACACAGATGCTTTCCTGCTTGTTTTTAGATCCAGAGCCATTCGCAGGTTAAAAACTTTTACTTAAAAGGGACACAATTAACTTTTACCAGCGTTCTGATCACCTGTTACCTTTAACTCCTGTTTTCAAAAACACAGTAATCTGAAAAGGAAAACACCACCTATTGTAGCCCCTTGGAGCCCAATAGGATTTTTCTTAAGTAGCATTGCATATTTGTGTTTTCCTCACCCCTTTTACAATATACACCACACACGTTCTTTTCCTTGACATTCCTTTCATACATTTCGGGTGGTTAAATTCCCATAGACACCCCGTATGTTTTTTCTAATCCAACAAAAATGTTCATAGCCAAATGATTTTAATTAAATAGTCTATTTGCCTGGATTTATGTACAGACATTTCTTTGGAAAAGAGCCCATTCTTCCTTCAGAATGGCTGCAAAGAAACCAAGAATTCTTTTTCTTTTTAGCGTTTTTACAAACTCCAACTGATAATTCCCTCCAGCAATGACAGAGTTAATGTCTTACTTTTATTATCCTTAAATCACTTGCTTGTTTTCCCAAACCAGCACCCCAATCAACTCAGATTTTACCATTCCAATTATTGTTCCAGGGGTTTAAATTCCCTATGCCTACACTTACTGCTTTCCCTTAGTCCTGCCACCAGGCCCCTCAGGGCTTCCAATCGGGTTTCCGTTTTTTCCTTCTCTGCCTGCCTATCTGGGCCTTGCTGCACCGTCCCTTTCCATGGGCACAGGCTTTGTTCCACTACCAATTTAGCAAGGAGGGTGGTCTTCTCAACTAACCCCCACCTCTCCTGGTCCTGTTCTTAAACATTCTCAGTCCTCCCCCATGAGGCTTACCACCTGCACAGAACGCACGGCCCACTGGCGTTTTAACTGTTCCGTTTTCTCTAGCTGGCAGGTACACATCTCGTCCCTTTTCTCCAACTCCTCTCATTGCCTGGTCCTGCTGTGACCTGAGGTGGACTCACCTGCAACCTTTTTTTTTTTCATACTCACAAACATGCTGCCTGGGCTGGCCAGGCCTGGGGGTAGGAGAGACAGAGGGAGAGAGAGAGAGAAGGGGATGGACAGGAGGTTATCCTGTGCACAGGTTGTCCAGACGCATGCTGCAAAAAAATCTCCAACTTGCTTCCGCTCTTGGGTTTTTCCGCCCTGGGGTCTCTTGGGGCTTCCCTTTCAGAGACCTTTGCTCAGTATCCCAGTCCAGGCCGGCTGCCTGTGGCTTCTTCAGCGTGCCCAACGCACACCAGCTCCAGGGTCGCAAAGGCCGACTGTTGGGTCTCACTGGGCGGCCCACCTCTGCAAATGTAATCTCAGTCCTGCCACTTGTGTTGCCTTTGGTTTGCCTCTGTCTATATTTTTCCACAGCCGGCTGGGTTTTTTGGTGCTTGGTATGGAGAGCAAGACAGACTGTGCTAATTCTTGACCTAGTAGGCAGAGCAGCTTCCTCTTTATCTCTAGGCCAAGCTGACTTTTCAAATTAACCCATTCCTTTCCCTCCTCCCTCCAGCCTTAACTAACTGGGGATATAAAGGAGCCGAGGGGGTTGATGAAGTGGTTTGGGTAGGGAGGCAGCCGGATGCTTTACATTTTGTGTTTTAATCCTGCACTTGAGTCTTTAATTTTTCCTGGGAGTCCTTCAAACTCCGCACTCGGGACTCATGGAGTCTCTTTGTAGCTTCCTCCCACCAATAGACAAATTGCTCCCGCTGTTTGTCACAGACTTTTGGTGACGTAAAGGTTCCTCTGAGGTATATGATTTTATCCAGATCGAAGGTACTGTCTAGTGGGAATTGTTTAGATGGATTATCACATAGGTAAAAATTCCAATTTTCTAAATACCTGCAGGTCCTAGAACCATAATGCCCGTACACGTAGTACGCAGGGGATCCCTTCGGAGGTGTGTGTGGGGGGATTTTAGACTGTCCCCCACCTATATTCCAACCACACAGGGGAGTATCCTCTCCTCTCAGCGGATCATCTCATGTCCACTCAGCAGCTCATAAGGGAAGATTTCCACACACACCCTGGGGAAAGGGTCCACTGGGTCACGGGTTTCACCGCCTCGCAGCTTAAGCCTGGACCTGGTCAGCGGCTCATGAGCAAGGGAAAATTCTCTGCTGAGTCATGGGGTTCGGCTGACCTCCCCTTGCTTTCAGAGCTCCCACATGGGGTAGCCCTGGGGCAGCTGGAGTCAGCTTAAGTCTTAGACCTGGTCAGTGGCTCATACCCACCCTGCATTCATTCCTACACACACATTCATTCTCCATATCTAGAGGCATTTCCTTTTAACAATAATCTCAATTCTTTATGTCCAGACTTAATATAACTGTTCCGTTATTTGAGGCGGCAAAAAACCACTCAGCACCAGTGCATTAACCTCACTGAGGGTGGCAAAACTATTCCTCAGAACTGCATTAACTAACCTTAATTGAGGGAAGCAACAAATTCCTCAGCACCACTCTCTTCTGATCTTGTTGCAAAATCAGTAAGTTCGGATGGCGTAAGCCCCAAAGGGACAGACGGCCCCACTGAAAGTCCTCCTCTGACACCCCAGTAGAGATTTCAAAGGTCTCATACCTCTTGATTGGTGCCTTGGGGTTCAAAGAGGAACGGTCCATAGCCATCATCGCTGTCTCAGCTGGACGTTGCCATCCGAGTCACGGCACCAAATTGTGGAAGAAAACGCAGTCTTCGCTGTTAGGTTGTTTGCAACGTGTCAGAGACAGTTTATTCTCAAGCAACTGCAAGGGGGAGACTGCGCACGGACAGGGATTCCCCTGTCCCAGGCAGGTCTCCGCCAGATAAACGATTAGGGCAAACATTTATACCTTTTGTTGGCTACAATAATGATCAACAACCACATCTTGTTTATACATGTTCCTTCCTGATGTCTTACTTTTCTCAATAGTTCCTGCTACCATCTGCGTCCCATTCTTATCTAACACATGGTCAACCAACATCTCTTACAGTTTTCTCACGCGCCCAGGCCCTGCCTTAAAGTATCACGTTACTAGAATTAGAAGTAGCTTGACCCTTGCTCTATTCTATTGAAAAATAAGGTGTCTGCATCCAAATTCCCTTTCTCCCTTTCTCCACTTCCACACTGCCCTAGCTAATACAGTCTGCTTCCCCCTTCCCCCGAACCTCAAGCGGTTGGATCCTGGTTCTTGTGGACTCAGCCGGCCCATTCACAAAAGCTCCCTCGCCAAGGGGTTTTCCTCAGGGACTGGAGCCTTTCCCGACATTCTGTGACACTGACCGCAAACTTTTGTTGTTATTCACAGCCAGGACTAGCTCCTGCCCACAGTGATGTCCCTTGTCCCTGTGGTTTTGACTCTGTGGAGGCACAGTTAACCTGTGGAACTCACCGCTGGGGGATGTTGTGGAAACCGAGCCTAGAACCGGGCTCAAAACAGAATGAGAGACGTTCATGGAGGATAGGTCCAGTGATGGTTATTAGCCAAGATGGTCAGGGATGCAACTGTCAATATTAATCCATGATGCTGTAGGTATAACCTGTAATATGTCTCACCGTGCTTATGCGTCTGAACCAGTGTGTGAGCTTCCCACCAGGATCGGGACCAGCTTTGAGACAGTCTCTTGGGGGGAGCCCGTCCATGTCCCAGACCGCAAAGGATGAGATCTCACTCTTCCCCACGGCCTCACGGCCACGCACCTTCCAGCCCCATGTCCTCAGGCTGGGGGGTCTTGTCTTAGCTCCGCCACAGCAAGCGTTGATCCATGAGTCGGAGCAGGCGTCTGTCTAACCCAGGGATTCTTCAACCTTTTTTAATATGCGGACACTTGAAATATGTCAAATGGAGATGGAGACCCCTTTGCGAATCTTAGACGTGGCCTGTGAACCAATGGGGTCTGCAGACCACAAGTTGAGAACCACCAGTGAAGGTGCCTTATTGGGCCAGGTTGGTTTCAACCAGTTCCTTAGGGAATGTCTACACTGCAGGGAAAGCCCAGGGCTCAAAGTTAAGAACAAACCTACCTCCTTTCTGTCTACACACAAATAGCGCTAACCCAGTGTGACAGGCTGGACCCTGATGTTCATCCTTTTTTCAAGACTATGATACATTTGTACCAAGTAGGCCTTGTGCCAGTATCATTCAAAAACTCATAATCTACTGAACATTATTGTGCTGGAAAAAATGTGTGGCAACACTGTATGTAAAGTTATATGATTCTACTGTATGACACTGCTGAGCCATGTTCCAAGTTTAGAAAACCCGGCACAAACTGGTTCCTCAGAGACAAAAGGCAAACTGAGACATCCTACAAAAAACATTACAAAAATTCCCACTTTGTCACAATCTCATGTGTCTTCCCCACACACACACCCTCCAGCCTTGGTGGCTAAACATCCTGCCAGACTTCAGAGTAGTGAGTTTGTCAGGTCTGCGAGGAACCGGTTTGTCATGGGAGTTGGCTCGGTTTGTCCCACGGACTTTCATCCAAGGTGTGTTTGCTTAAGAGAGCAGGAGGAAGCTACAGCCCCAGACCCGGGTCTTGCGGGAGCAGACAGACAGTAGGAGGTTTGACAGAGATGGGGAAGGCAGGATGTCCCTTCCCCGTGCTCCGTTCTTTGATCCATCCCCAGGGCCTTAATTACCGGTAATGGTTCCACGCTGGGCGTCATTAGCAGCTGTGGCACTTGAGGACGGGAGCCGGGGGCGGAGGAGCAGCAGCTGATGGGTTGCAGCAGGAGTTTGGGGTAATTACCAGGATCTTTGTCCCATGCTGAGGCTTGATCACTCCAATCTGGGCATTGGCCGGCTTGCCCAGGGGAGGTCATTCATGGATTTACTCCCCCACCCCACCCCGGTGTGAGCGCAGAGCTCTGTGAAACGCTGGGAGTTGTTAAGATCCTCCACCTCCATCTCCGGGCTGCTGCACCCACCCTCCAGGTGACAGTGCAGCCCACAGGGGGAAACTGAGGCACACCCAGACTTCATGCAAAATATTACAGCTGGCCCATTCCCACGTCAGCCCAGTGTTGCTCCCATGTATTGCAAGCAGGGTGGCTTCTCCATCCCGGGCCATTTTCCAGCCAGGCTGGGAGGTTTTCCTAAAAGATCTGCTCTGGAAATTAGTTCGTGGCAGGGCTCTGGGCTGCAAAGGTCAGATTGGCTGACCACAACGGTTCCCTCCAGGAACGGCAGCTCTGAAATTAGCCGCCCCTCTAAAAGGCAGGCTTTGATGCTGATGCTGGGTGACATGCTACAACCTAGTGTGGGCAGGGTAGGCATGGGGTGCGGTCTGGCCTTGGGAACCTGTGAATCCAGGAAATCGCCTGTTCATTCCTGTCCCTTTCCAATCCACTCTCATGCTTCAGGGCTTGGGCTGCAGGGTCAGGAAGGTTTGTTTCCCCCACCCCCTCAGGTGCACAATGGACCAGGTGCATTCTGGGTATTTTCCCCTCCCACTCTCCCCTGAATAATCAGTGATGGGATGGAGCTTTGAGACACTTCAGAAAATCCTCTTTTTAAAGGCCCAGCTCATGGGCTGTGCTCCCGTGCTCCACTCTGGCTTGCTCCAGGTCAGTGAGGCAGGGACTATGGGGGAGGGGGTGTTTCACCATCTCCTAAAGCCTGCTGAGATGATTAGGACATAACCCTGCTGGCCAATTGCCTGCTCTCCTCGGCCGCTGTTGGCCGCAGCAGCTCTCCTGTTCCCCAGTTCAGTCTCCTGCATTGATCTAACAAGGAGTTGCTATTTCTCAACTTCTCCCCATCACGCTGGGGCATTTCTACCCTTCTGTGCAGAGCAAATGAGCTGGGGGGGCCCCTCTGGCCCAGCCCAGCGCCACATTGGTTTCACACCCCTGTACGTGGTGAATGAATGCACCTCGCACAGAAGCACCCTGGGCTGCCAGTTTGGATTGGACAAGGGTGACCAGATGTCCCAATTTGATAGGGACGCTCCTGATTTGGTGTTTTTTTTTCTGATAGAGGCTCCTATTACCCCCCATCCCCATCTCGATTTTTCATACTTGCTGTCTGTGCACCCTAGTTTGGATGCTCCTGGAAGTTTCATCCCATGGCATAATCTTTAATTCTTGGAGACTCCAGCATAGTCCCAGAGGGGAAGTCCCTAGCCCTCGGGTGTGCAGCTAGTGCCCCTAGTGGTGGCATCCATCACTGATTTAAGTGCGGCCTATAACCCGGCTTGGAAGAATTCGATATTTAATAGGTCAGTGTGTCGAAATCACCACCCACGCCCAAAGCGCTAGTAACAATTTGTCATTCCCAAGTGAAAGTCACAGATCAGCAAAGCAAGAAAATAACGCTGCCTGGGAATGTACCAGCATGTGATTGAGAGTTATATATTGTGACATGGAGCCTGTGTGTTTTGATGTGTCTTTATTGATCTCAACATCTACGTGAATTAAATACTTATTCCCTGACCCCTCGAGTGGCCAGCACTTGCCCAAAAAAAAATCAAAAAAGTTTTAAATGCTTAAAACGCCCTGATTTTGTGCAACTGGGGAAATGCAAAATCGATAAAAACAAATGTAAAGCGAAACTCTGGAACAGACACTGGTTTCTCTCTCACTCACTCAGCGAGGGACCAAGTGAGTCCTCTGACAAAACCCATTCAAGAAAGCAGCACCAGAGTCAGAACAGCTCAGAAATCTCACCACGGTCCAAGTGCTGGATCACTACCATGCTAGCTTTCCGGAAATGAAATCCGCTCAACCCGCTGCAAGTCACCCATTTTCCCCGTCCCTCCGCACCAAATCAGGCCCTGGCCGAGCCAGGAGGCTCCAGTTGCAGAGGGAAGCCACTTTTCTGAATACCACAGACCATGGCAACGCCGCTTGCTTCCAGCTGGGGGGTGTCTGCATCATCTGAATAATTTTTTATCAACATCCCTGCTTGGGAAAAAAGCGGGTGCTGGGTTTGGACAAGCCACGCAGGAGATTTCTGAACTGATCTTTGCCGGAGCTGCCTTGCAACAACGAAGCTGAATTCCAGATTAACAGCTTCCCACACCAGAACGGACCCTTGTGAGCTTCGTCTGAGCCCCTGTAGCACCTGGCCAGAGACCTTCCCCCAAGTTATTCCTAGAGCTGATCTCTTAGGGAAAAAACTTCCCAGCTTGATTTTAAAATGTTCAGGGATGGCAAATCCATCGCGTCCCTTGGGTAACTGACCCGAATGTTAATTCCTTTACACCTTATTTCCAGCCAGAATTTGTCTAGCTTCGGTCTAAAGCTGTCGGATCGTGTTAGATCTTCTAGGAGCCCGTTACTAAATATCTGTCCCCCACGTCGGTACGTCATGCCCTGAGCTAGTCACCCCTTCGCCATCTCTTTGTTCAGCTCAATAGCTGGAGCTGCTGGCTTCTCTTGCGCTCAGGCCGGTTTCTAGCCCTTTAAATCATTCTCATGGCTCTTTTCTGACCCCTCCCCAACTGATCGTGAATTGCAGGCAGCAGAACTGGTCGCAGCAGGTGGATTTCCCTGGCGGTGGAGACGGGAAAGGAACAGCCCCACCCTCCAAGGCCACTGTTTTCCCATCTGACTGGGCAGCCCCCACCAACTGGTCTGTCTCTCCCCAGCTTGGTGTGGGGCTGGCACAGAGCGGGTCCCCATTGCCAGCTCATGCCTCAGGGATGCAGGGCAGGAGGGCACGGATGGGGACCGACAATCCAGGGAGCCTCATCTCAGTTCTGATTCGGGTTTTGGTCCAAAAAGGTTTTAAAAGGATATTAAATTTCATTTCCCAGGGGAGACGGATGGAGAAACAGAACAGAGGGAGGACTTACCCAAGGTCATCCAGAACCAGGGAGAGAACCCAGGAGTCCTGGCTCCCAGCACCCCTGCTCTAACCACCAGATCCCACTCCCCTTCCAAACCCTGGCCATGGCTACACTAACCCAGAGGTGAGGTTGCTTGGAGGTATGTCGTCCACTTGCAGAACAGGGAACTGAGCAAAATCCAAAGAGCTGACAACAGGGCACTGCAAACAGGCTGTAAAAGGAGATGAGGAGCGTGTACATTTCAGCCACTGTGCGGCTGGCGTGTTAACGGGGCTGTGCCAAACGAGGGCAGAGTTAAGGTGACATGGACAGCATTAACTGTGCATTCTCCCACTTGCAGACATTTGAGTTCTGCTCCACTCAGCCGTGCTGCAAGGGCACGACCAACCCCCTCAATCAACCCTCTGTGCTAAGGGCGGGGCTTTGCCATTGACTCTCCTGCCTTGTCTAGCAGGGACAGACACGCTGCTGGTCAGAATTAGTGGTGCAGCCTGATCTCTTATAGCATTCGGGCAACTTATTCATTCCCCTTCCACGATTTATTACTGCTACAGCGTCTTTCCCTTTCGGGCAGCTGATTCGCATGGGCTGGTCACACCTGAGAGAGCTGCTGGCTTTTCTTAGCACTCGTTAGGATCATTAAACACACAGCTACAAACTACGAGTTTGTCACCCGCACCTACGATTTGTGGCAAACAAAGATCGCCAGTGGAGCACGGGCCAGTCGACCTAGCTACAGGAAAGTGGCCGGGCCCAAATTCCAGGGCACGTTTCCAGCTCTTTTCTACCCCGACGTCACGTGCCTCACCCTTGGCTTCAGGACTGTAGATAATCTGTATTCTCACACTCGCCCTCCAGCAGGTTCCAGGCTAAGAAGCGACTCAAACCTGTCAGCATTACACTCCGCAGCGTCCCTTTAAAGCCACAATCGGCACATCTTGCAGAAGCCTTGGTAAAGGAAGTTCTCGCAGCATCGGCCACTGTCAGCCGGCAGGACACTGGACTAGATGGACCTTTGGCCTGACCCAGGCTGGCCACTCATGTTCCTATACTGCTCACCCACATAACGCGGAACTGGGGATAAGACCTCGGTCCAAAACCACCTTCATGGTGGGTGGGGCCTGGCGCTTAATTTAGCCATAAGCTAACTGAAGGCTGAGCTCACGGCTATCAATCTCCAGGAGGGCCGCAATTTACCGAGTCATTACACCCACTCAGTGTAACAGCACCCGGCAGCAAGTGGAAACCAATTTCAGGGTGGGTCTAATAACCTCAAATTGGGCTCTCCAAGGCCGCCTCTGACCCCCCACTACATTTCAAGGCAGTCAGAGTAACCCTTCGGCTGCTGGAGGGTATGGAAACCACAAGCCCTTTTCTGGCCCGGGCGCAGCCACTGTGTTAAAACACACCAACAAAAACAAGGCACTTGGAAACGTTGGGGAAAAGGCTTTTCTGGGACAGGCAATATCTCCAGCACCCAGTGCTCAAACGATCCCAAATCGGGGTCACTAACCCGGCCCCGCGCCCTCATGAGGGGCACCACATTTCAAAGGGCACCGCCAAAGCTGGTGGATTTCAGCAGCCTTTAACCAGGTCCCTGATGCAACCTGAATTACCATGGGGGCGGCGGGTGCTGGGAACAGACACGCCTGGGCAGCTGCCCCTGGACCCATTCCCAGCCGGGTGTGCTGGGGGGCACTGGGCTCCCTGCCCCAGAATAAAAGGGGGGCCCCTGAGTGGCTGCTCCCACACCCAGCCAGACACAGTCTCGGCCACCCTGAAGCTCCCGCTTCTCCTCGTGCTGCTGGCCGCGAGGCCCCCCAGCTGCCAGGGCGTCGTCATTCCCCAGTGCCGGCTGGTGCGGCTCCTCCAGGGCACAGGCTGGAGTGGGGCACCCCCCACCTGCTGTCCCATGGACCCCATCCCTCCTTCCCCTCTGCCCCCACATCTACCCACCACCACCAGAGCTGGCTCCCACGCCCAGCTCCTCGCAAAGAATTCAAGGGACTCGTGGAGGGGCAGAGGGATGCACAGCTGGGGACAGATATTGGGATGCCTGAGGACAGACGGACGGACGGCAGAGTGAGGGGGAAGGGCCGGGGGGCCGCAGACCCCAGCTAGCTAGGCCCACGTGGAGATGGACGGACAGACCTTGGCTCAAGGGGGCTGGATACCAAAGGCCCCAAGCAGGCCCCTGGCCCCACTGCAGAAACCCCCTGGGGACTGGGTAACCCCACCCCATCTCAGCCTCAGATATGGGGGGCAGCGACCCCCCCATCGCCAACAAACACCAATAGCAACGTGTCTGTTTGGCCGGCAGGGGCACCACATCTGGGGAAAGGGGCATTTGAATCATCAGGTAGGGGCTGGGAGCCAGGACTCCTGGGGTCTCTCCCTGGCTCTGGGAAGGGAGTGAGATCCAGCGGTTAGAGTTAGCCTGGGAGAGTGGGGGGAGAGAGCGACTGGGAGCCAGGACTCCTGGGTTCTCTCCCCAGCTGTCACAGACATCGTGCCTGAGCATGGGCCAGTCCCATCCACCCACCTACCTCAGTTTCCCCATGGGGCTTGCACTCCTCTTACCACACCCACCCTGTGCTCAGGTTTAGGACCCCTCTGACAGGTGCCAGGCAGGACGCCAGGAAGATGGGCTCCCCCTACCAAGGGGTAACGGTTTCGTAGCCCCGGGGGGGCTGTCCCTCCCTAAGGAAGCAGAGGCAGGACCCAGCCCTCATCTACTCATTAAAACTTTTAATACATAAAAAAAATAGAGACAAAATTCTGGGGGTGGGTGTGAATTTTTTTTTGCATTTTTTTCCTCTTTCTGTGCGCGGGGTGGGGGGAGAGAACAGAACTAACCCTGACAGGGGGTGGGGGCGGGGATCTGTGCTTCACACCTGGCCCCCCCCCCAGCCACGGGCGGGGGAGAAGACGCCCCCCACCAAGGACGCAGGTATGGCTTCAGCCGAAAATCCCTGAAATTGGCAGTAACCTCTGACTGCCGGGGGGGCGGGGGGGGGGGAGGGGAATGGGTGGCACAGGGCCATCTCTGCCACAAAGGGCGGGGGAGGTGGAAGACTCAGGCCAATGGGTGAGGGGGGTTTAAAGCAATTTAAGATGGCATCTGAAATCCCTGCCCCCCAAGTCACTGCAAAGGGAACAGGGGGGGCTCAGGAGGAAGGAGCCCTCTGCCCTGCCTGGGGGGCCCCTACGGGGACAGAGCTCTTCATTGGCTAGAGCTGTCATGTGACCACAGTGGGGGGGGATGTCCCTTCAGCCTTCCCTGGCCTGGAGGGGGACAAACAAGCAACGAAAACAAACTGGCGCCGTCCCCCCCGGCTGCACCCACCTCTGCCTCTCTCCCAGACCCGGCAGGGTCCCACCAATTCCAGTGTCAAAAATAGAAGCTCTGGGGGCGCGGGGGCCTAGGGGCCGGCGCTGCCCGAGGGCCAGGGGTTGAGGCGGCACTGTGGGCAGCAGCCCGCGTACACCAGGACATCGCAGGCCTGGGAGCGCTGCCCCGCGTGCCAGCCGGCCGGCCAGCCCGGGCACAGGCGATAGGCCTCCAGGTCGCAGATCAGCTCCACCACCTCGTCCACGGTGGTGAGGCGGGCGGGGTGGCTGGCGTAGACCTCGTGCTCGGGGGGCACGGGCAGCTGGCGCACCACCACCTGGAAGAAGAGGCCCGGGCGGATGTGGATGACGGTGGCGGCCATGGTGGAGCGGGCCGAGCGCTGGACCAGCCGCAGGTCGGGCCCCCCCAGGGGCGGCTGCACCTCCCAGTGGGCCGGCAACGGGATCTCCTGCAGCTCGGCCAGGAACTCCCGCAGCACCGGGTCCAGGGGCGCCCGCCCCGCCAGCGCCCCCAGGCTGTAGATCTCCATGATCTGCAGGGACGGGGGGGGTTAGAACGCCCCCAGCACTGCCACCATCACCCTTCATCACTGCGCCCTCCATCCCCCCAGAACTGCCCCATGCACCCCTCAACACTGCCCCCCACTCCCCAGTGCCAGATGGCCCCAGAACTGCCCCCAACATGGCCTCTGCCCCCCTAGCACTGCCCCCTTCACCCTTCATCACTGTACTCTCCCCCAGGATCAGCCCTCCATCCCCCCAGAACTGCCCCCAACATTGTCCCCTCCCCCAATACTGCCCCCTGCCCCCCACAGAACTGGCCCCCTCTCTTTCCTGGTCCTCATGGAACACCCCCCAACTCCACCACGGTGCTTCCTCGTCCTCCTCGTCCTGATCAGCTGGTTCCAGAACCCACCACTTCATGGCCATGCCCCCGGGCCTCCATCCGCAGGGCACCCCCGCCGCACCTGCACGGAGGGTGAGCGCTGGGGGGCCACCCCGAATCCTGCCCAGGCAGCTCCAGGAAGCATGGTGACATGGCTGAAGCCAGGACTCTGGGTTCTCTCCCTGCCCTGGAGGGGTGGAGGGGCTGGAGCAATGGACTCCTGGGTTCTTCCCTTGGCCCTGTCGAGAGGGAGGAGTTGTTGTTTTTTAGACAGGGGGGCTTGGAGCCCAACTCCTGTTCTTCCCTGGCCCTGGGAGGGGAGTGAGCTGAGAGCCAGGACTTCCTGGTTGCTGCGCGCCGTGCGCGTGGAGGGGAGCTGGTGCGTTAGAACAGGGGGCTGGAGACCGGACTCCTGGGTCTCTTCCTGCCGCTTGGGAGGGACGGGACGCTGAGAGCCAGGACTCCTGGGTTCTCTCCCTGGCCCTGGGAGGGGAGCAGGGAAATGAGAGCCAGGACTCCTGGGTTCTCTCCTCGGCCCTAGGAGGGGAGTGGGGAGCTGAGAGCCAGGACTCCTGGGTTCTCTCCCTGGCCCTGGGAGGGGAGTGGAGGCTGGTGGTTAGAACAGGGGGGCTGGAAGCCTGGACTCCTGGGTTCTCTCCCCAGCACTGGGAGGGCTCTTACTGGTGCAAGGTTCCATCCGGGCACCACCTTCTCCTGCTTCACCAGGGGTGGGGCAGCGAGGACCGGGGTGGGGGCTGGCTCCTGCAGGGGGGAGAGAAACAGGGGACAGGACTGAGCCCGCAGAGCCAGGGCAGCCAGCGAGGGGCGCTCGGGGGGGATGCAGGCCCCGGGGCCGGGCCTCACCCCAGCACGGGGCACGCAGCCAGGACCCCCGGTCACCCAAAGGGGAGGACTGGCCTGGAGCTGGTGCCACTGGAGGGGGACACCCAGCGGGTATGGGGGCCACCCCGGCCGTCCCCTCTCACCTCCAGGCGGCCAGGGGGTGGGGGTGTGGCCGGCTCCTCCTTCACATGCTGCAACAGGAGGGGGAAGCTCTGGGGAGCGTCGCGGAGCAGGACGAAGTCCCTGCCCGGCCGATCCTTCAGCAGCACCAGCTGCCCGGGCGCCTCGGCGACCCCCTTCTCCGCCAGGAACCGCAGCTCCCCGCCCGGCGGGCGCTCCTTCTCCTGTGGGGCAGAGCACAGCGTCAGGGGGCAGCACAGAGCTCCCCACGGACAGCCGCCCCCCTATGCCGCTGCAGAGCAGGGAGAGAACCCAGTAGTCCTGGCTCCCAGCCCCCTGCTATAACCACTAGACCCCACTCCCCCCCAGAGCCAGGGAGAGAACCCCAGAGTCCTAGCTTCCAGCCACGCACCCCTCCCTAATCATTAGACCCCACTCTCTTCCCAGAGTGAGCCGAATCCAGGCAACCTATGGGGAGAAGCGAAATTAACTCTCATTCCTGGCCTAGCAGTGCAACCGACGTCCCGGATCGTCCCCCCCACGCACAGGCTGTCACCACCCCAAGTCACTGACGGGGACAAGCACACGGAGGTGGAAGGTCTTAACCAAAAAGTCACAGGGAAAGCCAGGGAGAGAACCCAGGAGTCCTGGCTCCCAGCCTCCCACCCACCCCCACCACTAGACCTCCCTCCCCTCTGGGTCTAGCGATAGAACCCAGGAGTCCTGAGGCTTCTCACACAGCCAGCTCCGATCTAACCACTAGACCCTACTCCCCTTCCAGAGCCAAGGAGAGAACCCAGGAGTCCTGGCTCCCAGCGCCCCCAATCTAACCACTAGACCCCACTCCCCTCCCAGAGCCAAGGAGAGAACCCAGGAGTCCTGGGCTCCCCTCCCCCCAGGCTGAGCGGTAACCGGGCCGGAAGGACAAGCGGGAAAAGCGGAGCGGAGGAAGAAAGAGAGAAGCACAAGTGTCTTTGGCACCGGGCGAGTGCCGCGTCTCATGGGCCTGGGGGGCCCCCACAGCCGGGGCAGGGCGGGCAGGGCAGGGCAGGGGGGCAGGCC
>NC_133779.1:18210563-18295684 GCF_003597395.2 Chelonoidis abingdonii | reverse complement strand
AAGCCACAGGGTCCTGGCTCCCAGCCCCTCCTGCTCTAACCACCAGACCTACTCCCCTCCCAGAGCCGAGAAAGAACCAGGTGTCCGGTTTCACGCAAGCGCCCTTCTGGGCAGTGCTGTGGCTCTGTGCCCGGCCCGTGACAAACAGCCCTGGCACCTGCAGGTGAAGAACACAGCCGCCAAGACCTGCACTGAACGTCCCGGGAGCTCTGGGCCCCAAGCACCCCCCGGAGGCAAACAAACCCGCGTGGGGACCAACCCACGCACTGCAGCCAGCCCGACTCCGAGCGACGGCCGGCTGCGGGCCCACACCACAAGACAGAGCACGGTGAGAGCTGTTGACGCGGGCCGCAAGGGAAACGCTCCCTGATGTGGTGCACAGACCCAGGGCGAGTGGGCGGTAGAGGTGTGTGCCCCACATCAACGGGCTCTGCTCCCCTCCCCAGGGCATTGGCCTGCTCCCAACCCACAATGGATGATGAGCCCCAGAAGCCGTGGTGCATCTTGGGAGCCAAGCCGCGAGCCACGCCAGCCGTGGCGAGCGCACCGCCCCACCGAGCCCAGCCAGAGCCAACGCCAGCTGGGAGAGCGCCCGCCCACCGGAGCCCAGCGGAAGCCAACCAGCCGGGCGAGCCCCTGCCACGCCAGAGCCCAGCTGGAGCCACGCCAGCCGGGGCAAGCCCCTGCCACGCCAGAGCCCGCCCCTGCCACGCCGGAGCCCAGCTGGGGTGAGCCCCTGCCCTGCCGGAGCCCAGCTGGAGCCACACCAGCGGGTATACGCCTCAAGTCCCTTCCAGCTCAGTGCTCAGCACCGTGCCCCTGCCCTCCCAGAGCAGTCAGACCCCGCGAGCTGGGTGGGCAGGGCACCAACCATTGCAAATCGCAGGCACTGTCTCCAGCGGCACTTCTGGCGCTTGAGGTTATCGCCGCCGAACTTGGGCTTGTCCCGGCAGAAGTCGCAGCGGCCGCAGTCGGCTTTCAGCAGACAGGCCTCACACTCCCCGCACTTGCGGTTCCGCCGGCTCTTGGAGCAGAGCTGCCGGGCGGGGAGAGAGGTGCCGGGTCAGAGCGTGGTGGGGGGAGGCCGGCCGCATGGGGAGCACTGAGGGGGCCCTGGGTACGCAGAGCGATGGCCGAACAAGCCCAGCTGGGGGGCCCGGCCCCCCGGACTCAGGCCATGTGACCTCAGGGGTCTAGCTTCTGCCTTCGGGTATCCAGCGCCTTCCGCCCATCCCAGGCACAAGTTAAAGATGAACGGTCTCTCGCTGCCAACTCAGCTCCCCAAATCCAGGCCCGACCCGTTGCCACAGGCTGGGGCGCCGGCTCCCCGGCACACTGCGGGTACGTGCTGACTCAGCGAGCCAGCCCCTCACTTCCCTTTTGTTCAGCTCCCGGCCTCTCCCCCTCGGACCCCTCCCCGATCGACCCACTTCCTCCTTGAACTGCGGACACTGGAACAGGCCGCAGGATCGCGGCAGGGGCCGCCCCACGGCTGGATCCAGAGAGAAAGTCTGCTCTCCGCTCCTATCCGAGATTGGCTCCCGGGGGTCGGCGGCTCGCTGACTGTCCCCGTTCCAGAGTCCCAGGACAGCGCTCTGCCCAGATCTAGGGGCCGCGCCCGCGGAGGGTTTCAAGAAGAGGTCGGATGAGTCCCTGACACGGAGAACCTAGGTCCATTTGGTCCCGGCTCAGTGCCGGGGCTGGACCCGCTGACGCCCCTTCCAGCCCTAGTGCCCAAGCGGCCTGGGACGTCAGGACAGACTTGCCCAGTTCTCCCAGGAGGCCCAAGGGAACCGGAGTCAGGTCCGTGGCAAAGCTGCCCAGCAGTGGGGGCTGCCAGGTGGATAGGGGGCGCTGTGCCCGGCATCAGAGAAATGCGAGAAGATCCAGCCCAACAGGCCTGTCTCCCCGGGGCAGCAGGGCCAGGCCGGGCAAGACAGCAGGGGGGCGCTCTGTGGCCCACCGCCACGACCCACGGCGAGGGAGGGGCACAGCGGGCAGGCGACACACAGGAGAGTTAGTCCAAGGAACAGAGCGGGGGGAGGGGGGAAGCACCAGGGGAGACCGTCAGCCACAGAACCACCAGTCACACTTTTTCTAGCCAGGGATGGAACCCAGGAGTCCTGGCTCCCAGCCCCTCCGCACTAACCACCAGACCCCATTCCCTGCCCAGAGCCAGAGAGAGAACCCAGGAGTCCTGGCTCCCAGCCCCCCGCACTAACCACCAGACCCCACTCCCTGCCCAGAGCCGGAGAGAGAACCCAGGAGTCCTGGCTCCCAGCCCCCCGCACTAACCACCAGACCCCACTCCCTGCCCAGAGCCGGAGAGAGAACCCTGGAGTCCTGGCTCCCAGCCCCCCGCACTAACCACCAGACCTACTCCCTGCCCCGGAGCCAGAAGAGAAGACACCCAGGAAGTCCTGGCTCCCAGCCCCGGCACTTCCACCAGACTCCACTCCTGCCCAGAGCCAGAAGAGAACCCAGGAGTCCTGGCTCCCAGCCCCCGCACTAACCACCAGACCCCACTCCCTGCCCAGAGCCGGAGAGAGAACCCAGGAGTCCTGGCTCCCAGCCCCCCGCACTAACCACCAGACCCCATACCTGCCAGAGCCAGAGAGAGAACACAGGAGTCCTGGCTCCAGCCCCCCCGCACTAACCACCAGACCCCACTCCCTGCCCAGAGCCAGAGAGAGAACCCAGGAGTCCTGGCTCCCAGCCCCCTGCACTAACCACCAGACCCCACTCCCTGCCAGAGCCAGAAAGAGAACCCAGGAGTCCTGGCTCCCAGCCCCCTGCTCTAACGCTACCAGTCCCCACTCCCCTCCAGAGCCAGGGAAGGAACCAGGAGTCCTGCTCCCAGCCCTCCCTGCTCTAACCTACCAAGCCGCCACTTCCCTCTTGGGCCAGGATGGAAACCCAGGAGTCCGTGCAGCTCCCAGCCCCCCCATTACCACCAGTACCAACTCCCTCCAGACCGGAAGAGAACCAGGAGTCTCTCCCGCCAGCCCCCCCTGCCTAACTACGATCCCCACTCCCCTCAGAGCCAGGGGATGGAACCCAGGAGTCCGGCTCCCAGCCCCGCGATCTAACCACCAGCCTCACCTCCCTCCCAGAGCGGGAAAACCAGGAGTCCTGGCTCCCAGCCCCCATGAGGTCTGCTGGCAGGCTCTGCCAGTGCATGCGCAGTGCCCCTGCTTGGCCCCGCCGCGCCACCACAGGGAGCGGTCACTCACCAGGCTGCTCCGGGCCCTGGCCTCGGGTGTTTCGGGGGCCGCCCGGCTTCTTTCTTCTCCGTGACTTTACCCAGCTGTTTCCGAGGGAGGAGAGGAGAAGGGGTCAGCCCTTGCCCAGAGCCCGACGCGTCCCACCCTCGCCCCGACCCTGTCAAGTTGGCCGCCCGTCTCCACTCCCCAAGCGCCGGCCCCACCTCCCCTCTACTCGCAACCCCCCACTTCTCAAGACCCGTCCCCTCCCCGCCGCAGGCCCAGACCACGAGCGTGAGATCCCAGATTACCAGCATCGGGGGGGCCTCACCCAGCTCTCAGAGCACGCGGGGTCGGGGCCACCATAGACTCGTACAGTCTGTGCGGTAGCGCCCAGCCCCCCTGCTCTAACCACACTAGTCCTCACTCCCCTCCCACAACTGGCAGAGAACCCTAGGAATCCCGCTCCTAGTTCCCCCACTCTAAAAGACCCACTTACACACACCCTCCGCTGCCAATCCCAGAGCCGGGGAAGAGAACCCAGGAGTCCTGGCTCCCAGCCCCTCTGCTCTAACCACTAGCCCCCACTCCCCTCCCAGAGCCAGGGAGAGAACCCAGGAGTCCTGGCTCCCAGCCCCCCTGCTCTAACCCACCAGCCTCCACTGCCTTCCCAGAGCCAGGGAGAGAACCCAGGAGTCCTGGCTCCCAGCCCCCCTGCTCTAACCACTAGCCCCCACTCCCTTCCCAGAGCTGGGGAGAGAACCCGGGAGTCCTGGCTCCCAGTCCCCCCGCTCTAACCACTAGCCCCTGCTCCCCTTCCAGAGCCAGGGAGAGAACACAGGAGTCCTGGCTCCCAGCCCCCCTGCTCTAACCCCTTGACCGCACTTCCTCGCTGTCTCAGCCCCAGGACTTTGCCCCACCCCAGACTATGGGGCTCCCCCTGCGCCGGGCAGGTCTGAGCTGGTTCCGGTCCTGTCTCTCACTCACCCTGCGCCACGAGCCTGAGAGGCCGCTGGGGTCTCGCTCCAATGACGGCTTCCATTTCTGGGGGGAGTGAAGGGGGGACAAGGTGAGGGACAGGGGGAGGGTCACCCGGACGCCAGGGTCCCTTCTGTGGAACACATGCAGGGCCTGACTGCAGAGGAGGGGAAGAGCGGCCCAGATGTCCGAGTCCCTCCTCCTCTGGGGTCCAGGCGGGGGGGAGGACCGCCTGGACACCTGGGTCCCTCCTCTTCCCCCAGAATTCAGGGCCGAGTAGGGTGACCAGGACACCTGGGTCCATCACCCCACCTGAGCTGGGTGGTACCAGAGGACGGGGCTGGATCGCCGCCCCCCGGCTTGATGGCCATCCAGCCGCACTGGCTGCCAGGTGTTCCCCGTGTCACCACCACGGCCCGGCTCAGGACCCCTGGCTGGATGGGAGGGCGCGCACAGCTACCCCATGGCAGAGAGGGACCAGCCGGCAGTGCCAGGGGCCACAGAGCTCGCCCAGCCCCTATGGAGCCCTGCTGGCCTCAGGCCCCACAGTGCTAGGAAGGGGTCAAGGCTGGACACGTCGGGGTTCTTGTCCCCCCCTTTCCCTCCCCCAATGCAATGCAGAGTGCCCCCAGCGCGCCAGACACAGCCTGGGTCACCCCTACTGCCAGAGACCTCACAGCGAGGAGAGAACCCAGGAGTCCTGGCTCCCTGCCCCTCTGTGCTCTAACCACTAGACCCCACTCCCCTCCCTGAGCTGGGGAGAGAACCCATGAGTCCTGGCTCCCAGCGCCCTCCCCCTGCTTTCACCACTAGACCTCACTCCCCTCCCAGAGCCGGGGAGAGAACTCAGGCTCCATAAGAACTTGTTTGGGGTGCGGAGGGGTTGGGGGGGCAAAGTCCCTGCCCAGAGCAGGATCTGTGCCCCCCCTTCCTCCATCTCTAGGGTTAACTCTGCATGCGCCAGGCCCTTCCGAAGGCGACTAGGAATGGGGGATGCTGGGGCCTGGGAGCCAGGATCCAGGGTTCTCTCCCCGGCTCTGCGGGGAGGGGCTGGGAACAAGGACGCCGTGGGGGGGACAGGGGCTGGCACCGCACTCACTGTGGCTGCTGTGGCTGGGGTTAATCTCTTACGGCGCCGAGGTTTAGGGGCCAGGCCGTCCTGGCGGAGACAGAGAAGGAAGAGAAGAGACGCTCACAGGACACGGCAGCGCGGCCAGGCTGGCAGAAGGACAGAGCCAGAGCAGAGCCCACCCACAGCCGCCATAGGCCCCCCACTCCATGGGGACCCCGCTGGCAAAGACAACCCAACCCACCCCCCTCCCCTGCTCTAACCACTAGCCCCCACTCCCCTCCCAGAGCTGGGAGAGAACCCAGGAGTCCTGGCTCCCAGCCCCTCTGCTCTAACCACTAGCCCCCCCTCACCCCTCCCAGAGCCGGGAGAGAACCCAGGAGTCCTGGCTCTCAGCCTGCCCCCCGGGGGTGGCGTGGTCTCCCAGCAGCGCTCCCCGCCGCTCACACCCACTCACAGCGCTGGGCCCGGGCGCTGGCAGCCTCCTGCGGCGCCTCCCTGGGGCGAGCTGGGGCCCGTCCTGAGGGCAGGGAAGCAACAAGGACAGAAGGAAGAAGGGACAGGAAGGAGTGAGAGACAGACACAGAGTCAGCCAGACCACGGCGCTGCCACAGCCAGAAGAGAACCCAGGCGTCCTGGCTCCAGCCCCCCCCAACCATGCTGGGGCAGCGAGCTCATGGGGGGCAGGAGCCCCATGCAGGGGGTGGGGCAGGGTTCCAGCCCCTCATTGCAGCTTCGGGCAGGGCCAAGGGGCGGTTTCAGGTGGGCCCGTCCCCCTGCCCGCCAGGCAGACAGAGGGTGAGCAGCTGTTACGTGCCACGGGGCGGCATGGCCAGGCTGCAGCTGTACCCGCTCCCGGCTCCCCTCAGGGGGGGCACAGAGAGGCAAGACCCACAGGGCGACAGTGCCAGGGAGTCACACGCACCCACACGCCCCACATTGGGGAGCCGCCCCCCCGAGCCACTACACCCACGATGGGGAGCCACACACACTCACCACCCCCAACTACACCCACGCCGGGGAGCCGTACACACCCACCCGCCCCATGTTGGGGAGGCCCCCCCGAGCCACTACACCCACACCGGGGAGCACCACACACCCGCCCCCCCCAACTACCACCACGCCGGGGAGTCTGCACATGCCCCCCCCACTACACTCACACCAGGGAGCCGCACACAACCACTGCCCATATTGGAGAGCGCCCCACCAGCCACACACACGCCGGGGAGCCACACACACCCCCAACTACACCATGCCAGGGAGCCGCACACGCCCCCCCCCGAGCCACTACACCCACACCAGGGAGCCAGCACCCCCCCTTACAGACTACACCCATGCGGGGTAGCCACACACGCCAGCCCCCCAACTAACCCCACACCAGGGAGCCGCACACACCACCTGCCCATATTGAGGAGGCCGCCCCCCCCAGCCACGGACACCCATGCTGGGGAGCCACAACATGCCCGCCCCAGCCACGTACACCCACACCATGGAAGCCGCACCCCCCCCCCCACAACGTTACACCCACGCCTGAGAGCCACAGCACGCTCCGCCCCCCAACTACACCGGCGCCAGGGAGCCGCACACACCACCGCCCCTCACTGAGAGCCGCCCCCACGCCAGCGCACGACCCATGCAGGGCCAGGGAGCCACACCCACCCACCAGCCCCCAACTACACCCACGCCAGGGAGCCGCACACACCCACCAGCCCCCAACTACACCCACGCCAGGGAGCCGCACACACCCACCAGCCCCCGACTACACCCACGCCAGGGAGCCGCACACACCTGCCCCCCACACACACAGAGGGGAGCTGCACACACCTGCTTCCCCCCACTACACCTGCACCTCCATGACACACACAGGCCGCAGGGCAGGCTGGGAAACCATGCCCCCCACCCCCACCCCCCAGGCCACAGGGCAGGCTGGGAAACCATGCCCCCCGCCAGGCCATGCTGGGAATCCCCCACCCACAGAGGCAGGTTGGCCTGCTGGGAATCCTACACACACGTGTATATATATGCAGGCCGCAGGGCATGCTGGGAAGCTGGGCAGGTACTTACTACGGTCAGTTTCCGGGGGCCGTACCCTGCCTTCTTCGCCACCACCGATTTCTGCTGCATACCAGAAGATAGTTAGTGCCAGCCGTGGTACTAGGGGGCGTGATGGGGGCCTGGGCAGGAGGCGCTCTGCTGCAGGGGGTGCTGGGCAGGGCAGGGGGTGCTCTCCCCTGGCAGGCTGGGCCAGGCGCTGGGGGGTGCCATGCTGCAGGGTGCTGGGTGGGGGTGCTCTCCCCTGGCAGGCTGGGCCGGACGCTGGGGGGCGCCGTGCTGCAGGGCATGGGGTGCTCTCCCCTGCCAGGCTGGGCCGGGCGCTGGGGGGGCGCCGTGCTGCAGGGGGTGCTCTCCCCTGGCAGGCAGGGCCGGGTGCTGGGGGGCGCCATGCTGCAGGGGGCAGGGTAGGGGGCGCTCTCCCCTGGCAGGCAGGGCTGGGCGCTGGGGAGCGCCGTGCTGCAGGGGGCAGGGTAGGGGACGCTCTCCCCTGGCAGGCAGGGCCGGGCGCTGGGGGGCGCCGTGCTGCATGGGGCGCTCTCCCCCTCACTGTGGCACCCCTTGAAAGGGGCAGCGGAGCCTTCCCAAAAGGGGAGGGGGGGCAGGGGCTCCATCCCGATCCTCCCCTTCCCGCAAGCCCCTGGGGCAGGGGGCCGAGAGCAACCCCCGACCTGTGTCCCCACCGCGCATGGGTGGAGGGTTCCACAGCTGCCTCCCAATGATCCCCCCAATGATCCCTCCCCCCACAGCCGCCCCCCGTACCTTCTTCTTGAGGCAGCGGCGTTTCAGGCATTTCCACTGCCGCTTCAGGCCGGGCTTCAGCCTCCGCAGGCAGATGTAGCAGCTGCCGCAGTCCTCGGTGGCCTGGCAGCCCTGGCACACGCCGCAGCCGAAGCCCTGCGCAGGCAGAGGGGAGAGGCCAGGTGTGAGGGGCACCGGCCGGGCGGGAGGGGAGCCCAGGGCTGGGCTAGCAGGGGCTGCGGGGCGGGAGTGGGGGGCACCAGGCGGGCAGAGGGGGAGCCGGGGAGGGGAGGGGCAGGCCGCCGGCCGGTACCTTCTTGACGATTTTCAGGCAGCGGCGCAGGAGGCATTTCCTGCCGATCCGGAGCTCGGGGTTCTTGGCCCGCACGGCGCACACGGTGCAGATGCCGCAGTCCTCGGGGATCTGGCAGGCCTGGCAGGCCCCGCAGCCCACCCGCTGCAAGAGGGGCAGGGCCTTCAGCCGGCGCAGCCACGGCCTCTCGCCCGCCCCCCAACAAGGAGGGGACCAGGGAAACAGACCCAGCCCCCTGGAGACCCGACTCCCAGCCCCACCTCCTCTAGCCACTGGACCCCACTCCCCTCCCAGCATCGGGGAGAGAAACCAGAAGTCCTGGTTCCCAGCCCTCCCTGCTCTCACCACTAGACCCCACTCCCCTCCCAGAGCCAGGGGAGAACCCAGGAGTCCTGGCTCCCAGCCCGGCCCTTACCTTGAAGAACCGCTGCTCTCTGTTGAAGTCTCTTCTCTGGGCTGAAAGAAAGAAGCTAGCATTGGCACCTGTGGCTGAGGCTCAAACCAACAGGTCACGGCACCAGGGCAGCTGGGTTAGTCTCCCAGAGATGCAGCCGCCTCTGGGGTGGGGCAACTGGGGCACAGAGACAACGCCACAGCACTGAGATGCAGCCTCCTCTGGGGCGGAGTCTGGACAGGACACCTGGGTTCGCAGCCCAGCTCCTTCTAGGAGGGGCCAGGGGGCTGGGCAAAGCAGCAGGAGGCCCCCAAGCAGGCTGGGGTCTAGCCATCGGCCCCAGCTGCTGGCGCGACCCTCCCTACCCTGCTCACCCACCTCGGCAGTCCGGGCACAGCCAGCGGCAGCGTCTCTGGCTGGGCAGCATCACCCCGGGGAAGTAGTTCTGGCAGCTGGCGCAGCATCTGGAAGGCAGAGGTGGGCTGCTGAGATCCCGCGTCTGGGGCCCCCCAGGTTGGTGGTGAGATCACTGCCACCCCCAGGGGAGCAGGGACCCCGCTAGGCCTGGACGGAGGGACAGGGGGCCTCCCAGGCAGTTCCTGTGCCAGGGAGGGCTCGCGGCGCGGGAGACGGACAGGGACACTGGGACATCTCCATGGACGAATAGAACCCAGGAGTCCTGGCTCACAGCCCCAGCCTGCTTGAAACACTAGACCAACTGCCCCACACCTGAGCCAAGGACAGAACCCAGGCGTCCGGCTGGGCTCTCGGCACCTCCCCATAGCGTTTGCATTGTTACCCGGAGGGCTCAGGGGACAGGACACCCCAGGTGGCTGGGGGAAACTCACGCCACTATGGCATCTTGCTCCGATTCCTGGGGTTCCAGCAGGGCCGCCGGGCGCTTGCGGGGGCGTCGCTCTGGGAGGGGTGGAGGCGGCTGCTCCGGGGGCTCCGGCTTCACGGGTTGCTGTTTGGGGAGTGGCTGCTCAGGGGGGGCCAGGGGTTCTGGCTCCGACAGCGAGAGGCGTCTCTTCTGGGGCTTCTTGACCTGGACAGGACGCAAGGTGAGCAGGGTTGGAGGTGAGGTCCCAGCCCCCCCGCAACATGGGGTGGGAGCTCAGCCAGGCCTTCCCCAACAGGCCCCATGCGATGCCCCACTCCACCTGCAATTCCTGACCCAACCATGCACTACGTGCTGCACCCCATGCCCCTCCCGGAGCCAGGGAGAGAACCCAGGAGTCCTGGCTCCCAGCCCCTCCAGTCTAACCCACTACACCTCCTCCCCTCTCAGAGCCGGAGAGAGAACCCAGGAGTCCTGGCTCCCAGCCCCCTTGCTCTGACCCACTACACCCCCTCCGCTTCCAGAGCCGGGGAGAAAACCCAGGAGTCCTGGCTCCCAGCCCCCGGGAAGCGCTTTCACTAGCCAGAATGGCGGCCATGCAGCCATGGACACCGGCTGGCAGTGGGAGGGCTGGCCCAAGGGCGGTCGCTTGCACAATCAGCAGCTTGCGACACACGAGCCAACCGCACCAGCGCGAAAGGCCTGGTTACTGTGGCCACTTTGGAGGGAGTTTTGGTGCATGGAGCCAACACCACGGCCGGGGCTGATCAAGCGGGACATGCAGCGTCACACGCAGCTCGTGGGACCCTAATTACGGCTCCCCGGAACACACCGCTGGGGGGAGACATAATGAGCCCCGGCCGCAGACAGGAGGGAAAACAGGTCTGAAAGAGGCGTTCCCAGATTCCATCCAGCACATGGAGACTGGCGGGGTGAGTCCCAGACAGCTGCCTCCCAGCTTGGCTTTCCGTGGACTCCCGCGACTAGTGTGCGGGGAGGTTTCAATGCCACTGCAGCCCTGCTCGTGCCGATCTGGGTTTCCAATCAATCCTTCGCCTTCATTTCCAGGTCTGAGAGTCGCTGGCCGTACGAATTCCCTGTAGCCGCCTGCGGCCAGGGCCTGTTTGTGCCACAGATGAGTCTCACCCGGACAGACCGAAGGTGACCAGTTTCTGCCAGAGCCCCGGGCACGGCTAAAATCACCAACCACAGTGGGCTGGGAACAGCCACCCTCGGCACCGGCTAAGCATGGCTCAGCGCATTCCTAAGGAGCAGGAACACGCAGGTCCTCGGAAGAGGACGCGGAAGCAACAGGATCATGGACAGGGAGGTCTAGTTCCAACTAGGAACCGCTTTTTGGGGCATCGATTTATAAAGGGGAGAACAGCTCCGGGTCAGCCGAGGGGACACCTGCGTTGGCAAGAAACCCAGCCGAGTTTTCGGCACCAGGCCCGTGGTCAGGCCTGCCGCGGGGATTCTGCCCCTCCCGTGTACGCGCACTCCCCCCACCCCTCGGTACCTTGGGGGGCAGGTCGCGGAGCACGCCGTTCTTGAAGTCGAAGTTGGTCAGGTCCTGCGAGGGCCCCAGGAACCTGGTGAGCTCAATCTTGCTGCGGAATTTCTCGCCGTTGGGGCTGCGGGAGTGGAGGCAGAGCAGGCGTCAGGGAGGGCACCCCAGCCTGGCCTGGAGGGCTGGGAATACTCCCACAAACACACACCCCCCACCCTGGGAACTGATGCACCTGCCTGGAGCCAAAGGGAGCCAGGAGAACAGGCTCACTCGCGAACCACGTGGGAAGGCCACATTTTTTCATGAAGCGCAAAATTAGCCTGTGGAACTCACGGCCAAAAAGTAACAATGCAGGGGGACACCCGAGACGCAACCTCAACTCTGCTTTAGAGCAGGAGCCAATGGCTACAGGGGAGGGAGACGCTGCCCCCTACGGGAAGGGAAGGGCTCAGACAGGAGATGGGAATTTCATGGCACAATCATTCTCTTTTACTGTGAAACAGGCAGGCAGTTAAAGGGGGTTGGGAACTGGGGCACGGGGGACTCGTGGCTACTGAATCCGGCTCCAGCGGAAGAGCAGGCAGCCCCCTGATGAGCCCGGGGGATAAATGAAGTGCCAGCCAGCCACTAGGACCCATCTGTTCCTCTCCGACCCCCGCAGCAGGGGAGGGGCGCTTGGAGGATCACCCCCTGGCTAGCCTTCCCCTCCAGGGATCTGGGGGGGCAGGCTCCCGAGGAGACACCCAAAATGAGGGGGCATTAAGAGGGAAGTGCCGGCCAGCCGATGGAAGGAAACAGCGGGCAGTTAGAGCTGCCCCACACATGGCGAAACGTGCCCCCTACACTGGGAATTCGGCATCTGAGACCTGCCTAAGATCCCAGCTGGTTGCTCCCACACTCACGGGAGTCTGAGGGGAACCGTCTCCTTCGCAGCCTGCACTGCTCCTCGGGCCGCCAACGGGCTTTCGCCTCGCTAACTCTTCTCCCTCCCGAAGCACTGAGCGCGAGCAGCCAGCCCCCCACCTCCACCTGCTTGCGTCTCCCTGGGGAGCGGCACGTGCAAGTCCAGAGGCCTGAATATTTCCCCATCGCAGCTGGTTCAGCCTAGGCTCGCCCGTGCCCCCTGCGCCCGATCGCTCCACCCAGCCTCCGCCATCGCTCCCAGCTGAGCTGGGCCTGCTCAGAGCAGAAAATCTCGTTCCTCCCCCCGCCGGCTGCACGGCCTTGCACTTTGGACTAGTCAATTTATAACCCGGATTGGCCATGCCTCAGCTCGCAGCCCCTGGTACTCAGCAGAGCCAGGATGATTTCGTCTCCGGGCTGGCAGGGAGCGGGAAGCGGTTCCGGCGGGGATTTCCCGGCGGCACAGTGCGGTCCAAGCCGTAGGGAAGCCGGACCCACGAGGGCGCCAGCCAGCTGAGCGCCTCGCGGATGCCGGGGCTGGAGGCGGAGAGACGCCCTGGACCGTGGCCACAGCCAAGCAGTGCGCTGGGACAGCGAGGGCACTGAGCGGAGGGGTCTATGCTTCAGCAAACTCCTGCCCCCCAGGGCTGTTTGGATTAGACACGCTGTGGGGATACAGGGAGTCCCCCCAGTTTCTAGACACTACTGCGACCTGGCTACTAATACAACCCAAGAGCAGCCCCAGAGGGGCGGGGAGAGGAGACTCACGCGACCGGGGAGCAGCCGGGGGCTATGCCGAGGCTCTGGTGGCTGGAGGCAGAACCACAGGCCGAACAAGAGGCCTCGAGCGCCGGCGGGGGAGGGGACAAAGGGGGGACGGTTTCATTTCATAACATGCGGGTTTTTAACTGAAAAAGCACATGCGCCAGCAACGGACTCGGGGGCTGGGAGGAAAGACGCACACCCTGATCCACACACAGACAACGGGGGGAGAACTCAGGAGAGAGCCCAGGAGTCCTGGTTCCCAGCCCCCCACTGCTCTAACCACCAGACCCCACTCCCCTCCCAGAGCCAGAGAGAACCCAGGAGTCCGGGCTTCCAGCCCCACTGCTCTAACCACTACACTTCACTCCTCTCCCAGAGCCAGAGAGAACCCAGGAATCCTGGCTCCCAGCCTCCCCTGCTCTGAACCACCAGACCCCACTCCCCTCCCAGAGCCAGAGAGAACCCAGGAGTCCTGGCTGCCAGCCCCACTGCTCTAACCACTACACCTCACTCCTCTCCCAGAGCCAGAGAGAACCCAGGAGTCCTGGCTCCCAGCACCCCTCGCTCTAACCACCAGACCCCGCTCCCCTCCCAGAGCCGGGGAGAAAACCCAGGACTCCTGGCTCCCAGCTGGCTTCGGAGAAGGTAAATAGACTCCATCCAGCAGAGCCGGTTTCCTGCGGGGGCGGGCAGAGGAGAGTTATCTTCAGCTGCAGACAGACGCACCCTGTCTTAGAGGGGGCTGCATGGCTGGAGCAGGCAGCTCCTCTCCCACAGAGCACTAGGGCAGGCTGGGGTCAGGGCCAGCGCTCATGCATGACGACTGGAGGCCCCTGAAACCCAGATGCCAGGTCGGGGGGGTGGAGAGATCCAGGGAGCGGGAGGGCTACATGAGCAGCGCCTGAACCCCAGAGGAGCCCAGAGTTCTGGCTCTGACCCGCTGAGGCCGAGGCCCTCCTGTGCCTCAGTTTCCCCTCCCGTGCCATGTCCACATGGGCTGCCACTGTGGCTTTGCAGAACACGATCCTCGCCCCAACCCTCTGCCACGGGGCTGCCCCCCCCTCCCCTTCCCCCTGCCCCCAATGGAGGACCAGTGTCCGTACCCCTGATAGTAGGTATCCGTCCGTCCACAGGTGGCCCCAGATCGGCGGTAGGCCTCACGGCGCTTCCATCCGGGCCCCAGGGTGGGGCAGTCCACCCAGCCCTCCGACATGGTGCTGAGCAGGGGGAGCGGCAGCAGAGCGGCTACTGTGGGGACAGAGATGGGGGAGTCAGCACAGCTGGATGGGAGGGCAGGTTACCCCCCCCTCCCGGGCTTGTGCCCTCCATCCCTCCGCCCAGGGCTCAGGCAGACAACGCCCTGCATCCAGGAACAGCATCTACGTTCAGGCCAAGCCTGTTTACCAGCACTAGCACCCACACTAGCACCCTGCTCCCAGGGCTTGGCCCAGCTCTGATCACTAGCCCCCACTGCCTTCTCTGAGCCGGGGAGAGAACCCAGGAGTCCTGACTCCCAGCATCCCCCCACTTTAACCACTAGACCCCACTCCCCTCCCAGAGCCAAGGAGAGAACCCAAGAGAGCCCCCTCGTTCTAATCACCAGACTCCACTGCCACATTTTGAACCCACTGGACACTTAATTCACATGACCCTCCTTTGAAAGGGTTTTCATCACAGAATAAAGGTTCGCAGTAACGAGGCTCCAGCTTAAGAAATCACGTCACCCTGAACAACTGGACACACATACAACAGGACTGACTGTAGACAGCGATCACTTGCCCAGCACTGAAATGCAGCCACCTCTGGGGCGGGGCACCTGGGGAACAGCCGCACATAACACCACATGGGGATGACTCTCCCAGCACTGAGATGCAGCCACTTCTTGGGCGGAGCAGCCAGGAACAGCCACACATAACACCTTGCCCGGCGCCCGAGCCACGAGCAAAGTGCTCGGGCCATCAGGAGGGCTCGGGCTTTCGGCTCAGGGCGCCCGCTCGCAACCCATACTGAAGGCACGTCCGTCCACCACCCCCTCCTTTCCGGGCGCAGGGAGCGGCCAGGAGGCAGCACCCATGGGGAGCATGACTCACGCTGCTCAGGCTTTGATCCTGAATCCTCCCGCAGGGCCCGGAGCCCAGCATGCCTCGCTCCTCGGCGGAGGGGCAATCGGCACGGGCGTCTCCCACCAGGCTGGATCCTGCCAGCCCTGGGACCCTGCCGGACTCTAGGGAGGGGGCGGAGGAGATAAGGCCCAATGCAGCGGCTCAGCTTTCAGGCCCGCAAGGTCAGTGGGAAGCCCGGCCCCATGCTCCTGCTCCAACGCCTGGCCACATTCCAGCGTGAGCAGTTACAGCCCGTCTCTGGCACGCCCATCGCTGCCCCCATCAGATAAGGGAGCACTCTCCGAAGTCAATACGCAGCGGCACAACAGCTCCCAGCCGCCCCAGAGGTGGCCGCATCTCAGCACCGGGAGAGCTGGTGTTATATCTGGCTGTTCCCCAGCTGCCCCATGCCCCAGAGGTGGCTGCATTGCAGCACCGGGAGAGCCGGCGTTATGCAGCGTTATGTCTGGCTGTTCCCCAGCTGCCCTTCCCAAGAAGTGGCTGCATCTCAGCGCTGGTCAAGCCCTCCCCAATGCAGCCGTAGGTGCAGCTGTTCCCCAACTGTCCCACGTTCCAGACCCGGCCACCCCTCAGCACCATGCAAGCCACCCACACACAGCATCACTGCGTGGCTCTTCCCCAGCTGCCTCTCCCGAGAGGTGGCTGCATCGCAGCACCACGCAGGTCAGTGTGGCTGTCCCCCAGCTGCCCCTCCCCAGAGGTCGCTGCATCGCAGCACCCGGCGAGCCAGCACCATGCGGGTCACCGTGTGACTGTTCCCCAGCTGTGTCTCTGTGCCAGGCGAGCCGTGCCCGAGAGGCTCCTGAACAGCCACCAACCAGGAAGCCAGCCAATTCTGCGTGTCCGTTTAACGCCATTTCAGATGGCGGCCCAGGCCCGGAGACATCCTGCCAGCTCACGCGTTTCAGCCCCCTTGTTTTCCCTTTCCGACAGGGGGGCCTCTTCCCCCCCAGCCCGCACCACGTGAGACCTAAACAACAGGCAGCTCTGGCCCCAGCCTCTCCCAGCCGGGAGGAGAACGCACAGAGCGTGTCGGGCACAGAAACCAGCCCAACGTCACAAGCCGAGTTAGAGCTTGAAACCACCAAGCTCCAGCCGTGGACACCTGCCAGGGGCAGGCCCTTCCACACAGCAGGGGCCCTTCGGCAGCCCAATGGGCTCGCAGAAAACGGGCCGGCAGCAATGGCGCGGGCAGGCCAAGTCGCCGGATGGCGTTTCACGGCCGAGGAATCAGAGCGTTAAGGAGCCAGAAGCAAGATTATTTGGCGCTCCAGGCTTCCCCGGGTCTCCATATCCCACCCCGCAGCTCCGCTCGTCTTTCTAGATTGAGTCTTGCCAGGCCCCGCCAAGAACGGGGAACCCCCGGGGTTCAGTCGGGCCGTCTGGGCCCAGCCAGGGATCCAACGTGCTGCCACAACCCGGGCCACTGTGGATTTTTTAGGGCAACAGGCAGCCCCCCCACTAGGGAGGCACTGCCGAAACAAGGCCTGAGCCCTGCGGCCGGCGCCGTGATATTGTGGCTCTGAGCTGTCTGGGCAGAGCCAGGAACATTGGCGTCACCGCCTGGTTTGTGGGGTACCCACCCAGTGACAGGCGGGTATGGGGCACCCCCAATCTCCCCTCGGGGAGCGGCAGATGCTCAGTTGCCGCAGGAACCCAGCGAGTTGCGACCACGTCACGGTTTGGCGCACACACCCCGTACGATGCTCGGGTGCCTGGCACTGCAGGGGCCCGTTGTGCCAGGCTAATGGGGGGGGCACGAAGCGCCCGGTTTTTGTGACTCTTCGGAGATCAGTTGGGGAGCGATTCAGCTGAAACGGAGGGGGGGGGCTGCCATCGGGGCACAGGACGGCACCTACCGATTGTGTCGGAGGAGTTCTCCCTGCCCTAAGCCTGGGTAGCCTGCGTTGGCCCTTCCTGCCCCCGAGGCCCAGCCATGGCCTTGCTCGGGACGTGTCCAACGGGCGACCGCGGCCCGGAAGGAAGACAAACAAGGCGGCAGGTCGGGCAGCAGTGCCAAGGCCCGGCTGGGGGAGGGCTGCGGGCGCCAGCCCGGAGGCGGGTTCCGAGCCCAGCGCCGCCGAGCTGGTGCCCAAACGCCATCCCCGGAGCTGGGCTGCGGCGACCCCGGCGCACCCCAGATCACCCTCTGTGCCAGCCCCCACCCGCATCCCTGATGTGGCTTCACGCCGTGCCGTGCCCACTGGGCATCAGTGCCACTCCCAGACCTCTCCCCCAGCTGCCCCCATTGCCACCCCACGGCCCCTCTCCACTCCCTGTTTGCCTACAGAGAGCTGGGACCGACCCAACAGCAGGCCTGGTGAGAGATTCATGCCTGGGGCAGGGACCCCCAGCTGCCCCCCACAAACCTCCCAGCCCTGCTCCCCCTTCCTGCCCAGCCCTCCCACACATTCCCCTTCAGCCCCACTCGTCCCCCAGGGCCTTTCCACTCCCCTCCGTCCCCAACCGCCCCCTTTCCAGTGCACCCCATTCCCACCCCAATGCCTCCCCACAAGGCACAGCTTGTACCCTGAACCCTCTGCCACCCCCTCACCCTTCACATCAGCCTCCATTTCCCCAGCACCCCCACTGCCTGGTGCCCCTGCTCCCCCCTCCAAGTCCTCTCCCTCTGCAGCACCCTCCCAGCTGACAGTCCCAGCACCCTATAACTCCCACCTGAGCCCTCCAATGCCCCCTCTGCCCCCTACTCCCCAGCAGCCCCCCTGCAGATACCGCTTCCCGCTGCCCCCCACTCCCTCAGACCTCACTCCCCTTGCCCAGGGCCCCCCAACTGCTCCCCCACTTCACACACACCCAGCTCCTCAGCCCCACCCCCCAGAGTCCCCCCCACCAGTTAATTCCCTCAATCCTTCCCCTAATAGACACCCCCTTATCAGCTCCCCACCCCCCCAGTCACCTGGGCTTCACCCCACCCCAGCCCAGGGCCTCACAGAGCTAGCCCCCAAGCCCCTCTGCCCCCCAATCCTTCCCCCAGGCATCGCACTTTCCCAAACCTCCCCCCATTCCTTGGGCCTGGCCCCCCCAGCTACGGTCTCGCCATGTCCTCAGGCCTGGACCCCTTTCCCAGAATCCCGCCACCACCCCTTCCACCACAGTTAACCTCCCTACTCTGCTCCTGCCCCCCAACTCCCCTCTCAGCCCCCCACAGCCTCCTGGTACCCCTCCCCCAGTCACGCACCTGCCCAGCTCTCCTAGTCCTTCCTGCACCCCCCCAACTCCCTCCTCCCCACCACAGGCTCCCAGGCCTCCATCCCCCAACTACAGCCCCCTCCCCTGGGTCCCCCTGCAACCCATAAGCCGTCCAACTCCCTCTGGGCCCCGCCCCCACCACCTAGGCCCCCAACTCCCTCCTCTCCTCAGAACCCCTCCCCCTGCCATGTTATAGTGCCCCATTTCCTCTTCATCCCCACTGCCTACACCCCCTACTCGCCCCTCACACTCCTCCTCACCCACCTATCGCCCCTCAACCACTCAGCCCCCCATCATTCCCTCTTCACCCCCACTGCTACAAAGCCTCCTCCACCCAGGACAACGCCTCCCCGGCCCCCAACTCCCTCCTCACCCCCATGCGGCCCCATTCCCCTCGACCAGAGCCCCCAATTCCTGCTCACCCCCACTGCCTACAAACCCTCCCTGCCCGCCAGGACACCCTCCCTGCCCCCAACTCCTTCCTCACCCCCATCGCTCCCTCCCCTCACAGCCCCCAATTCCCTCTTCACCCCCACTGCCTACAAACCCCTCCCTCCCCAGGACACCCCCCACGGCCCCTCCAACTCCCTCCTACACCACCCATCAGCCCCTCCCCTCAACAGCCCCCAATTCCCTCTTACCCACTGCCTACAACCCTCCTCCCCGGACACCCCCCTGGCCCCAACTCCCTCCTCAACCCCCATCGGCCCCCTCCCCCCCAAACCCACCAACTCCCACTTCACCCCCACAGGCCCCCAACCCCCCTCACCGCCGGGGCGGCTCCCCGGTCCCCCCCGGCCGGCGGCTCATCCCGCGGGCCCCCGCTCGTGGCGCAGCGGGCGACCGCAGCCCAGTCGGCGCGCTGGGCTCGAACGAACCGGAACGGAAGGGGGGGCCCGGGGAGGGGGCGGACAAGGCCCGTCCACACGTGAACAGGGGGCGGCCCTGGGGAGGGGCCTGGACTGGAGGGGCGGGGGGAGGAGGAGCCGGAGTTGGGGGCGTGGGGGGGGGGAGGAGGGAGCTGGGGGAGAAGGAGAACCGGAGTTGGGGGCGGGAGGAGCTGGGGGGAGAGAGAGTTGGGGGGGAAGGAATGAACCGGGGGGGGAATGAAGCGGGATTGGGGGCGGGGGGAGAAGCTGGGGGAGGAATGAACCTGAGGGGAGGAATGAACCGGGGGGGAATGAACTCGGGATTGGGGGCGGGGGAGGAGAAAGCGAGCGGGGGAGGAGGAGAGAACCGGGAGTTGGGGGAGAGGAAGAGAGTTGGGGGGGAGGATAACCGGGAGTTGGGCGGGAGGAAGGGAGCTGGGGGAAGGAATGAACCGGGGGGGAGAGGAAACCGGGAGTTTGGGGGCGGGGAGGAGGAGGGAAACCGGGAGTTGGGGAGGGGGAAGCGGGGGGGGGAGAAGAGTGGGGGAGGAATGACACGGGGGGGAGAGAGAACCGGGAGTTGGGGCGGGGAGGAGGAACCGGGAGTTGGGGGGAGGAGGGGGGCGGGGGACCCACACGGAAGCAGAGTGTGGGGCAGACACCAGGGGCGCCCCGCAGCCCGCCCCAGCCGTAGCCCACCTGCTCCCTGCGGCAGCCCAGGCGGGGCGGGCCGAAGGGGGCGGGCGGATATAGCCTAAGCCACGCCCACAGGGCGGTTCGTATTCAAATAGGATGCGGGAAGCGCGCTCCGAGACCGGCTGTGGAGACCGGCGGAGGGGCCGTTAACCCGCGGGACCCCCCGCTGCAGGGTCGAGGGGGCTTAGCTCAGCCAGCGCGTTAACCTGTGGGCTCCCCCGCTGCAGGGTCTGGTGGGGAGGGGGGAATAGCTCAGCCAGGGCGTTAACCTGCAGGACCTCCCGCTGCAGGGTCGGGGGGGGGCTTAGCTCAGCCAGTGCGTTAACCTGAGGAACTCCCCGCTGCAGGGTCTGGGCAGGGGAGGGGACTTAGCTCGCCAGGGCATTAACCTGCGGGGCCCCCCGCTGCAGGGTCTGGATGGGGGGGCTTAGCTCAGGCAAGACGATAACCCGCGGGATTCCATGCTGCAGGATCTGGACAGGAAGGGGGGCTTAGCTCAGGCAGGAGGTTAACACGCAGGACCTCCTGCTGCAAGGTCTGCTTAGGGGTAGAGGGGAGGAATAGCTCAGCCAGGAAACCCACTTAAGAACAGCCATCGTGCCCGGCCCCAGAGAAAAGTAAAAGTAAGCTTCACTTTAAAACATTTTTATTAGCAGCAGCCTCATTCCATCCATCTCTTCCCCCTGCCCCTCGCCCCCACTGCCCTAACCCAGCGAGGGCCCGTGTCTCTTCAGGGTAGACCCCGTAGCCTGCAGCACCTGGAGAAGCACCCACAGGTGGAGTGGGTTGGAAAGGGACAAGCCAAACCCCCAGCAGGAGGGCCGGAGTGCGGGGAGGTGGGTCTCAGAAGGCCCAGGCTCGTGGGGGGAGTAGGGGCCTGGGCAGGGCCAAATTCCCTCATCGCTGGCAGAGCTTCGCTACATTTTTCCTCCTTTTGTTTTTTGTGGGTTTTTTTGTAAAGAAGAAAAAAAAGTTTAAAAAATCATTAAAAAAGAAAAGAACCAACGAGGATCCGGAGAATCCATGAAGCCTGGCGCCGACCCTGGGAGAGAGAGAGTCGTTAGGGGAGGCCCCAGAACCCAGCCCCCCTGGGGCAGTGAGCGAGCCCAGAGGGGAGCCGGCTCCCCCGCGCGGGAAGACCCCGGGCCCCAGCTGCTCACCAGGCTCAGCGGTCAGTGGTGGTGCGCAGGTCTGTGGTCAGCGGGTCGTGCTGGATGGTCTGGTGCAGCATCAGCGCCAGCAGCCCGGCCCGGTTGGTCATGGCCATGCGCACGTTCCGCTCCTGCTCAAAGAGCTCGTCCAGCTTGTACCACTGCCAACAGCAGGAGTCGTCGTTACACGCGGCCACCTCTGGGGCGGGGCAGCTGGGGACAGCTCGGCCCGCACGGAGATGCGGCCACCTCTGGGGTGGGGTAGCTGGGGAACAGCTGCACATAACGGCGCTGGGGACAGCTCGGCCAGCACGGAGATGCAGCCAGCTCTGGGGCGGGGCAGCTGGGGAACAGCTGCACACAACGGCGCTGGGGACAGCTCAGCCGGCACAGAGATGCAGCCACCTCTGGGGTGGGGTAGCTGGGGAACAGCTGTACAGCGACAGACAGACAGAGGGTCAGGAAAAGGGGAGCTCCCTACTTAATAGAAGTGTGGGAGTGATGGGGGGGGAGGAATTCTTTCAGTCAGAAGGAATAAAAACCACTTGGGACCATGCCTAAATTTTAGTGCCTGGGCCTCACTGCCAGTGGAGAGGGTTCCCTGCCCAGCCTCCCGCAGCGCCTGGCCCTGACTGCCAGGGGAGAGCACCGCGTAGCGCCAGCCCCGCTCCGTACCACGCGCACTCTCTCCAGGTCCACCTCGGCCCGGCGCAGTTTCTCCCAGCAGTAGTGCCGGTTGCATTTTCTCTTGGGCACGCGGCAGAAATCACCGGTGAGCTCAAACACGTCCTTTACCAGGGGGCAACCGCACACCTCGTCCACTGACACCTGGAGGGGGCACCACAAGGTTTGCACACACTGGCCCTCGCTCCTGACCTGCAGCCCCCCGTCACAGCCAGTGCCCCTCACCTTGGGGTCGCGGGAGTGCTCAGGACACAGCACCTGCAGCCGCTTGCAGTATGTCTTGCTCTGAGGGTTGTAGACATCACAGAAGAGGCGGGTGGCTCTGGGGAGGGGAGACACGGTGCCCGGGTGAGAGGCTGCAGCTGCTACCAGCTGCAAGGCGGGGGGGGGGGGGGTCCTCCATGCCGCTAGGACAACCTAGGCAGCATTGCCCCATTGTTCAGAGGGGGAAACTGAGGCACATACATGTGCATTCAATCCTGCTTGTCAGAACCAGAGAGAGAACCTAGGAGTCCTGGATCCCAGTAACCCACCAGACCCCACTCCCCTCCGAGAGCCAGGGAAAAAACCCAGGAGTCCTGGCCCCCAGCCCTCCTGCTTTAACCCACCAGTCCCCACTCCCCTCCCACAGCCAGGGAAAAAACCCAGGAGTCCTTTGGAAATTGTCTGAATGATGGCGGACTGGAGGGAGCTCTCATGTGGGATTCCACAGGGATCTGTTCTGGGTCCGGGGGTGTTTTAGATTTTTAATAACTACCAGGATGAGAGCAAACTGATCCAGTCTATAGATGGCACAAAGTGAAGGGGGTTGCCAACTCTTTGGAGGACAGAGCTAAAAATCAGAGGGATCTTGATAAATTGGAGCACGGGGCTATCGCCAACACAATGCATTTCAATGGAGGCCCATGGATGGTGGAAAAACCAAATGCACAATTACAGACTGGAGGAAAACTGGCCGGGTGGTAGCCCGGCTGCGAAGGAGCTGGGAGTTGTGGTGGATCACAACCTCGCCATGAGTCAGCAACGCGATGCTGTTGCAAACACGACCTGGTGGAAGGCCTCAAGGGCAGTAGAGGCAAACTGAAGCAGGATCACCTCTCGACGGCTGCCAAGGCGGACGAAGGGCTGCCCCCACTCGTCTTGGACCTCCCGGACCCCAGACACGGGTGCCTCTCCCACCACGATCTGTGTGGCTGCAGGTGCAGAACAACTCCCCCCACTTAAACGACTCATGTGCAGGCTGCTTTCCCAGGCATAATTTCCCCCCTCACCTCTACCTGTAAAAGCCCTGCGGCGATGGGCAGTGGTGACAGAGGCAGGTGATGTGATCACTCAGAGTCCCTAGCCAAGGACCCACATGCAGGCGGTGACCGCAAGACGGTCGTCATGGTGTAGTATTGGGATTTTATGCTGGTATTTGGTATAACTTAGAACGAAGGATAAAGAATAATGCAGCATGTATTAAATGTCCTGGTGTATGATTTGATCATAGCCTGCCCGCTTCCCTTTCCGAAAGCAGGAGGAATGGCCTCGTGTGCCATTGGTAAAGAGGTTTCAGCCAGAAGCTTGTGTCTGAAGCTGATTTCAAGGCAGTGACAGAGCTTTAGGGTCACCCCTTTATTGTAGATTTAAAATGAGCGTTTTGAAATAAGTAAAAGAATGTGATGATTGTTTTCTCCTGCATTGCAGTTTGATGTTCCTGTTCACATGCTCTGTGTAAATCAATCCTGTTTTGTGTGTGAACGAGGAACGTGTGTGGTAGAAGACAAGTGTGAAGGCCATCGCTGGACCAGATGTTCTAGGGAGGATTCCAGGACAGACGTAAAGGCACCAGGAGGCTGCAACACAGCGGAGGGCAGATTGACGACTCCAAAGATGAGGCAGGCACCGATCAATGGAGAGAAGATAGCGGCGAACAACGCGGCCTGGGGTAACTCCCCGACAGACCGATGAAGGAACAAGATAAAAAGGATGAGAAGATTGATTACAGCATGACGGCGCAAAACGCATTGGTCCCAATGAAGGAGACTCACTATAGAAACAGGGGGCCTTGCCATGAAATTTTGGGTTCGTCTTGCCAAGACTTCCCTGAAGCAGTGTATCGCGACTGACAGAACCTGGCTTGTCCCACCGTGATCAACCTAGCTGGCCACTAGATTGATCCGGACTCTGGACTCGTAACGAGAACATCGACTGATGGGACAAAGTGAGAGAGAGAGAAAGTGTGAGTGAGCGAGTGTGTGTGTGTTTCCAATAAATGCAGCAAATTGCCTTTTCCCCTGAAAAAGAGCCCGTGTGCTTCCTATAAGCATAACAGTGTTCCCCTAGACTGGGACGGAGGGCATTTTCAGCAACAGCAGGCATGACTGAGCAGGCCTTTTTGGGAACCCCTCTGCTCACCCCGTACAGGGAGAGGGAGCCCCAAGCACAGGCTATCCCACCATACCTGACTGGAGAACTGGCTCCAGAAGGATCGTGCCCTACGCGGCAGAAAACCAAAAAAGGTTTCTTGCAAATCAGCACGTCTGTGCCATGCTGGACGGATCCACAAGTGGAAGACCCAAAGACAGAGCAGCAATGGTCGCCCGAGGTACAATAGCAACATCGCTGCTCTCGGCGAGACACGGCCTGCCCCATAGAGTATAACTGCCGCCCTCCAGTGGCCTTCTTCTGGAAAGGAAAAGCAGCACACAACAGGTCAATACACGGTGTTGGCTTTGCACTCAAGGACTTTCTAGGTCAGCCACCTCACTGAGCTCCCCGTCAGCATCGACGTGCGTCTTATGACCCTCTGCATCCATTCCCCAAAACAAAGAAGTCAATCCTCTTAGGGGACTTGAGCACAAGAGTTGGCCAAGATTCTAACATATGGAGTAGCACCATTGGGAAGGAAGGAGCGGACAAGACCACTTCCAATGGCATCCTTCTGCTCAGTCAATGTGCAGAGCACAACCTTGTGATCACAAACACAATCTTCACACAAAGCAACAAGTAGAAAACAACTTGGCAACACCCCGCGCTTAAGGCAGTAGTATCTCCTAGACTAGGTCATTGTACGAACATGGGATCAAAGAGATGTCCAAATCTGCCGTGTCCTGAGAGGAGCCGATGCTTGCTGGACTGACACCCACCTGGAGAGGTCAGTCATGTCCCTCAGGATTGCACCGAAACGTAGAAAGCAATTCAAATCACACAGATGGCAACACAACATCTGAAGACTTCAATCCTCAGCGCACCGAGATCCCTTCAAACCCTCCTCAGTGAAAACTGGCCACATGCACACCTGGAAATGACAAACTCAAGGGCCGAGGAAGACGGGGAAGCCCTAAAACAGAGCCCCCCACAAGGCTTGCGAGGAATCCATCGGCCTTGCTACCTGCCGCCATCAGGACTGGTTTGACAACAACATTGAGATAACAGCCCTTTTGGGCCAGGAGAGGAAAAGCTTTGTGTGACTGGCAAAGCCAACCACTGTCCAGTCAGAAGCAGAGCTCTCGCCATCAGCTCAAAAAAGGGTCTGAGAAATCAAAACCAAACGGTGGGAAGGCAAAGCAAAAGACAGCCAAACATTTGCTGACAGACGTGATATGCGGTGCTTTTAGTGTGAGACAAAGCCCCTGTACGGCCCAATCTCACGTGGCCTCATCACACCTCTGAGATCTGAAGATGGTAGTGCCCTTCTTAAAGAGAACATGGCCAAAAGCTTCTAAATAGAGAAATGACTGTGACCGATGACCCCGGCGACTCCATCCCTTGGCACCCAATCTGGGAAACTCTTGCCAACCCACTGCCTCCTGAGGAGATCTGCAAAGCAATTAATCAAACAAAGACCGACAAAGCACCAGGTCCTGATGGCGTACCAGCTGTGGTACTGAAAGCGAGGGGAGAAACACTGACTAACAAGCTTCATTTGCTGCTCCTCAAATACTGGCACACCGGAGAAATCCCCGCAAGGGGCACCTAGTTTGACCCTCGACCACGCTTACTTACGTAATGCTAACATCGTCACCATTTTCAAAAAGAGAGACAGGGCTGACTGTGGCAACTATTGAGATACTGGCCTCTGCTCCATCGCTGGGAAGATTCTTGCTAGAATCTCACTGAATCGCATGTTTCCTCTTGCAGAGGAAGGACTGCCAGAGTCCCAGTGTGGCTTCAGACCATCATGAGGCACCACCAACATGATTTCCGCAGCCAGACAGATCCAGGAAAAATGCCAAGAACACCACTAGGAGCTGTATATGGCCTTTAATTGATCTATTCAAAGCCTTTGACTGTCAACCATGAGGCTCTGTGGAAAATCATGTCAAAGTTTGTCTTCCCAAGTAAATTTATCACCATTGTAAGACTCCTTCACAACCTGATGACCGCCTCCACCCTGTGCAGTGGCTCTGCTTCTGAGCCCTGGCGTAAAGCAAGGATGTGTACTGGCACCCCCCCTTTTCTCCGTTTTCTTAGCAGCTATGAAAACGTTAACCCGAGACCATCTACCACAGGGCACTGGCATCCAACATCAGACTGACGGCCACCTCTTCAGCCCTTCTTGTCTCCGTGCCAGAACTGATATCGGCAACAATAACCGAACTCCGGTACGCGAGGATTGTGTTGTCGTTGCGCACACAAAGGAGGATCTAGCCCTTAGCAGCTTCTCTGAAATTTACCAAAGCCTCAGGCTAACATTGGCAAAACAAGGTCAATCATCAGACCCAGCCAGGAAGATCAATATCGACAAAGGAGAACTGGAAAATGTAGAAGACTTTGCCTATCTCGGCAGCCATCTCTCACAGAGGGCAGACACAGGTGCCGAGATCCAGCCCAGAATTCGCCGTGCCAGCCGTGCCTTTGGCAGACTGTCTTGCCGGGTGTTCAACATTCACAACATCAGAACTCACATGGGACTTTTAGATTATAAAGCAGTGATAATCCCAGCTCTCCTCTATGGCTGAAAGACTCGGGTAACCTGCAGAAAACACCTGAAAAAGCTAGAACGCCAGCCCCAGCACTTTCTCTGGAAGATCCTCCACATAAAGTGGGAAGATCGTCGCACTAATGTCAGTGTCCCCATGGAAGCCAACACCCTCAAGATAAACCTCAAGAGATGTGGCATCGACACCACACACTGGGAGACAGTAGCCTAGGACAGGGATAACTGGTGAAGATTTGTCAGAGAGGAAATGTCTAGTTTCAGTCACCGATGCACAGAAAGGAGGTGGTGACAGTGGGTAAGACCCAGAGGCAAGCGACAAAGCCGATCAAAAGGGTGGGGCACCAGCCATGTGAGCAAAGGCTGCAGGAACTGGGAACGCTCAGTTTGGAAAAGAGATTGAGGGGGGACGTGCGAGCGATCTTCGACTACTCAAAAGGCTGCCATCGAAAAGGTGGAGACGGGTGGGTCTCTCTTGCCCCAGATGGAAGGACAAGAGCCGTGGGGTCAAACTACAGCACAGCAGATTGAGATTAAATCTCAGGGAAAATTGCCGAACAGCAGGACGATGGAACTGAGGCCTCAGGAGGTCGTGGAAGCTCCTTCGCTGGAGGGTTTCGAGCGGAGGCCGGAGCCATCTGTCTGGGATGGTTTGAATCCTGCAGCATGGTCGGGGGTCAGACTAGGTGCCTCTTGTGGTCCCTTCTCACCCTACGGGTCGAGGAGCCTATGAAGGTACATGCGAGTGGGGCACAGAGGAGAATTGCAGGAATCGACGACAATGGGTGATGTCCAGCGGGGAAATTACAGGGATGTGGGAACCAAAAGCAGTGGAATGGTGGAAAGGGGACGACAGGCAGGGGGAGTCAGTGGGGGAACCATATGTGGAGGGGAACCAAGGGATCAGGTTGGTGGGGGAAGATTTAGGGGATGGACAATGTCAGCCCATATGGTCCCAGGGGGACGAATTTGGAGAGCACCCCCCTACAGGGCTGGGACTCACCCCTCTATGCGGGTTGGATACATGGATCCGAAGGATGTCTGGCTCTCGTACTGTGGGGAAAGGGAGAACACAGGGCTTGTCAGTGCACCAGGAAAGGGACAGGGACAAGACAGGGGAACAGCCGCACATAACGCCGCACGGCCGTCAGATGCGGCCACCTCTGGGGCGGAGCGGAGGAGGGGGAGACAAGGGGAGAGTCTGTGTTTCCCAGGCCCCGTGGGGCAGGGCAGCGTACCTTGGCGTAGCAACGTTCCATGTGGCGTAGCGCCACCTTGGGGTTGATGGGGTGCCCGCAGGAGACGCAGAAGATCTGCAGGTCGGTATCGTCGCTGTCTCCCTCGTTGGTCTGTGGGGAGAGAGCAGGGAGGGCCCTGTTAGCGCTGCCCAGTGGGGGATCCCAGAGCACAGGGCAGCTGGGGGAGAGAACCCAGGAGTCCTGGCTCCCAGCCCCCCCACCCCGCTCTCACCCACCAGACCCCCCTTCCTCCAAGAGCCAGAGATGGAAACCAGACGCCTGGCCCCACCCACCTCCTCATCCTCCTTGATGGCCTGCTGCTTGGCCTTGCCAATGATGGCCTCCAGCTCATGGAAGCGACGCTCCATCTCCTGCAGCCGCAGCCGCGCCTGCTGCTGCTCCCGCCGAATCCGCTCCAGCAGCTTCTTGCCATGCTCCTCCGCCACGCACGGGCTCTGCTGCCACTGCTGGATGCGCTGCGGAAGGATCTCGTAGATCCGGCTGGACGGGGACAGAAAGACAGGCTGACCTGCTGGGGGATACCGGTCTGGGGGCCTCGGGGCTGGGGTGTACCCTGTGGGTCTGATCTGGGGCAGGGGGCCCCCCCAAGAGTCTGAGTGGGGGGATGGACACATGGGGTTGGGGGGGACCCGGTGGGTCTGATCTGGGATGGCCCCCCCCCGAGATTCTGATGGGGGGGTGGACACATGGGGTTGCGGGGGACCCTGTGGGTCTGATTGAGGGGGACAGACTGGACTGGGAGGCCCCTATGGGTCTGATCTGGGCTGGGTGGGGATAGGGGCCCCTGTGGGTCTGATCTGGGAAAGGGGGGAGAGACATGGGGCTGGGGAAGGCATGGGCCTCATCCAGGGAGATATGGGGCTGGGGGGGGGGGGTGCGGGTCTCATCCGGGGATCGGGATGGTGCCAATGCCATGGGGACCCCTGCTGGGGCCCGGGGATTGCCAGGGCTAGGAGCTCCTGGGGGTCGGAGCTGCGTCCCCTTGGAAGGGGTCAGGCCGGGGAGATATGGGGCTGAGGGGAGGCGGGTCTCATCTGGGTGATCGGGATAGTGCTGATGCCATGGAGACCCCTGCTGGGGCCCGGGGATTCTCAGGGCTAGGAGCTCCTGGGGGCCGGGCCGGGGCTCTTACTTGGCAGCCAGCTTCATGCCGCACTCTTCAGAGCAGTACTTGGAGGCGGCGCGGGCCGGCTGGACGCAGCCAGGGCCCAGGCACTGGTGCAGGGAGGCCGGGTCCTTGGCGTCGGGCCGCTCGGCGTGCCGCGACCGGTCCCGGTGCTTCTGCTTCTGCTTGTGACGCTTGTACTTCTCCTCCTTCTGCGGGGGAGTGGGGGGAAGACCACGTCAGCGCCCTGCGGCCCCCCAGGGCCATCTCCCCCTTTCCACCTCCCGTCAGGGTCCCCTCCATGACCAGTGCCCCTATTCTAACCCCTAGACCCCACTCCCCTCCCAGAGCCGGGGAGAGAATCCAGGAGTCCTGGCTCCCAGCCCCCCCTGCTCTAACCACTAGCCCCCACTCCCCTTCCAGTGCCAGGGAGAGAACCCAGGAGTCCTGGCTCCCAGCTCCCCTGCTGTAACCACTAGACCCCGCTCCCCGCCCAGAGCCGGGGAGAGAACCCATGAATCCTGGCTCCTAGCCCCGACTTCCTTCCCAGAGCAGGGATATACCCCACAACTGGGGAAAGTCTCCGTGGCGGCTGCAACTGGCTCCTACCTTCTTCTCCGATTTCTTCTCCCGCCTCTTGACGTGCTTGACCTTCACGGCGCGTTTGCGGAGCACGGGGTCCAGGAACGGGGCATCCTCTGGGTCACTGAGCCACGGCTTGAGGGGGGGCAGGAGAGGAGAAAAGGATGAGACAGGCCCCCCCAAAGTGAGCTTAAGAGGCCACATATCCTAGATACGCCCCCTGCTCCTCCCAAGCGGGCTACAGAGGCCTTCTGAGCCCTCAATGATGCTCAACCCAGGCTCCTGCCCAGGGAGCCCCCCACATGTCCAAGGACCCATACTAGGAAAACCAGAGCCCAGAGGCTGAACATTCAGGGACGGGACACCCAGCACCGATATGCAGCCACCTCTGGGGTGGGGCGGCTGAGGAACAGCCGCAGAGTGAAACAATTTGGAGAATGCTCTATCTGGACACATGGTGCCTGAGATCTCCCGGGGCCTTGCCGCACGTGGGATCCCACAGGTTGTGTGGGGTCCTCACCAGGTTCTGGTCGTCGAAGGCTCCGGCACAGAAATCTTGGTACAAGTCGGGATCAATCGGGAGGTCATCATCTGACAGCGGCTCGGGGGTGGCGGATGATTCCAGCTGCTCTTTCAGCATCTGCAGGTCCTCATCCCGCCCTCGCAGCATCTGCCAGGAGGGGTTAGACACTTGCTGCCTGACACCTCAGGCCTACCCCCTCCCCTGTGACTGCCCCACACACAGACAGGGAAACTGAGGCACAATGAGGCAAAGAGACCAGTCCATGATCAAACTGCAAAATCTGGGAATAGGACCTGACTCCCATTCCCCTTTCCCTAGTAGACCCCACTCTCCTCCCAGAGCTGGGGAGAGAACCCAGGAGTCCTGGTTCCCAGCTACCCTGCTGCTTTACCCACTAGCCCCCTCCCCCCTCCTGGACCTAGGGAGAGAACCCAGGAATCCTGCAGGGAAATAGACACAGAAAAGATGGGGCTAACTTACCGAGGCTGGGAAATACTTATATGATTCCTAGAAAGAAAAGAAACACTCTGATAAGCAGCTCGGATGATATGCAGCCACCTCTGGAGCAGGGCAGCTGGGTAATAGCGTCCAGATGGAGCACACAGGTGTTTAGGACAGGAGGTGAACGCTCCAGTACTCACCCGTGCCCGGACCTGGCACTGCCGCAGACGGCACTTCTGACGGATTTTATTGGGCCCTCCGAATTTCTTCATGTCACGGCAGAAGTCACACTGGCCACAATCCTCTGTCCGCCGGCACGCCTCACACTCCCCACACATCCGTGCCGAGCGCTTGATTTGCTGTTGCGGATGAGAGAACTGTAAGAATAACAAGTTTGCACATTGTAGAAAGATGGGGAAGTCATCCTTAACCAGGGGCATCCTTAACTGGGGGTTGTCCTTAACTGGGGCAGGAAAAAGAGAGACCATTTTTCCTCTCACATCTTTTAAATTATCACTCCATCCACTGCCTTCAAATCTAACTTGCTCTTGCCTCGTGGTAAGATCTATCAAACAAGCCAGGTTTGAGATTTCTACTTTCCTCAGTCTCTCTCCTAAAACATCCCCAGCCCCTTTAGACTCTTCTTTCCAAAGAGGCAATTCAGCATGTGCCCCTCAGTCCAAAGCTGAAGTTGGCTGGTAAAGGGAAACACCCCTGTAATCTGGAAACAGACCTTTGTACCCTTTAAGACTTTTAATCTGTTTGGCATCACAACCGCCGCTTTAAACATTGTTAAGGACTGCAACAACCTACCCTCCACACCCAACACACGTGGATACTTTTTAAACCAAGTCTAGCTGTTTGCATCCACAAATCCACAACTTGGAGCTCTGCATTTTATCTGGCATGCCCAGAAATAACTGTGGGCATAAAGGATGAGGCTAAGCCAAGCCCCCGTTGAATATGTAGCGGCTCATGCTTCTGTTTAGAGGGAAATATTCCTAGCAAGCTTCATTCACTTTCTTTGCAGTGGAATCTGCTGCTTAACAGGCCCGGTTCCCTTCTGTTCCTCATGCCACCTGCCAGATTTGGGCTGCCACAACAGAAGAAAATCTGTGAAATGCACCATGATTAAGTCCCCAGAGCTGCATCCAATTTTGGGGGCCCTAATAAGCCAGAAAAGGGACTAGGGTGCCTTTTTTTTTTTTTTTTTTTTTTAAACACAACACATTTGCTGCTGTTGTGGCTTGTCAATAGCAGGTTTTTGCTTTCCCGGCAACACTGAGATTTGAGCGCAAGAGGGGCACCCAAACCGACGCCAGCCCACGTGTCAAACAGCACCCCCGATCGAGAAACATTTCCACGGAAACAAACAGCCCGGCTGATTCCACCCCAAGCTTATGTCTTGGAGATGGCTCTAGACTCTTCCCAGCTGATTTGTCTGCTGGGGCACCCTTCAAGTGGCACCTATCCCGTGCTCAGCCACCCTCCCACCAAAAAACCAACCCTCAGAGCCACCTCCCTCCTCCTCCGTGAAGACCCCACACCCTCTCCCTTATTTCTCAGATCCTCCGCTGGTTGCCGTATTCGGGGATTTCTAAAATCCTAACTCAATACTTGACGCTCCACCTGGCATATAACAAATGGATCACGGGCACCGAGATCGGGCGGGAACAGACGGCAAGATGCGCCGGGAGTAGCCGTTTGAGTGCATTTACCGCATAAACCCACAGGAGGCATTTATCTCAGGGAAACTTGGAACCCTTCATTCTCCCATCCAGCTGCAGCAGTGGAGAGCGGATGGGGTAAGAAGTTTTTACAGGGGATGTCGTCTCCCCTAGCTCAGACAGGCGGAGATGCATCGGGGGTGGGTTCGGCTGCACAGAGGGCACGACAGTCTATTCTGAAAGTAACCAAGGCTGGTCACAAGGAGAAAATGTCACAGCCTCTGGGTGGATTTACGAGGCAGGGAGAACACTTCCCGGGTGCAGAGGCAGACAAGTTAGCACATCTGCATGTGTGGCGTGGCCACAGCCAATAAGGTACAGTCAGAAATTCACCCTGTGCCCGTTGGTGTCACCCAACTGCCCCATACTCCAGAAATATGGAGTAATAATGGAAAGGAAACCGTCAGGTCGCTTTCAAAATCTACGAGCACAACTGACTGGAGAGGAGTGCTGCCACTCAAAATGGGACGGTTCGCCTGGTGCCAAGATGCAGCCACCTCTGGAGAGGGGCGGTTGGGGAACAGCAGCACATAACGCGACATGACAACTCAGTCAGAACTATCTGCCCGGGGATTCAGGGGTATCAGACTAGATTCCAGAGTGTTTACCCTTAATTCTGCCCATGGGGAGTGGCGGGAATGAGAGGGAGGATCTGAGAAATAAGGGAGAGGGTGTGGGGTCTTCACGGAGGAGGAGGGAGGTGGCTCTGAGCAGCTGGCATGCAAAGCTGCTTTTGGAACTCTGTGGCTTGGCTCCCTGGCAACGCGGCTCATGGTATAGAATCCTGTGCCCTGCCCCCCAGAAAGCCCTCACCTGGCCACCTACTTTCGACCCACGGCTCTGGTCCAGGGCCAGCTCCTGGGCCTTCTTCCTCAGCTCGTCCTTCTCCGTCCGGTCCCGCTCGCCCTCCCGCTCCTTCTCTCTGGATTTCTTGTGCCGGTATCGGATCTCCAAATTTGGGTTCTTATCTGCAGTGGGGAGAGGAAAGCACATTACAGCCAGAAAGACCAAGGAAACAGCCCCACCCCCCCGCCACAGCCCAGGAGAGAATCCAGGAGTCCGGGCTCCTCGCTCCGTTCCTCACCTCGGCACTGCAGACAGTACCATTCCCGAATGGCCTTCGCCATCTTCTCTGTGATGTTAATACAATTGCCATGGAACCACTCATTGCAGTTATCACAGCCTCTGCAGGGGCGGGAGAGAGGGGAGAATCAGAGCGTCCCCTACTGAGCCCCCTGCCCTGCATCCCCCAACACCTGATCCTGACTGCCAGGGAGAGCGCCCCCCCAAACCACCCCCCCCAGCACCCAGCACTGAGTGCCAGGGAAAGCGCCCCCTGGTCAGCCCCCTATAACAGCTGGAGTTTCCTGGGGGGGTGGGGAGAGAGACTCCCTTGGCCTGGCTCAGTGAGTAGGATGTCTGGACTGAGTTCCCCCTGGGCTCTCCCAGCAGGGGCAGCAAATGACCCACCCCCTTCCAGCACCCTGAGTCCTGGCAGCCCCCCCCACCCCACCCCCCGGTCTCCATACATCATGAAGCAGTTGATGTCCGGCTTGCGGCAGATGCAATACACAGGTGCGTTCTCGCCGTTCTCCGACTTGGACTCCTCGCCCGCCGCGGCCAGCTCCGGGTCAGAGAACTCGCTGTCCTGGGGGGTGCAGGAGAGAAGACAAAGGGCATCAGAGAACCCAGGAGTCCGGGCTCCCCACCCCGCCGCTCTCAGCCCACAGACCCCTCCCCTCCCCGAGAACCCAGGAGTCCGGGCTCCCATCCCCTCCTGCTCCCAGCCACCAGACCCCTCCCCTCCCAGAGAACCCCCTCCCAGAGAACCCAGGAGTCCGGGCCCCCCTTACCATGGTCTCTCCCAGCCCCTTGTTGTGGCTGGAATCAAGACAAGGGCTCTGCGCAGGAAGTTCTGACAGCCCCTCCCCCAGGCGTCTGCTTCCACTTCCGGGGTCACCACGGCCGAAAGCGCAGCCGGCACCCCCAGCCGCAGCCAGCTCATCTGCCCGCTTCCAAGATGGCCGCCTCCAGGGCAATGACGTTCCTCCCCTGCGGCCTCTGCCCGCTCCCACGATGGCCGCCCCCAAGCCCTGCGGCAGGGGAATCCATCAAATATGGCCGCCCCCATGAGAGAGACGAGCGCATCAGGCCCGATGGCGTCGCCCCCCGGGATCGGGTCGGCCTGAGCGCCAGGATCAAATATGTCCGCTTTAGCGCTATTTAATGCACCATTAAACGGGAGCGGCCATCTTTGATACTGGCAGATGGCCAGCTGGACAGACGGACAGTCTTAGGGGCTGGAGATCTAGAGGCACAGGCATATGGTTAGATATCTCAGGAACCCTTGGTCAAATGACCCCAAATTTGGGTCACTCTTTGGGGAGGGGAAGACAAAGGGTGACAGAGAACCCAGGAGTCCTGGCTCCCAGGCCACCCCGCCCTGTCCTCTGCTCTCAGCCATCAGATGCTCCCCTGCCCGGAGAACCCAGGCCCAGCCAGTTTCGAGGCACTCAGAATAACCATGCGGATTCCAGAGCACTCGGAGCCTCGGTGGTGTGTGGCCCGGCCCACCCCGCTGTAGATGTGGCCCTCGCTGCCCCTTCTCCATGGCAATCTCTGGGGTCCTGCCCACTCCCCGTGACTTTCTGCTGGGTACCATAGGCCCCTTTGGGGTCCCCGGCCTCCACAAAGCCATGAGCATGCAGGGAGAGGTCTCCCCCTGCCGCATATCATAATGGTTCCGCCCTCTAGGGATCAGGAGGGCATGGGAGGGGCCAAGCAATGATCCAGCTACTCTGGGACCTCGTCTGCAGGAAATCTCTTCCTGACACCCCCAGGCTGAGCCCAAAGCCTGGGGGCCAGTAGTGCATGTCCCAGCTGGGAGGCACATCTGTTCATGGTCATGTGAAATCCACTCTTATTTCAATTCACCTTTACTCTTTGCCTCTCTGACACCCTGCAGCAGGGAGTTCCACAGGCTATTCCACCCAGGCATACACGGAGCAACGCAGCCATACCCCATCTGTTCTCCACTGCTCCCTCCCCTGAGCTGGGAGCCGATGCAGCATGGGTCGCAGCGCCACCTCCTGAGCCTCCCACCCCACTCCCCGCAGCACAGGCCCGCTGGGGCCACACTGGGACCCGGGTGTCAGTGCACCACTGACTCCACATGGAGAGGGCCCCTACCACCGCTTGACGCCAAGGCAGCCTGACAAGGAAGCTCCCACTCGCTTCACACACCCGGGACTCCAGAACGACGGCAGCCCCCGCCGTGGGACGGAGACTGCCTGGCACAGATGTGACCACTCGCTGCTGCCCGATGGTGCCAGCCGGGACTGATGCAGCCAGATGGCTTCACCCCATCTCGACTGAACCACGGCCAGGCATGCAGACTCCACCGTGCCCCGTGGGAAATCGGTTAATTCCTCTCATCGTTAAAAACGGACGCCTTCTTCCCAGGCTGAATTTGTCCAGCTGGTACTTATAGATGGATGTAAAGTCACCCCTTCACCTTCTCCTGGTTTGCCTAAATAGACCGAGCTCCTGGCACCTCTCACTAACCCTTTCATCATTCTCGGGGGGCTGCCTGACCCCTCCCCACGCGATCCCCAACCTCCCTGAACTGTAGGCCGCCGAATGGGACAGATAGCTCCCACCGCGAGTCCAGTAACCGAGCAGAGGCCAGCAGGGGGTGGAGGGAAGGATGTTTTTATTCATAACAAGGAGCCCGATACGTCCAGAGGTGACTTAACTCCAGGCCAATCCTCGGGGGGCGCCGTTCTAGCTCTCGCTGGGGGGACGGGGTGTTAGGCATCTGTTTCCATGCTGGCCGAGTCACCCCTGGATCCCTGCAGTGGGGTAGAGCACAGGGCGGAGGTTACGGGGGGAAATGTGGAAGGGTCGGCCTGTCCCCCTAGCCGGGACGGTGGGACACAGCTGGGTGAGAACGCTCAGATGCTGGCGCTAGGCCTCAGATCCCACCCAAGTGCGATCGCCCCACCCTAGGTCTGGCCCCAAGCCTGGCCCCACTGCGCTGCTGGGCATTTAGGGAAGGGCCATGGGTCCCAGCCCCAGGAGCTGCTCAGTCCCCTGGCTGGCAGGCTGATTGGGACACTCAAAGGGGTATGAGCGATTGCTGGGCCTCCCGGGGGCCTTAGGCACCAGCAGGAACCCAGAGCCAGGAAAGCTGCCAACCAGCCAGGCCTCGCACACCTACCTCCAGCCAGCCAGTCCTTGCACACCTCCAGCCACCTCGCACACATCCAGCCAGCCAGCCAGCCAGGCCTCGCACACCTCCAGCCAGGCCTTGCACACCTACCTCCAGCCAGCCAGGCCTTGCACACCTCCAGCCACCTCGCACACCTCCATCCAGCCAGCCAGTCCTCGCACACCTCCAGCCAGCCAGCCCTCCTTCCCCCATGCACCCCTCCATCCATGCATCCTCGTACACCCCTCTCTCTGCATATCAGGTGGGGTATTCTGTCCATGTGGCAACGTCCTGGTCACAGGGGTCCAGCACCACAGATTCCAGTGGACCATCTAGCCAAGCCCTGCCCCTTTGCGTACCAGAGATTTCCCTTTGTTGCTACTATCCTCACCTGCTGGGCTTCCAGCTCAGCCGTCAGCCTGAAAGAGACCAGAAATATTGGTTATAATCAAACAACGGGAGCGCCTGGCCGGGCCGTCACCAGGACATCTGAGCCATTCGCAGAGAGGAAGGGCTATGTCACAAGGGCTATGGCAGCAGAGAAATGCAGCCAGCTCTGGTGGAGCACGCAGCTGCTGCCCAGCACAGCAGAGCAAGCAGGACAGTGAGGACTCCCATAAGCCACTGGAGACATGGGGAATGTGGAGAGAGGTGAAGTGGGCTCGACCAAGTTGGGACTGGGCCAGGCGAAGAGGGCCCAAAATGTGCCAGGGGAGTTTCCTGGACAAACCAGTCGGGGCCTTGGACTGACTGTTCCCACAGCAAAGCAGCAGCCTCAGCACCAAGCTCACAGAACCTGGGATAGAACCTTTCAGCCTCACCCTGCTCTAACCATTAGATCCCACTCCCCTCCCAAAGCCAGGACTGAACCCAGGAGTCCTGACTCCCAGTCCTGCCCTGCTCTAGCCCAGCAGACCTCATTCCCCTCCCAGAGCCAGGACAGAAGCCAGGAGTCCTGGCTCCCAGCCCCCCCTGCACTCACTTCTTGAACTTCTGCTGCAGTTCTGAGTGGCGGCGCGAAGCTGCCTCCAGATACTCGGTCGCTCTCTTGTTTTCCTGTTGGAACAGCTGCCTGGGGACAACAGAAGACCATGAACAGCCCAGACACCTCGGTGATGGACAGCAATCACCCCCCAGGCAAGGCAGGCTGTGCCGGGAACGACTCTCTCTGCATCCCCTCTTCCTGGCGGACCTCTGCCAGCGCTGTGCCAAGGCACGCTCCGCACTGGCCTAGATGGATGGTTTCAGGGCAGCACCTGAGGTGCCTTCACTCCTCAAGGCAGGGATAGAAGCCAGGAGTCCTGGCTCCCAGCCCCCCTGCTCTAACCACTAGACCCTGCTCCCCTCCCCCAGCTGGAGATAGGACCCAGGAGTCCTGCTCGCGGTGTATCCATGCAGTACTGTTCCCCCGGGGCTGGCACAAGGCTGGTGGCACTCAGCACTCACAGGGCAGTGCTGGCCTCCTGGCTCTTCAGGAACATCCTCTCCTGTCTGGGAGCTGCCTCTCCCTGGGGTAGGGAGTCCAGCTGCTTCTCGACCTGGGCCAGGTTGTCTTGGATCAGCTTGTCTAGGGCAAATGACAGAAACAGCATCACGGGGCAGCGTAACTCGGGTGCTGGGATCTCAGTGAGAACAGATGGGGCCCAGCTCCTGGACTGAGACATGTCTGCAGAGACCAAGATCGGGGCCCCACCGTGCCAGGTGCTGCCCAGATCCCGACTGAGATCAGAGCCCCGTCATGCCAGGCACTTCCCAGACCCCAACCAAGATAAGGGCCCCCCATCATGCCAGGCACTTCCCAGACCCCGACCAAGATCAGGGCCCAGTCATGCCAGGCGCTGCCCAGACCCTGACTGAGAGATGGTCCCTGCCCCGAAGCGTCTGCACTCCAAATAAACAAGACAGACCAAAGGGGGGATTATTCTGCCCGTTTTACAGCTGGGAACTGAGGCCCAGAGAGATTCTTCACCTTCGCTCAGCAAACGTTCCTTGCTCTCGGCCATGCTGCAGATCTCGGCAGCCAGCTTCTTCATGCTCTAGGAGGAGGCAGAGGAAATTCACCACAGAGCCATGGGGAGGAGGAAGTGTGGAGGGGGGCGTCCACAGGCTTCCCTCACACTAACAGCCCATGGCCGGATCTCATCCCAGGTCGAAGCCTGGTCTCCGAGGGGAGACGCAGCTTGTACCAGCTAAAGAGTAGTTCCCCTCTCCCCCTAGGCCTTATATCAGGTCCCTCCTCTAACGCTGCCACAGCGAAACACCTTGATACCCTTGGCTTCTGCTAGCACTGAGTGTCCTCAACCCCTGTCCTGGGTCCCAACCTCCCCTCTAGATCCCACTCCCCGCCCAGAGCTGGGGCAAGAACTCAGGAGTCCTGGCTCCTAGCCCCCCTCAAAGCCAGGTAGAGAACCCAGGAATCCCGGCTTCCGTTTAGACTCCCTGCTGTAACCTGTAACCCACTCCCTCCCACACATGCCCAGGTCCCCTCCCAGTAGGGTTGTGTCCCCCAGGTTGTCCCTAGGGGGCGTTCCCTTGGACCCCACCCCCATCCCACCCCACTTGGCCCAGGAACAGCACGGGGGATGGACCCCGATGGCTCTTACATGGCATTCCTGGAGGCTCTTGTGCTTCTCCATCAGCTCATCCAGCTGCTGTTCAAATTCCAGCCTGGAAACAACAGGGGGTGAGGGGCTGCCATGGGGCAGAGAGGGCAACTGAGGTACAGGGAGTGTGGAGTTCTGCGCACAACAGAAACACACACCTCCCCCCCCACACACACACACACAGTAGGGCTCATCCCCTCCAGCCGGGGGCAGCAGGGACACACACACACACATACACGCACACACAGAGCTCAGCCTCTCCAGCAGGGACACATACACAGAGCACACAGCTCAGCCCCTACAGCACGGGGACACACACACACACACAGAGCAGGGCTCATCCCCTCCAGCCGGGGGCAGCAGGGACACACACACACACATACACGCACACACAGAGCTCAGCCTCTCCAGCAGGGACACATACACAGAGCACACAGCTCAGCCCCTACAGCACGGGGACACACACACACACACACAGAGCAGGGCTCATCCCCTCCAGCAGTGGGCAGCAGGGACACACACACACACACACCCACACACACACCCACACAGAGCAGGGCTCATCCCCTCCAGCAGTGGGCAGCAGGGACACACACACAGCAGGGCTGTTCCCTCCAGCAGGGGGCAGCAGGGACACACACAGAGTGTGTTACATACAGTGTATTACCTGTATGTCCCTGCCGCCCCCTGCTGGAAGAGATGAGCCCTGCTGTGTGTATGTGTGTGTGTGTGTGTGTGTGTCTCCCTGCTGGAGGGGCTCAGCCATGTGTGTCACTGCCATGCCCAGTTACAGGGGATGAGCCCTGCTAGGTGGGTCTGAGTGTGCAGGTGTGAGTGTGTGGGTGTATGTCCCCCTGCTGCACCCCGCTGGAGGGGTTGAGCTCTGTGTGTGTGTGTGTGTGCTTGTGCACCCGTGTGCTGTGTGTGTGAGAGAGACAGAGAGAGACGCTAAGGGTTAATTCATCCCCCAGGGTGACTCTACTCCTTCTGGTGAGCAGGTGCTGGCAAGCGAGGGCCTTTGGCAAAGCCAGGACTGCCCAGGCCAAGCACCGTCACCTCTGCACTGTGGGCCTGGCAGCTGGTTAATCACTGGTCGTTACTTTCCCGGACAGAACAGGAACACGCCCAGGGAGTGGAATCCGAGACAGATGCTCAGGCTGCAGCAGGGAGCCACCGTTGCACACCTAGGCCAGGCGGCTAGTCGACAAAGTGGGCTGTGCCACCCTGGCCTCTCTCGGAGCGCTTGCCCGTGGGTCGGCCTGGCTGGCACACCAGGGGCTTCCCCAAGGATGGACGCCCCAGACCCGCTAAGGGATTTACTTTGAGGATCGGGCTGCCGTAGATCTCACAGAGAGAAGGGAGCATCTAGATATCCCAGAATACACTGCCCACTCCGGCTCATTGCCTGTAGCGCTGGGTGCTGTGTACGACATCTGGCCATCTCCATGGCACCAGGGGCAGGAGGGTTGGAGCAGTAGCGACTCCCGCTTACAGAGCTGGGGGTCCCGTCCCACGTTCAGTCCGCTGCAGGGGGGCGGGGGGTACCTCTGTTTCCGCTGCTTCAGCTTCTCCTCCTGGATCTTCGCCGTCAGCTCCTCGATGCTCTGCTTCCGCTCCTGGGACAGCGTCTGCTGCCTGCATGGGGCGAACAAGAGCGGCCGAGCCGGTGGGCCCCGGCGGCCTGACTCCCAGACGAGGCTATCGCCAGCGGGGGACCCCAAGACACCTTCCCCAGGTGAATCTACCCAACCCCTGCACATGGGCAGAGAAGCGGAAACACCTGGCCCAATATCAGGCCATGACACGAATAGAACCCAGGCATCCTGGCTCCCAGCCCTCTCCTCCCCTGCTCTAACCACTAGACCCCACTCCCCTCCCAGAGCTGAACCAAGGAGTCATTCTCTCTCTATATGGTTCTCTGTGTCTCTCAGTCTCCGTCTATATACCCATACACACCCCTCCCTCTGTCCACCCCTCCCTCCTGCCCCAACCCCTGCCCTATCCCCCTCTCACCGCTGGGCCTCAGCCTCTGTCTCCTGGCAGCGGAGCTGCAGGGTCCTCAGGACCTCTGGAAGGGACACGTGTGTTAGTGCTGGGGACACGGCTCCCAGAAAGACACCGCATGCTGATCCCTGCTGGGGCCACCCCACTGCCCATGAGGTGCTCACTCTGGCCTGCCCTTGGGCAGGTCCCACTTACCTGTGGGGGCGACGACACACAGTGCCCCTGGCAGGGGGAGACTGGGGGATCCTGGTATGAGAGGATGGAGAATGGGGGGAGCACAGAGGCCCTGAGATGGGGGGAGATTGGGGGCCCCCAGTGTGAGGGAGGCGGAATGGGGGGCTCACAGAGGCCCTGGGTTGGCGAGAGATTGGGGGACCCTAGTGTGAGGGAGGGGGAATGTGGGGCACATAGAAGGCCTGGGATGGGGGAAGATCGGGGAACCCTGGTGTGATGGAGCGGGGCGGGGGGGGCGCACACAAGGCCTGGGACAGGGAAGATCGGGGAAGCCTGGTGAGAGTGAGGAAGATGGGGGGCACACAGGGGCCCTGGGATGGGGGGAGATCAGGGGACCCTGGTGTGAGGGAGGCAAAATGGGGGACACACAGAGGCCCTAGGATGGGGGGAGATCGGGGGACCCTGGTGAGGGGAGGCGCACACAAGGCCTGAGATGGGGGAGATCAGGGAAGCCTGGTGAGAGGGAGGAGGAATGGGGGGCACATAGGGGCCCTGGGATGCGGGAGGAATCGGGGGATTTGGTGTGTGGGAGGGGACAAAGGGGACACACAACACCTCTGGGGGCACGCAGCACCCCTGGCAGGGGAGAGAAGGAGCAGAGAGGCAGGAAGTCTCTGAAATAGAAGGGACTGGCAGGGGGGCCCACAAGGAGTTTGGGGGCAGATCCCGCATTGTATCCCGCTGCTAATGGTAACGCCTGTCTCTCCTCGAGTCCTTCTCAACAGTGGATCTCAAAGCGCAGGACCAAAGCGGACAGTGCCTTTATCTCAGCTGTCCAGCCCAGAGCTGCCATCCCGCCTGCTAAAGGCCTGTTCTCACCTTGCTTCTGGCTGCAGATTTCCTCCAGGTTCGACTTCTCCTTGTTCACTGCAAGAGAGTGGGTGCGGGGGAGACAAACTGGCTGGGGTCTTATGTCCTCTGGGTTCGGGGATGTGTCTCACTGGCACTAGGGGGTGGGTGCCCCCCCAGCATGCACCTGGGTAGTGAAGTACCCCGCGCTGCAAAGGAGCCTGCTGCCAGAGAACTCAGAAGATGCCGTGGCCCAAATCTTTAAAGGTATTTGGTGCCTAGGGGAGTTAGGCACCTTTGAGAATCTGGGCCAAAGGCCTGAGGTGCAACATGAGCCATAGGGAGCAGTGCTAGGGGTGACTTACGCTCCTCCAGCTCTGCTTGCAGTTCCTCGCTGCGCAACTTCCCATCATGCAGCTCCTGGCTCAGATTCTGCTTAGCTACAGAGAGACCAAACAGGTTAGAGGTGAGGGTATGGGGAGTGAGAGAGGGGGATGTCTAAGGGGCTGGAGCAGTGGTGTGTGGGATGAGGTGGGATGCATGGATAGACAGATGGAGAGGTGTGTATGGGGATGGATGGTTAGTGGGGGGGAGTATGGGGATGGATGGGGTGGTGTGGGGTTGGAGGGAGAGAAGGTTCAGTACGGGGATGGATAGTGGGGTGTGTGTACGGGGACGGAGGGAGGGGTCAGTATGGGGTTGGATAGTGGGGTGTGTGTACGGGGATGGAGGGAGGGGTCAGTATGGGGTTGGATAGTGGGGGGGTGTATGGGGATGGAGGGAGGGGTCAGTATGGGGTTGGATAGTGGGGTGTTGTCACGGAGTCTGGGGGAGTCCGGCCCTGCACCCCTCTTCCTGGACCCCACAGTGACTTTTATCCAGCCAGTAAAACAGAAGGTTTCTTGGACAACAGGAACGCAGGTTACAGCAGAGCTGGCAGGCACAGTCAGGACCCCTCCACCCAGTCCTTCTGGGCTTTCAGGGTGCTTGGATCCTAGCTAGGATACCCTGAATTCCGCCCACACAGCCCCAAACCCAGACTGACCTGCCCCTCCTCCCGCCGGCCGATCCCTTTGTCCCCTCTCCTCCGCAAAGGTGCTCACCCCCTCCCCCCTGCCTGGCTCAGGTTACAGGCTTAAAGATCCTGTCCCTCACCTAAAGACATCCCCTGCTCTCCCATTCCCCACACAGACAGCCCCTACTCCACCACAGGTGTGTGTACAGGGATGGAGGGAGGGGTCAGTATGGGGTTGGATAGTGGGGTGCGTATACGGGGATGGAGGGAGATGTCAGTATGGGGTTGGATAGTGGGGTGCGTGTACAGGGATGGAGGGAGGGGTCAGTATGGGGTTGGATAGTGGGGTGTGTGTACAGGGATGGAGGGAGGGGTCAGTACGGGGATGGATAGTGGTGTGTGTGTACGGGGATGGAGGGAGATGTCAGTATGGGGTTGGATAGTGGGGGGGTGTATGGGGATGGAGGGAGGGAGGGGTCAGTATGGACCTAGAGAGCTATAGAAAGATAGGTATACATGAAGATGGATGGATTATACAGATCCCTGCATTGCCAAGGGCCTGAGTCTGATTTCAGCCACACTGGGTGAAATCCAGAGTCTCTGCTCTGAAGTCCATGGGCTCGTTTACACAGTGCTTGCAAAGCCGCAGTAGCTAAACCGGACAATGGCCTCTGCTCCTGGGGTCAGCGCATCCCCCAGCGGGTGCAGCAGCATGGCTCTGGGGGTACAGTGTGTGTCCCCATGTAAATGGGCTGTCAGTGAGAGCAGAATCTAGCCCCTGCGGGCAGGTAGACAGGGGCTGACACTGGGGGGCCCAGTAGCAGGGGGGCACAGCAGTAAGGGCTGCTGGGGGAACGGGCTGCAGCCCAGTGTGCTCCATCCCCCGCCTTCTCCTCCCCTCACCTCGCTGCAGTCTGCTGATCCTTCCTACCAGGTCATCCATTCGGGGCTCCAGGGTCCCTGCTGCAGAGGGAAGGAGAAGGATACGCCTGGTTGTGTTCCTGACATGCATCCTTTACCCTAGGCTCTTTTGAGCGTGCCTAGGAGGAGAGGAGTTATTCCTGCCTTCACTTAAAAGGGGAGGGGAAACTGAGGCACAGAGAGTCACTGGTAGAGCCTAGAAAAGGACACCAGAGCTCCCTTTCACAGACTCCAGTTCTGACAACTAGACCCCCCTCCCCCCGGAACCCAGGAGTCCTGGCTCCCCCCGCCCCCCAGATCCCACTCCCCTTCCAGAGCTGGTGCGAGAACCCAGGAGTCCTGGCTCCCAGCGCTAACCACCAGACCCAGCTCCCGAATACCATCCTGCAGTTGTTTCACCAGCAATAGCAGCTCCTCTGCCTTGGGTGCAAAGTCACTGGGAACTGGGAAGAAGAAAAAAAATCAAAGGAATTGCTTTGTTGTAGAGAAAATTCAGCTCAAGCTTGTAACTGGGCTTTCTAGGGGGATTTATCCATCCCATGGCGTTCAGGAGAAGGGCACTGTGGGGTTGACATGGATTTATCTGGCCCACGGCATGAGGGAGAAGGGCATTGTGGGATTGCCGCCGCATGGCTTGAGCAACAAGGGTACTGTGGCATCGCTGCCCCAGGGTGTGAGGGAGCGGGGCACTGTCGGATCGCTGCCTCATGGCATGAACAAGCAGGGCACTGAGATTGCCCCCCCCTTGGCGTGAGTGAGCAGGGCACTGTGGGATCGCCCCTCCCCCTTGGCGTGAGCGAGCAGGGCATTGTGGGATTACTCTGCTGGGGGAGTGGGGAGTTACGGGATCACCCCCCTTGGCATGAAAGAGCAGCAGGGCACTGTAGGATCACTCCACTGGTTGCGTGGGGGAATGGGGAGTTGTTGGATCACCCCACCTTGACGTGAGCAAGCAGGGCACTGTGGGATCACACACCCCCTTGGCAACGGCGTGAGCGAGCAGCAGGGCACTGTGGGATCACTCCATTGGTGGTGTGAGGGAGTGGGGAGTTGTGGGATCATCTCCCCTTGGGGTGAGGGACAAAGGGATTGTGGGATTAACACCCCTCCCGCCCCCGGGTGTGAGCAAGGCCATTGTGGGATCACTCCGCTGGTGGCATGAGAAAGAATTCTGGGCATCCTGGGATTGCCATGATTTATTCACCCCATGGGGGCCATTCCCCCTCTACCCCCATATTCCCCTCACCCTGTTTACTCCCCTCCATGGCCCTATGTGCTGAGACAGATGTGGGGAGGCGGGGCCTTAACACAAGCGCCTATCGACCCTCCATGAGGGAAGGGGAGCCTTGAAACTTCCCAGCTCCTCCCGCGCTTTCTTTTCCCGCCTTTTTCCAACGGTTGCTGCGGCCCCGCCTCCCTAGCAGGGCTCGTGCGCTGTGTTTACCACCTGCCACAGGGCCCCGCCCCCTCCCCTTGGAGAAAGAGGGAGGGGCTAACCCCTCACTAGGGGCCAGGGCTGGTAGCCAGGACGCCTGGGTTCTCTACCAGCTCTGGGAGGGGAGTGGGGGCTGGTGGTTAGAGCAGGGGGGGCTGGGAGCCAGGACTCCTGGGTTCTCTCCCGGCTCTGGGAGGNATGCGGCGAACCGGACGTTCACCACCCTGGTGCTGTGTGAGAAGACCCCTGAGGGGGGGGACACGGGAGGGGGCAGCCCCACCCCGGAGGTTCCCTTCCCCGATGACTTGCTGCTCAACAAGCTCTTCCTGCCGGAAGGTAGGGAGCAGGGAGCCTGGACACCTGGGTTCTCTCCTGGCTCTGGGAGGTGAATGGGGGCTGATGGTTAGAGTGGGGGACTGGGGACCTGGACACCTGGGTTTTCTCCCTGGCTCTAGGAGGGGAGGGGGGTTCAGGGGTTAGAGCAGGAGGCTGTGTACAGTAACCCTGGAGCATAGGGTCCAGGGCTGCTCCTCCCTTGTCCCAGCTCATCTTGTCCCTCCTTTATTATTTGCATGGGACTGGATTTCATCCATTCCCCCTCTCAGCTTCAGGCAGGGCTGGGGGGCAGCTTCAGAGGTCCCTGGGCTCCACCATGGAGGCAGGGCACTGGCCAGATATTTCTGTGATTAGCACCCGGGGGGGCTCCCCCCTTGGGGATGGCAGAGAGGTAGCATTTGGCTTGGGTAGACAGCAGGGGAGGGGTGGTCTAACTATGGGCAGGTGATGAGCGAGGGCCAGCTGCATCTGGAGCAGGGCCTAGCCCCCTCCTGTACCTCCCTGGCCAGACCAGGGCAGGAGGTGGAGCTACAGGCAGCTGGACATTGTTTATTTCAGCCCCCCAACCCATGCTGGTGGACTCGAGGTGCAGTGAGCCTTGGGACAAGTGCTGGACCAGACCTCTCTGAGCAGCAGCTGCCTTCCCTCCACCAGCCCTGCTCCCGCTGCAGAGCCCACACACATAGCTTGCGGCAGGGTGCAAGCGCTGGCTGCATCTTAAAATAACACCTCCCTGAGAGGCTCGCCTCGGTATTTTGGACTCTGGCCGTCCCTAAGCTTCTATTTGCAGTGTTGTAGCAGCACGGTTAACTGCGAAGCCTGGGAGCAAAGCGAGTGCAGCTGGTAGCTTTAGTTCTGCACAGCAGCTCTCTGCACCACATCACGATTCGCAGACTTGAAGCGTCAACATCAAGTCACAGCCTGCGGTCCAGCCAGCCAAACCCCAAAAAAACAGCTGTGAATATCACTCTGCAATGACCCTTCTACCATGCTTCGCTGCTCCCCTTCCCCCTTGAAGAGCAGCTGAGCTTGCTGCCTTTCACACACTCCTTATGGGATAAATGGAGTGACCATGTGCTAGGAACTGCTTGGCAGGACCTCCGCTGCCATAAAGTCACATCCCTCCCTTGCCAGCAGCCAAGCTGTGCTTACTTAAAACAACGGAGGCTGGGCCCAGAAGACATAGTTCACTGGTGGAACATGCTAGCACCAGACCCATCTCCGCTTTGTATAGCTCTGTTCCTGCTGACTGAGCCCAAAGTACTGCAGCAGGCGCTGAACTGCAGTTGCTTCTGGGGTGGAGCATGGCAGTGAGACCACAGCCCACAGTTGGCATAATACTTAGATTTGAGATTTAAAAAACCAGGCAGCATTAGACATGCTGAGTGCCTGATGGTTGAGTGGAACACAGCAGAAAGAGAAGGGGGTTCTGGAGGACAAAGATGGGCAAAGTGAATTTGGGATCCCGTCTTTCCAAAAAGGAGAATGCTGCAGGGATGAAAAATGCCAGCTTCAGGCAGAGGGGTAGCATGACAACGTTTGGGGCAAGCTCAGCTGTGACTCGACATCTCCAGAGATGAGAATTAAAAATCTAAGTTGGACCTCCCCACTGCATCCAACTGACAGAAGCTCACCGGGGCCAAGGCAATACAGCTAGCATTTAGAAAGCCCCAATTCCCCCTTGCCTTGACAAGAAGCTTTGTGCTAGTCGGCGAGCAAGACAGATGTACCCTCATCAAAACAACTTTTTAATAAGACTTTGATTCTCAGTTGAACACGCCAGCCAGGAAGAGACCTCATTTGACAGACAGCCAAGACGGTTCTAGGCACAGCACGTCATGCATGTGAAAACTGCTTCTGCTTCCCCAACCCCGCCAGGTCTCACTGGAGCAGCTAAACGCAAGTTAAAAGGAGACACAGGCAGGGGCTGGCTCTCCAGAGGCATGGGATGATCTTCCTGCGAGAAACAGACCCAGCGGATTCTGGGTCAGTCCCCCTGCAGATCGGTATAAGGCCACAGGGGAGCAAACAGCCCTTCCTTCTAGCAACCAGGATGGACAGGGAGACTGAAAAGAGTGACGGGGCAGCCCAGTTAACATAGCACAGGGCACAGACATCACTGGCAAAGGAGGAAGGCAGTTCATTGCTTTCAAAGAGCATTTAAACACTTCCTGTGAAAGGATCTGCCTTTCCAAAAGGAACATTAAATTAATACAGACAGGGGAGAGTGCATTGGCACAGGCGTTAACGAACACGGCCAGCCCAGGGAGGGAGAGCACACAACACAGCAGGCATCTCCAACACCCACTTTCAATTAATAGCATCGCAAGGAGTGTGTGCATGGGGGGTGGACGAGGGAGTAATCTCCTTCCCGCCGCACATACAGCCATCTTTTCAGACAGAGCACCCAGTTAAATCAATTGGCAAACATGAGTCGTCAACCTCTGGGTGCCTGCGAGAAATCTAAGTTCATTCCAGGCCCAGGTTTTTAAAGAGCAGAGGATATTGAAAAATGGTTTCAAAGCAGGTCGGGCTCCGATGACCAGGGTGCAATTCGCCACAATTCATCCAAAGGAAAGAGAAACACAATCACAGCCCATTTCATAGGGGTCTGCGGCCGATCCACACCAAGAGGCGGAAAGCAGAGGCTCCAGGGGAAGGAACCGCAAACAGCTTCCGTCAAGGAGATGGAACAAGCTGCACCCAACCCCAGCTCCACCATACAGGTGGAGTCCTTCGGTACAGGCCTACGCGAGCCAGAGTGTAAGCTCGCCACCCCCCTCATCAGCCTGGACCACAGGGCCCAAAGTGAAGCAATAACCCCCACTCCGGCTTCCCCAACAGAGGCTCCGAGACACGAGTAGGCCAATAAATAAGACAGGCAGATAACCACGTGTCGCCACCACCACCCCGGAAGGGGCCGAGCCAAGCCTGATCCAGCTCCTAGAGAGTGTGGTTCCTCTAGTGGGGGTGGGGGTGCATGTGCGTTCCCCGACCTCCCCTTCAAAGAGAAGAAGGCATTTCCCCCCCAAGTTATCCAATCACCAGTGAAACACAGGGGCCTCAGGTGAAGCAGGCCCAGGCTTAGAGGCCAGCAAAAAATCCATTCTCTGCGCCATCAGGCCGGACCCCCTTGGTGCCCTTCCCAGGGTTGGGCGTAGTAGAGTACTTTGGGGGGTAGCGAATGAAGAGCCGGTCCTCCTCCTTCTTGATCCAGCGCAACAGCTTGGTGAGGACATTGATGGCGCCGGCCTTGGTTACCAGGGGGCTGAAGCAGGTGTATAGCTCGAACTTACTGGTGACCTGAGAAGGAGAATGTGAAAAAAGGACAGGTAAATCCCATCCTCTCCCCAATATCTGGCACTGTTTTGTCTCTTGTCCTCCCTCTCCAAACCCGCTCCCCAAGCTTCTTCTCATCACTATACCCGAGGGAGGCAGCACAAGCTTTAAACCTATATGGAGCTGTCAGCATGACAGCCAGAAGCAGAATGAGCATGAGCTATCTGTTCCAATGGGGTGTATGTTCACTCTGAAACCTACTGATATTGGTTAAAACCCAAGCACATCACTGCCGACCACGTGAGTGGACACATCACACTAAGGTGCATATCCCAGTCACTGGAACAGATGCTGGGAATTCTGCAGCATGTGGGGCCTTGATGCTGGAATTCTGGGAACAAACAGCCTTAACCATCTCCCCAGCTATCCAGGCAGGATTGGTCAGGGCTCGGTGATCACTTCTCATGCCAGACACCATTGTGCTTCCTGCTAGGAGAGCAGGAACGAGCCTAGTGCAAGATAGAAAGGACAGAGCAGAAAATCCCACCCTCCTCACACTAGAGTATTACTGAGACAGGAAGTGGTCTCTCCCAAGCCCCCAGCCAATGCCAGGTGAATGCCCAGGCAATTTAGGCTCATGCCTAAGGGCAATTGCTAGAGTCATGTGATCACAGCAGCGGCTCAGCTTCCTGTTATGAATAGAGTAAGTGTCTCAGCCTCCTAGTTGGGAAGAAAACCTTGAAATCATAAACTAAGTGTCACAAAGGCAGGGACCAGGACACTACCTGAGTCTGCAGAGAGCCTGAGCCCATCACTCCAACTTGGGGGAAACTGACCCACGTGTGAGTGATGCTGCCTGAGTTTGCAGAGAACCTGAGCCAACTGCGGTGAGTGAGCAGTAGGGCGTCCTCCTGCCTCTCTTGGGGAGGCAGAGGGGCCCTGCCACTCCTCTGGGGAGATGAGGGCCCATGACCCTGCCCCCCTAGATGCCTTGATCTATGCCCTGCCTTACCCAGGCGAGTAGCGTCTCCTTCTCGGCCACATGGTAGATGAGGCGCAGGGGGCGAGAGGTGCTATGGATGCGGCTGTGTAGGTAATGGTAGAGGTCAAAGAGCCGGTGTTGCTCCTCCTCACTGCAGTACGGCCCCTCCAGCTCTGGGCTGCGGGGGCAAGAGATGCCAGAGGAGAGGGGGATTAGACACCGAGACCAGGCACCACCCCCTCCCTGCTGCTACCACTGTCTTGATCCTGCACCCCGCAGAACCAGGAGGGCAGGGAGAACGCTGAACTAGAAGGAAACCCTAGGAACAGCTGGAGTGTGAGCCCATCTAGCGCGGCATCTTGGCTAGCAGAGGAACCCCAGAGGAAACGGCTTCCCAGCCCCCAATAATTAGTGCTTGCTTATTGTCAAAATCCAGCTCCCTCTGGGGTCAGGCCGGCCCTGCCAAAACCCTGCCTTTGCTTTGAGATCTTCCAGATACTCCTGGGGCCTGCAGGGCTGTCAGCCCCAGTATCCTGTGGCAGGGAGTCCCACTGGCTAACACGAGGGTCCTGTAGAAGCCCACAGCTGGCTTTGACCCCTGTGTGGTTCACGTGACAGGCCTTTGTTCAGGCACTGCAAGGCAGGAAGAATGAGAGATCCCGATCCTATTGCAGTATTTGGTGGACAGCTATCCGGTCCCCTCGTAACAGGGTAGACGGGCCCATTGCTCTCATCCAGGACGGGGAGGAGCTACCCGGACAGGCGGACCCCCATTCTGATGTGGGGAAGAAACCCTTGCCCGGACAAGCCCATGTGACTGACTAACGTGATGTATCGTAAGCCAATCACGTCTGTTTCAGGCTGTGACCAAGAAATTCAGAGACCCCGATTCCATGCCAAGCCCAGCTGACAGGAAGAATGGTTGTGTGGGGTAACGCGGTTCGTTAATGCCCTTCACTGACTCTTCCCACCCTGGCACAAGCTCTCAGCTGCAATCCCCCGTCCCCCAGCAGAGCATAGTAGCATAGAGCACAGGGGCTGGGAGCCAGGACTCCTGGGTTCTATCCCCAGCTCTGGGAGAGGAGTGGGGGCTAGGGGGTTGAGCAGTGAAGAACCTGCCTCAGTTTCCCCATTTATAACACACGGACAGTGTCACCCACCTCTTTTTTGGGGGCACTGAGAGATTCATGATGTCAGAGCTCCCCTCCCCTGAGCTACCCCCACCATTCCCCCACGTGATGGCACTACTGAGGCCCCTGAATTCCCAGCATGCCCTGGGTCATCTCCACCCCCGTGATCCCACAAGCAGCCAGTCTCACACACATGCCATCTTGTTGGGAAGCGCATGACGTGCCCTATTTAAAGCCGGGATTGCATAAAGCTGGCTTAACTCGTCCCAGAGCCGCGGGGGGGAGAGGGAGGGCAGCTGTCTGTTCGAGAGGCTGTCTGTCCAGCTGGCACACCCCAGCCATCCTCCACTGCAGTGAATGCAAAGCGTGCTCCAGGCTGCACCTGCAGGGAGCGCCCACCTGGGGCTGAAATGCAGCTGCCTCTGGGGTGGAGCACACAGCTGCAGAACGCCTCCCCGCAAACTGAGGACAGCTCTACTGACACCTGCCCTGCTGCCTGCAGCACAGCACCCCCTAGTGCCCGGCCCTGAGCCAGGGGAGAGCACCCCCTGCCCAGCCCCCTGCCCTGCTCCCCACAGCACGGTGCCCCACAGTGCCCAGCCCTGACTGCTAGGGGAGAATGCCCCTTGCCAAGTGCCTCGTTCCCCACAGCACAGAGCACCCAGCACTAACTGCCAGGGGACAGCACCCTCTGCTGCTCCCCCTGCTCCCCAGTGCCCCCTACCACCAGTACCTTGCAGGTACTAAGCACAGCTTAGCGTTAGCATCAGAATTCAAGGCCACAGACATGACCCAGCGTCCTCCACACCCACCCCAATGGCCAAAGCCAAGCTAAGCACTGCCGCCCCCAGGAGGGCAGCCAGTGTGCCCCATTACCTGGTGAACTGGGGCAGCTGGCGGTAGTTCTCCGGGATATCCAGTGGCTTGTAGAGGAAGTGCCGCAAGTCGGGCACCCCGACCTGCCCCACGCCATAGGAGGGACTCTGCAGGCCACCCGAGAGCACCTGCAGCGAGCCCTGAGTCCGCATGGCCTCCTCCACCCGCTTCTTGCAGTCCGAGACGGCGTAGAAAGACTCCTTGTCGGTGGAGAGCAGCACCAGGCACACGGTGCACTCCGCATCCAGGTAGGAGATATAGGCGTAAAAGTACCCGTCAGGGTTGAAGCGGGGCAGGCAGATGGGTGTCCAGATCTCCCCAGCCTGGAAGGCTGAGCTGGCCCCAATCAGGTTGAGCAGCAGGTGGAGGTCGGTGGGCTCCAGCCGGCACTCCTCGATCACCGCCCGCTCCTGCACCGCCGTGACCAGCTGGCTGCGGGCCACCAGGATGGAGAAGACCAGGTTGGGGGTGATGGCCTTCTGCAGCAGGGTGCCCAGGGCGTCCCGCAGGGAGGCAGGAAGGGGGAGGCAGCGCACAGCCCCCAGCAGGAAGCTGGGATCTGACTCCACCAGGTTGAGCAGGCGGTCGAGGATCTTCTCGGAGCCGGCCAGCAGGCGCCGCAGGTCGTAGTTCTTCTTGCGCTCGAAGATGCGGGTGATGCTCACCTGGGTCAGCATGCTGAGGATCTGGTAATAGACATACAACAGCTCCTGGCGCAGCTGCTGCTCCGACTGCAGCGTCCGTGACACCGACACCAGCACCAGCGGGCCCTGCTGCACGAACACCAGCTTCTGGTCATCTGAGGCAGGGGGGCAGACATGGAGACAGTGAGATTGCCCTGCTCCCAGGGACCCCGAGTGCCACTGCCGGACACCGACCCAGGCAGCTCCCCACCCTAGAGCCAGCACCTTCTAGAGGGGACAGTCCCCCTGTCCCATTCCCCATCACCCTAAGCCAGCCAGTTCCCCGTCCTGGGGCTGGATGGGAGCCAGCGCCCCCTAGAGGGGAAAGGCCCCCCATGTCCCATTCCAGTGCCCACGAGTTTCCTCTCCATCTGTCACACCTCACGTATTTATACACTCTCAGTGCGACGTATCAACCACCGTGAGCTAATCTCATTACGGCTCCCCTGGGAGCCATTCGTTCACCCCATGCCGAGGCAAGGTGGGGGGCCACAGGCCTGCCAGCATCCCAGCCACCTCCTCCCGCTAAATCCCCCTAGGCAAGCATACAGCCTCACACCCCACAGTGGACTTGCCCAGCACTGACAGGCAGCCACCTCTAGGGTGGAGCACAGCAGCTGGATATTCTGGTGACTAGCTTATTTGGGTCAGCAGCGACAGCCAGGAAAGAGCGCCGCTTGCCAAGCCCCCCACTCCACAGCATGGCACCCCCCAGTGCCCGGCCCTGACTGCCAGGGGAGAGCGCCCCTGCCCAGTCCCACACCCCCTAGCACCCAGCCCTGTCTGCCAGAGGAGAGTGCCCCCTGCCCAGCCTCCCACCCCACTCCCTGCAACGGCACCCCCACAGCGCCCGGCCCCGACTGCCAGAGCAGAGCACCCCCTACCCTGCAGCCCAGCCCCTGCCTACCCGAGTAGATGGAGCGGATAGCGTTGTCACCGCTCTGGATGAAGGACACCAGTGCCATCATGACGCCCATGGTAGAGGACAAGGCCTCCTCATTGCCATAGCGAGAGTAGATGGGCTTGCCGGCCTCGCTCAGCACGAAGACGTGCTTCCGGCGGGCCCGCCAGCTGGCGGCCGTCACGTCCTCGTCACGGTGCGTGGTCGGGGCTGGGGGGCCCCCCGGCTCGCAGACCCCCACCCCCAGGGGCCGCCCAAACTCGCTCGAGTCCTCTAAGGTGTTGTCGGTGGAGGCCGAGTCTGAGAGCTCCTTGTCGCTTGGCTCCTCTTGGGCATCCCCCTGGCCATCAGCCACTCTCACAGGCCCGTTGCTCTGTGGGGCAAGCAGCTCCTCCTGCTCCTCCGGGCCAGCGCTGGGCTCATCCCCCCCTGGGAGGCAAAGGAGAGACTCACTAAGATGGGAGAGAACCCAGGAGTCCAGCCAGCTCTAACCACTAGTCCCCACTACCCTTCTGGAGCCAAGGAGAGAACCCCCAACTCCTTGCCCCCTATGTGAGACCAATTCAGAGGTACTCTCTCTCTGCCAGGCTCCAGCATCTCCCCAGTGCACCTTTCCAGAAAGGGGCAGGCAGAGCAATCAGGAGGGTGTCCCCAGTGGCCACAGCACCAGTAACGCCCCTGGCCACAGGATGGGGGGCAACTCCACACCTTCCTGACCCCAGTATGGGGGCGCACCCCAGGCTGGGACTCACCTGTATCCGTGGGGCACAGCCCGGCCTGCTCCTTCGGCAGCACCATCCCTTCCCGCGTCGGTGAGCCGGGTTCACCCGTTGCCATCTCTGCATGCCAAGCAGCACCTGCAGCGGCAAAGTCACAGGAAGTCAAGCTCCATAGCTGGAGAGAGAACCCAGGAGTCCTGGCACCTGGCTCCCGCGCTCTAACCACTAGACCCCACTCCACCTCCCATGGAGATGAGAACACCAGACGGACCCAAGTCGCTGTTGAGGCCTGGAGCCACAGCCGGCCCGGGCTGCTCCCAGCAGCTGACAGGGCAGGGCCGAGCCGGTCAGACCAGCATTAATCACTAATCGCTGTCACATGCCCCAGCAGCGATGCCAGGCAGGAGCCAGCAGGAAATAGCCCTGTTCACTAATCGCCTTCTCATCGGGAGCTTAATGACACCAAGCTTAGCACTGCGGGGCCCGCAGCACCCCTCTTATAATACCAATCCCCCCCTTCTCCTGGGGTAGAGCCCAGACCCCACCACTTCTTCTCCAACACTACAGCACTCCTGGGTGCTGCCCCCTCAACTGCACTGCCCCAGAGGTGGCTGCATCTCAGCACCGGGCAAGCCCTCCCCATCTGTTGTTATGTGCGGCTGTTCCACTGCTGCCCCACCCCAGAGATGGCTGCATCTCAGCATCAGTGGAGCCTTCCCATACAGATCCTGGGGATCTTTCACAACCGAGAGCAGGCCAAGCATAGAGGGATGCCGAGATGCCACCTCTCTGGGGAGGGCAGCTCAGTAACAGCAACACATAACGCCACATAGGGATACATCACCCAGCTCATCTGTGTGGGGTGGTTCTCCCTTTGCTCCCCTTTAGGGTCTCCCCTCCTCCCCATGAGTCTGCACGGGGAGCACTCCTCCTTCTCAGGGGCTTCCCTCTCCCCATGTAGCTAGGGGGGAGGTCTCCCCTGCTCCCCCACTGGGGTTTTTCTCTGATCCCCATGGGGCCCTGGGGGAATCTCCCCCTCCTCCCCATGGGCCTCTGGAAGGGTCTCCCCTTCCCAACTGGGGGGTCCTCCGTCCCCATGGGGCTCTGGGGGTCTCCCCTCCTCCCCCACTGGGGTTTTTCTCTGATCCCCATGGGGCCCTGGGGGAATCTCTCTCTCCTTCCCATGGGCCTCTGGAAGGGTCTCCCCTCCCCCACTGGGGGGTCCCCCCTCGCCATGGGGCTCTGGGGGTCTCCCCTCCTCCACTGGGGGGTCTCCCCTCCGATCCCACGTGGCAATAGAGGGGTCTCCCCCGCCGTGGACTCAGACCGCCCCTCTCACCATGCGCGCGCCCGAGGGTCTCCCCTAAGCTCCTCCGGCAGCCTAGATCCCGGCCCCGCGCAGCACGGAACCGAACCCGGGGAAAGGGCAGGACCAGCGGCGCCTCCCGCCAATCACAGGGCGCGAAGCGTGGGAGGCGTGGCCCGGCGTACCAGGTAGCAGCCAATCAGAGAGCGAGGCGGTGCAGACGCAACGGAGCGGCAGACTGTCATAAGCCTTAGCCAATCAGAGAGCGCATAGCGGGTCTAGGGGGCGCCAATCCCGAGAGGCACATCCACCAATCAGAGAGCGAGGAGGATTTCCACGACCAACGGGGCAGGGACTGCGGGTGACAGCTGGTGACTGAACCGTGACGTCACCGCGTCACGCATGATGTTGGGCCGTGATGTCATCTTAGTGCGCTGTGACATCACCACACACCATTGCGTTGCGAGATCAACCAGCGCTGGGCTGCGCCATTATGTCGTCATGCTGAGATATGGTGACATCACTGTACTAAGTGATTATATCATGATACACTGTGACATCATCATATTGCATTATGATGGGCTACGACATTCTGGCACCGTGTCATCACCCAGACGCGTTCCACCATCCTCGTCCTGTGGGTGTAGCGCGGGACAGCCCTATGACATCATCCCCCTGCCCGGTGACATCTCAGCACAGTGTGTCTGACATCACAATGCGGTTTAGCAATGTCGGAGCGCTCCAGCAGGACGGGGGCTGGGAGCCAGGACTCCTGGGTTCTCTCCCTGGCTCTGGGAGGGGAGTGGTGTCTAGTGGTTAGAGCAGGTGGTGCTGGGAGCCAGGATTCCTGGATTGTCTCCCTGGCTCTGTGGGGGGGGGGGGAGTGGTGCCTAGTGGTTAGAGCAGGGGAGGCTGGGAGCCAGGACTCCTGGGTTCTCTCTCTGGCTCTGGGAGGGGAGTGGGGCTAGTGGTTAGAGTGGGAAGGGTGGGCAGGCTGGGAGCCAGGACTCCTGGGTTCTTTCCCTGGCTCTAGTCCTCTTCCTCAGAGCAAGGCTTCTCACAACAGAATTTTGAGCGGCCTCAGAATGCAGCTACCAAATCTTGCTGGTGGCCACTTTGATCATTTTTCCTAAAATACTTAATTAACTTTAGGGAAAACAAATAAATATGCACAGATCCAGATCCAAATCCTTGTAGTTTATTTATGTAGCACTTTTTTTTTCATACTCAATAATAAAATAATGTACTGTTGTCTCTATTCTTTACTCGACTTAAACAGAATGGAAACACAAATAAGGTGCTTTGCACATTCTTGGTTTTTGTTGTTTCTTTTGCTTTTGCTTTTGTTTGCTTTTTTCCTTTTTTGTAAAGACGTGTTAGCTAACAAGTCAGCTACTGTGAAAAGTGACACTTGTATGTTAATATCACTTTTTTCATAGCCTCCCAGCTAGCCACTGAGTCTGCTGTGAAAAGTGATATTAACCAACACACAAATATCATTTTTCATAGCAGACTTGCTCAGCCTCTGCATGCCCGGGGACAAATCGTGCCCTGGATGGGGAGGTGAGCAGGGAGGTAGCAGTGGTCGGGGGAGACGGTGGGGGTCGGGGCAGTGGGGAGCAGGGGCCAGGGGAGGCAGGGCCAGCACCCCACCACTGCACAGGCGGGGCCAGAACGCCAAGGCCAGATCCTATTGTCCAAGCCCAAAGCCCTGTGCATGGGGGAAGGAGCCTGGGACCATGCAGCTGAAGCCTTGGCCAGAGAAGGTAGTGGGGGCTAGGGTCAATGAGGGAGGGGTGGTGGTGGGCTGGAGGCCGGAGCCCTCCCTTGGGCAGTTGGAGCCCAGGGCCAGAGGAGGCAGAGGGGGTGGTAAGGCCAGAGCCCGTTGCTCCATGGCCAAAGCCCAGGGCTGGAGGAGGCAGTGGGGAGCAAGGCAATGGGGGATGAACTCACTGGCTGCCCCCTGCTCCTTCAGTGTTTGTGTCTCCAGAGGGTGGCAGGGCCTGACCTCTGCTTGTGGCCTCAGGGGAGGAGCCGCTGCTTTGCCCCCATCACTTCCCATGTGGCTGTGGCCGCAAGAAAAGCCCCTGATGGCCACATGCAGCCACAGTGGCCCCATTTGAGAAACACTGAGGCCTGACTCTCAGCGCCCCCCCAGCTCTAAGCACTAGACCCCACTCCTCTCCCAGAGCTGGGGATGGAACCCAGGAGTTCTGGCTCCCCGCTCCTCCCCCCACCCCCTCTACTACACAAGTCTGCTGTCGCTGTTGTTCCGATCACATTCTGCCCTTTCCAGTTCCTCCCCACAGGTTCCAGGCGAAGTCAGGGTCCTGTGACTTCCCCATGGGGTGGATGTCTCACCCTTGCCGCTCAGCCCTTCCCCCCGGCCCCAGCCCCGCTATCTTCTGGAGGAGGCCAGGGCAGGAGATGTGCTACCTGGGTCAGTTCCTCCTCCCCAGAACAGGCTTCTCAGTCTCTCCATGGCCCCAGGTAGCCCTGCTCTTCTGCATAATACATCCTACACGAAAACCAAGGCCTTGATCTCTCCGCAGACCCTGTGCCACAGAGCTGAGTGTGGATCCCCCGTGTCCTGGCCAAATCCAGATGGAGATCCAGATTTAAGCGTCCCTAAATCCCCCTGTGTCATTGAGTCCTTTGTGGTAGCGTTATGAATGGCCGTTCCCCACCGGCTCCACACCAGAGGTGGCTGCATCTCTGTGTCAGGTAACCCATCCCTGTGCAGAGTTACGTGTGGCTGTTTCCCACCTGCCCCACACCAGAGGTGGCTGCATCTCAGTGCTGGGCAAGCCCTCCCCCTGTAGAGAAATACCCGATATTAATGCCCTGGTCACAGCAGAATTGCACCCGGCACATGTGGCAAGGTTAGTCTCCGCTGCAGGCCATTTCCTGACCGTTGGGAGGTGCACAAAGCCCTGAGCTCAGACACAGGGGCAAAGGCTGAGAATTTACCTTTAGTACCACAGCCGAGGGGTGGTTGGAGAAGGGGCTGTTAGAGGGCAGCTTGGGGGCATTCTGGGGGAGGGGATCCCAGCTGAGAGGTTGGGAGGGGAGAGGATCCCAGTAAGGGGTGGGGTGGAAGCAGGCCGGTCCCCAAGAAGGGCTGGCAACTGGCACACTGAGCCCCGCTGCCCCCAACTGTGGGGCGGGCAGGCAGGGCCGTACCCAGGAAACCAGAGGGCTCCGAGAAGGGGAAGGAAACAACCCAGAGCAAAACTGCCCACAAACGTATAGCAAAAATTGCACGGGGAGGGAGGTCCTGCCCAGCGCTGAGATGCAGCCACCTCTGGGGAAGGGCACACGGGGAAACAGCCGCACATAACGCCGCTCGGGGAGGGCTCACCCGGCACTGAGATGTGGCCACCTCTGGCGCTGTTCTCAGCGGCCCTGCCCCAGAGGATGGGGAGATTCCCGGCTGCGGCTGGGCGGGATCCCCCAGGTGAGGATGGACCCGGACGCCTGGGTTCTCCCAGCCAGGCAGCCGCGCTCCCCTGGCTGGCGGCCCGCCAGGCTCAGGTCTGGGCTGGCCCAACCGGCCCGGGGTGGGGTGGGGACCTCAACTTCCTCTTCAGTCCGCTCCGTCCTGCGCCTCGCTCAGGCCGCGGGGCAGCAGCTCCGCAGCATGAGCCGCCTGGACCAGACGCTGCGGGCGTTCCTGGGCGCCGAGCCCGGCCCGGCCCAGCTGGGCCAGGAGTTCCAGGTGAGGCCGGGCCGCGGCGGGAGCCGAAACACCGCGCCAGCCCGGATCCCCGGGGAATCCCGCCCTCCAGCAGGGAGAGAACCCAGGCATCCTGGCTCCCAACCCCCCGCTCTAACTTTCTAGCCCCACTCCGCTCCCAGAGCCGGGGAGAGAACCCAGGCGTCCTGGCTCCCAGCCCCCCCTGCTCTAACCCATTACCCCCCACTCCTCTCCCAGAGCCAGGGAGAGAACCCAGGAGTCCTGGCTTCCAGCTCTAACCCACCAGACCCACCTCCTCTCCCAGAGCCGGGGAGAGAACCCAGGCGTCTTGGCTCCCAGCCCCTCTCCCTTGCTCTAACCCAGGAGTCCCCTCTCTCCTCCCGGAGATGGGGAAAGAACCCAGGAGTCCTGGCTCAGAGTCCCACCCACCCCTGCTCTAACGCACTGGACCCCACACTGCCCTCCCGGAGCTGCTCAGAGAACCCAGGCGTCCTGCCACCCTCCGCTCGTCTCCAGCTCCAGCGCGAGTTTCTTTCTCTAATCATTAATCTGAGGCTTGCCTGGGTTTAACTTTCCATTGCTGCTGCCCTAGAGAGAGTTAATTAGTCACCTGCCGGCCAGCAAGGGTCAGAGCTGTAGGGAGCCCAGACGCCTGGGTCCACTCCCTGGCTCTGGGAGGGGAGTGGGGCTAGTGGTTAGAGCCAGGGATTTGGGGGCTGGACGCCTTGGGCTGACCCTATGAGACACTATTGGAAGTCTCAGGTTCTGGGTCCCTTGGCGGGTGGCTGCTTGTGTACCCACTGCAACCCGGAGCAGGGCAAATTGTTAGGCCCAGGGTAAGGCAGAGCTGAGAAATGGTGAAATCCAGCCAATAGCTGCTCCAGCTTTGCCTGCAGGCTTCCTGCACCGCCAGCACCTTTGTGGGCCCTGGGCATCACTACAACACGCAGCAGAGCCTCCTGGCAGGCAGGGCTGGGCACGGGGCAGGGAGTGCCATGCTGCAGGGCAGGGGGCTGGCAGAGGTCACTATCCCCTGGCAGTCAGGGCCAGGTGCTGGGGGGCACTGGGCTGTGGAAAGTGGAGGGCTGGGCAGGGGGCACTATCCCCTGGCAGTCAGGGCCAGGCGCTGGGGGGCACCGGGCTGTGGGAAGTGTGGGGCTGTGCAGGGGGCACTATCCCCTGGCAGTCAGGGCCAGGCGCTGGGGGGCACTGGGCTGTGGAAAGTGTCGGGCTGGGCAGGGGGCACTATCCCCTGGCAGTCAGGGCCAGGCGCTGGGGGGCACCGGGCTGTGGGAAGTGTGGGGCTGTGCAGGGGGCACTATCCCCTGGCAGTCAGGGCCAGGCGCCATGGGGCAGGGGGTGCTCTCCCCTGGCAGTCAGGGCTGGGCTTGAGGTGGGGGGCACCGTGATGCAGGACAGGGGGCTGAGTAAAGGGCACTATCCCCCGGCAGGCAGGGCCAGGTGCTGGGGGGCACCGTGGGGCAGGGAGTGGAGCAGGGTGTGCTCTCCCCTGGCAGTCAGTGCTGGCCTGAAATCGTTAGTGGGTGCTATTAATTTGGACCTGCCTTTCCGAGGAAACGGACAACCTGTGCCCCCTCGGATTATTACATTTCCCCTCCATCTTGGGGTGACCCCAGCCCAATCCCAGCAGGCGGCTGCTTTCCAACTGCTACATTCCCCATCACTTCCTCCTGCGAACATTTGTAGTGTCAAGATGCGGCTGTTCCCCGGCTGCCTCGCCCCAGAAGTGGCTGCAGCTCAGCCCTGGGCAAGGAACCACTGCATCTAGCCGGTCAAGGGCTTGGGAATCCAGTGGAAATCAGCCTCTCGGTCTCAGCCATTGATTCAGTCTGAAGGAAAATCTCAGAGTAAAGAATATTCTCTGGTTTGTGTTACTAGCAATTGGGTCATTAAACTGAAGTGAAATTGACTGGGAAACCCAAACAGGTTCACTTTCCCCTCCTGTTTCACTTCTCCCAGCCCCTCTTCCCCTCCTCTAACCACTAGATCCCCTTTCCTCCTAGAGCTGGGGAGAGAACCCAGAAGAGAAGTGAAGTGGGAGATTCAGTAAGGACAGGCCCTTCTGATAACACTCGGGCTGTTCCCCAGCTGCCCCACCCCAGAGGGGGCTGCATCTCAGTGCCGGGCGAGCCATTCCAATCACACTCCCAGCTACTCCTTTGCATAACTGCAGCCTGGAAATAGAAAAAGCCAGGAAATAGTCAGAAATTCACCTCCACTGGGCCCTGATGCTGGTTCAAATAGACCCTGTGTTGAGCAGGCACCAAATGCAAATTTCCCCCTTATCACTGTGGCTTGTGGCATAGCATAGATAGCGCATGAAATAATCCGTCCTAAAACGGCAGCTGCCTCCTGCAGTTACAAACCACACTGCTCGCTCTCAGCGCTGAAATGCAGCCACCTCTGGGGCAGGGCAGCTGAGCAACTACTGCACATCACACCACAGTGAGATGGCTCTCCCAGTGCTGAGATGCAACCACTTCTGGGATGGAGCAGCCGGATGGGGGTGGCTTGCCTGGCACTGAGATGCAGCTATTTCTGGGGAGCAGCAAACTTCACTGGTTGTCACAGTATAAAACAGCAGAAGGTTCTTTTTATAGGCTAGAACTAAAAACCAGGACTCCTTGGTTCCAGCCTCAGCTCTGGGAGAGGTGTGGGGTGTAGTGGATTAGCTCAGGGTGGGGCTGGGAGCCAGGATTCCTGGGTTCTCTCAGTGTCACCTTGGCCAGGTCCCGCCTCAACTTGGTGTCTCGGTTTCCCCTGTGGCCTTCCAGAGTCGCGCTGGGAGTGAGTCGGGTGGGGAAAGTTAATTCTGTGCAGCTTCGCGCTGGCCCATCCTCCTCTCTGACACGGAAATGAATTTTCCAGAAGAGACTTTGTTCCCTTGTCTCTCGTCTGGCTTCAGATATTGATTTCCTATATAAATGTAGCCCAAAACTAATCCCAGCTACCTCCAGTCTGGGGCCAGGCTTGCGGGGGAGGGGGGAGGGACAAGAGCCGGCACCCCCTAGTGGGGAAAGGCCCCGTACCCCGCTTCCCACCCCCTGAGCCAGCCGCTCCCTTTGTTAAATCCCCATCTCATATTCCAGAGTTATGTACAGCTGTTTTCATTCCACTGTACTGGGTCTAGAGATTGGGATGGGTTGACCAGCGCTCGGATGCAGCCATCTCTGGGGAGGGGCAGCTGGGGAACAGCTGCGCATAACGCCGCACAGGATGGCTCACCTGGTGCTGAGAAGCAACCACCTCTGGGGAGGGGCAGCTGGGGAACAGCCGCGCATAACGCCTCACAGGATGGCTGGCAGGCTCTGCTCCCTTGCTCAGCACAGGGGCTGCTCACCAGCCCCATGCAGCAGAGCTGAAGTGAAAAGCAGAAGCTGCCCCATGGGGTTAGGCAGTCCTGGGAACTGAAAACATGGATCCTGAAAGCGAATGCAACAGTGCAAGGAAATGGGCCTCTCTAGGGGGTGCCATGCCAGTGGGGAGTGAGGTGTGAGGCTCTGCAGGGGGCGCTCTCTCCTGTCAGTCAGGGCCGGGCAGTGGGGGGTGCTGTGCTGGGGGAGGCTGGGCAGGGGGTGCTTTCTCCTGGCGGTCGGGCCCAGCACTGGGGGGTGTCGTGCTGGGGAGGGGGAGCAGGGCAGGGGCCAGGCACTGGGGGTGCCGTGCTGGGGGGGGCTGGGCAGGGTGTGCTCTCCCCTGGCGGTCGAGCCCGGCACTGGGGGGTGCCGTGCTGTGGGGGGGCTGGCCAGGGGGCTCTCCCCTGGCAGTCAGGCCCGGCACTGGGGGGTGTCGTGCTGGGGAGGGGCTGGGCAGGGGCCGGGCACTTGGGGGGTGCCATGCTGGGGAGGGGCTGGGCAGGGGCCGGGCACTTGGGAGATGCCGTGCTGGGGGGGGCTGGGTAGGGGGTGCTCGCCCCTGGCGGTCGGGTCGGGCACCGGAGTTGCTTTTTGCAATCTCTGTCCTAGTCGCTGACGGTGAGTTTCTTTGCCTGGGAAGCTTTGCAGTTTGCTTTGCAGAGCTTTGCAGAGAACAGAGCTGGGGGCTGCTGGTCAAATTCCCTCCCCTGGTCCCCCGTCTCCCCACACCCTATGTGGGTAACATTTCCCCCCTGCGCCCTCCATCCAGAGCTCTGCACCTCGCACCGTCCCCCCCAGGGTAAAGAGCGGGGGATCCACCGGCCGACAAGCCGCCACCTCCCGGTTTTCTCCCTTTTGCCTCCAGCCGTCTGGACACAGGGGAGGAAACTACCCAAAAAATTGTGGTGGTGATAAAATCTCCGTCGGCCAGAGAGTTCGGAAGCCACTGGAGCTTCTCCGCTCCAGATCTTCCCCCTCTGGGGCTTTCTTTCCCTCTGTCTTTCTGGAAATTTAAAAACCAAACCTAGGCAATGAATAACCAAAAACTTTGAGATGTAGCCAAATCCGTCACTGAAAAGCAGAAAGCTGCCAGGGCCGCTCAGATCCAGGATTTCTCCTCCGTGGGCCTGTTCTTCCTCCTTCCCCCGCCCCACCCAAACGTTTTTTTCGTGGGAAAAATACTGAGGAAATGAACATCAAAAACTTTGTGACCTGCCCTGATCCTTAACAAAAGAAACTTTTATCTGCTGAGGAGCTGCAGTCTCTTGCTACCCTCTTTGCTCCAGCCTTAGGAGACAGAACCGCCCCAGCCACTTCTCTGCCCTGGGGCTGAAGGGAGCTAGTGCCCCCTAGACCCCACCCAGCCCTCCGTTCCTACCTCCCACCCCCCGTGCTCTAATCACTAGACACCACTCTCCTCCCAGAGCTGGGGAGAGAACCCAGGAGTCCTGGCTCTGAGCATCCCCCCACGCTAACCCCTAGACCCCCACTCCCATCCCAGAGCTGGGGAGAGAACCCAGGAGTCCTGGCTCTCATTCTGGAAGTGACTCCTGCATGGATTAACTCTCCCTGGAGGGTTGTTCCATGGCAGGGGTGCAGTTGTTTTCTCCTGCCCGCTCCAGGATGGGCGTGGGTGTGCTCACGCTGGGGCCTAGAGCTGGCAGGACAGGCTGGTCCACTACTGGCAAGGTCAGAACCAGGCTGTTGCCAAAATGAACCTGACTCAAGTGCTCAGGGATGATCATCCCCGTGTGAGCTCACTCTGTGCCGCATTATGTGCAGCTGTTTCCCCAGCTGCCCTACCCCAGAGGTGGCTGCACCTCAGTGCCAGGCTCGTCATCCCCCCGGGGCTCTTACTTTTGGAGTCTGGGGGTGCTGGGAAGTCTGAGGTGGGAAAAGGGGCTGCGGTCACAAGGAATGGGGTGCTGTATATTTGAGTATTAGGGAGTCAGGGCATAAGCTGCAGGGATCATAGAGCTATCGGCTGCCGGGGTGCTCTCTCAGCGTCTCTGTTTAACCCTGTCTTCTCCACGGCCTCCTAATCCCCCTCCTGTCCTCTCTCTCCACCCAGGACATCAAGGCCCAAGCCAGTGCCTTCCGGCAGCAACAGGGGTTCTCCGCGGAGGCCGGGGGCAGGAAAGAGAACATCAAGAAGAATCGGTATAAAGACATCCTGCCGTGTGAGTGTGGGAGGGGGGTGGTGGCACTGGAAAGTGCAGCGTTATGTGCAGCTGTTCCCCCAGCTGCCCCACCCCAGAACTGGCTGCATCTCTGGGGGGAGGGATAGCTCAGTGGTTTGAGCATTGGCCTGCTAAACCCAGGGTTGTGAGCTCAATCCTTGAGGGGGCTGCTTAGGGATCTGGGGCAAAAATCAGTACTTGGTCCTGCTAGTGAAGGCAGGGGGCTGGACTTGATGACCTTTTGAGGTCCCTTCCAGTTCTAGGAGATTGGTATATCTCCAATTATTACTATCTCAGCGCCAAAGGAGCTGTCCCCCCTGATGTTATATACAGCCATTCTCCAGCTGCCCTGCCTTAGAGCTGGCTGCATCTCAGTTCCTGGGGAGCGTTATGCATGGCTGTTTTCCCCCAACTGCCCCACCCCAGAGGTGGCTGCATCTCAGGGCCGGGATTCACAGATTCCCAGCCCAGAAGAGACCATTGTGAGCATCTCGTCTCACCCCCCCTGTATCCCACAGGCCAGAAAATGGCCCCAAAATAATTCCTGCAGCAGAACTTTTAGAAGAACAGCCCAGCTTGATGTAAAAACAGCCAGAGACAGAGACTCCGCTGTGCCCCTTGGGGAACTGGCCCCATGGTTAATTCCTCTCATCGGTCACAACTGGTGCCTTATTCCCAGTCTGAATCTGTTGATCCCTCCCTCTCTCCCCGACAGACGATCAGACCCGGGTCGTTCTGAATCTCTGCACGGATGAAGGGCAGACGGATTATATCAATGCCAGCTTCATCCAGGTAACCTCCTCCCTCTGCAGCATGGGGCGCTCTCCCCTCGCACCAGCACTGGCCCCCCAACCCAGTGCAGCACTAGGGGGCGCCGTGCTGCAGGGGGTGCGTGGGCGATTCAGCAGGGGGCGCTGGGCTGCAGGGGGTGGATAGGGGTTCAGCAGGGGTGCGGGGCGGGGGCTCAGCGGGGGGTGTGGCTGACGGGTGGCGGGTCATCGGGGGCGCTGGTGCGGGGGTGGCGGTGCTCAGCAGGGGGTGCTAGGCTGCAGGGGGGATGGGGGGTCTCAGCAGGGGCAGGTGGGCTCAGCAGGGGGCACTGGGGCTGCAGGGGTGGGCGGGGCTCAGGGGCGATGGCGCAGGGGGCAGATGGGGGCTCAGCAGGGGGCAGAAGGGGCTCAGCGGGGGATAGGCGAGGGATCAGCAGGTGGTGCTGGCTGCAGAGGGTGGGTGGGGCTTGGCTGGAGGCAGGATGGGCTCATCAGGGGTGTGAGCTGCAGGGATGGGCGGGGGCCTCAGCAGGGGCGCACTGGGCGGCAGGGTGGGCGGGGCTCCAGGGGAGTGTGGGCTGCAGGGGGCCAGATGGGGGGGCTCGCAGAGGGCGGACAGGGCACTCAGCGGGGAATGGGTGGGGGGTTCAGCAGGGGGCGCTGGGTTGCAGAAGGCGGATGGGGGGCTCAGCGGGGAATGGGGGGGCTCAGCAGGGGGTGCTGTGCTGCAGGGGGGTGTCAATGGGAAGCGCTGCCATGCAGGTGGCGGGTGACTTATTTCTCCCTTGGTCTCCTGCCAGGGGGTAAATAACAAGCGATGCTACATCGCGACCCAGGGGCCGCTGCCTCACACCGTCCTGGATTTCTGGCGCATGATTTGGGAGTACGGGGTGAAGGTGGGTGTAACGCTTCTCGGGGTCCCAGGCCTGGCAGTCACCTGCTCAGCCCCGGAGCTGGGCGCCAGCGCCCTGACACTGCCAGCCTTTCAGCCACCCACACATGCTCCTCTGGGCCAGGCCAACCCAGTCCCAGATCCTGTACCCCCAAAGCTGCAGTGTGCGCCCCAAACACACCATGACCCTGAGGGGATTTCCTCTGCAACCCGACCCAGAATGAGGGTTTCTCCCACTTCAAATGCTCTTACGCTGTTTGTGAACTGCTCCCTCTAAACGATCGGTCCCCGCTTGGCCAACTCCCTGCGGAGCACGAAATCTTCTCTCCTTCACCAGCCGCGGCAGGTTTTCTATCAAATAAGACATAAGTCATAAGACAGGCATAATTTAAGCATGTTTTCTGCTACAAACACGATACAACCCACACGTGGTTCAGACAGGTGTAATTTAACAGTTCGTACATGTGTGGGGTACCCCTTGCAGTTTCAGGCTGCGGTGTGCGCCCATGTGCCCTCTCCAGGCCTCTGGCATTGTGATTTGCTCCTCCAGACGGATCCACAGTTTGCAATTTCCGCACTGCCACTGGGGATCGGCTCCAGGGATACTCGCGTGGGTGCTGCTTCTCCATTGCGTGTGGTCCAGCCTGTGGGTGGCATGGGATCGGCGCCGGTGACCTTTCCTGCGGAGACGCCGGTTTCCCTCCGTAGATCGTCCTTCTCCAAATTTCTTTAGCCACTCACGTTTCTCCGGGGATGTTCTCCAAGTGGATTTCTTGCTGCGCCCAGCAATACAGGAAACCGTATCGCAGCTTCTCAGCCCACCTCTGCGAGGTCAGCTCGCGTCTCATGCGTGTCCGCAGCTGGCTTCTTCGAGGCCCCAGATCTCCGTGTCACGGAGCGTGGGCTCGGAGCTGGGCAGAGAAGCAGCACACCGAATCAGGTGTATTTACAGAATGGGCCAAGGAGCGGAACAGGTCTGTCCCCGATGATTTTCCCGATTGGCTTCGGAGCGCGTCTGTCGCATCGTTCCTTGCGCAGAACCCAGCGACGGAGCTGGGCCGATCTAATGTCCTAGGGTCCTGCCCCTTGTCTTTTCCGGTGGGCCGCAGAATTTGGTGTGGGCGCTCCCCCCCTTCCCTCCCCTTTGCTGTCACCAGCCATTCCCCTCACAAAGATATTCAGTGGCTCCTGGCCAAATCTTTCTGTATTCAGCAGAGTTTCCTGAACGGGTCTGCGCAGCCAAATCCTGCGCCGTGAATACTCAGAGGTGTCGTGACCCGGTTCATTTTCAGCCACGGGGCGGCGCTGCTTTCCCACCGGTGGGGCTTCGTGGCTGCGAGGCATTTGGTGACCAAGCCCAAGGCTGAACGATTTTCTGGTTTGGGCACGTATGTTACAAGGGAGAGCAGGGCCACCCAGAGGATTCAGGAGGTCTGGGACAAAGCAATTTCAGGGCCCCCTTCCATAAAAAAAAGTTGCAATACTATAGAATACTATATTCTCATGGGGACCCCTGTGGGGCCTGGGACAAATTGCCCCATTTGCCCCCCCAGCAGCCCTGGGAGAGAGAGAGCCTGTCTGCTGAGCACTGCTAGGTCCTGGGAGACCTCCAAGTCCTTTGCTTTTCTCGCCACGCTTGGGAGTGCTCCAGATCTCTAAAGCCCTGCCCAGGTATAAAATTTGTGCAGGTATCCACGTCCGCAGAGGCGGATATTTGCATATTTGCAGGGCTCGACGGAGCTGGTTCCTCTCCGCTAAGTACCTAGATCCCCACTGGGCAGAATTTGCATGGTCACATCGGTGAAAGACCAGGATGTGTTCTTCTGACAGCCTCTAGGCCCCAAATTCCATCCCGCTGAGCGCTGGCAAAGAGTAGGACCCGTGCCAGGATCAGGATAGGTGCCTGTGTGGATGCCACCCACTCCCAGAAACTTGCTGGTGACAGGATAGATACTAGGAAGGAGAGATAGCTCAGTGGTTTGAGCATTGGCCTGCTAAACCCAGGGTTGTGAGTTCAATCTTTGAGGAGGCTATTTACGGAACTGGGGTGAAAATCTACCTGGGGAGTGGCCCTGCTTTGAGCAGGGGGTTGGACTACATGACCTTCTGAGGTCCCTTCCAACACTAATCTTCTATGATTCTAACCTCCCACAGCTTTTGCAAAATCTAAGGGCTTCGCTTTGCGGCTCTTGGCACGGCCCAGAAGCTGCAGGGATAACACTTGCCACGTGGCCCACGGGGCGGCCTTGTGTGACAAGTGGCTTTATGCATCACTTTCACCAGTAACTGCCTGCACGCTCGTTCGTCTCCCTACAATGCCGGCCCAGGATCCCGCGTGCGCTGCCTCAGCACTTTAGGAAGCTCGCTGCCATGCGGAGGCCTCCTGGACATGGAATCAGGATGGCCTCCGTCTTTTCGTCCCATCCGAGCCATCAAGACTGCATTGAAGCTGACGTGCGAGGCTTTTCACGGTGGAGTTCCGCGCTGCCGTTTCACTAGCCGGGGCCCAAACGCCAGGCATGGAGCTGAAGCTCGATCATCTCCTGAAATCCTGCAAGGCACCTCCTGTGTTTCCTGCTGTCAAGGTTCCTCTCCAACTCTGAACTTTAGGGTACAGATATGGGGACCTGCATGGACACATTTAAGCTTAATTACTAGCTTAGATTTGGTAACACTGCCACCATCCAGAAATTTCAGTGTCTGGAACACTTCCTGTCTCCCCAAAACCTTCCCCTCCCTGGGCAGCCTTGAGAGGCTTTTTCACCAAGTTCCTGGTGAACACCGATCCAACCCCTTGGATCTTAACACAAGGAGAATTTAACCATCCCCCCCTCCTTTCCCCCACCAATTCCTGGTGAGTCCAGATCCAATCCCCTTGGATCTTAAAACAAGGAAAAATCAATCAGGTTCTTAAAAAGAAAGCTTTTAATTAAAGAAAGAAAGGTAAAAATCATCTCTGTAAAATCAGGATGGAAAATACTTTACAGGGTAATCAGATTCATATAGCCCAGAGGAACCCACTCTAGCCTTAGGTTCAAAGTTACAGCAAACAGAGGTAAAATCCTCTCAGCAAAAAGGAACATTTACAAGTTGAGAAAACAAAAACAAGACTAACACGCCTTGCCTGGCTATTACTTACAAGTTTGAAACATGAGAGACTGGTTCAGAAAGATTTGGAGAGCCTGGATTGACGTTTGGTTCCTCTAGTCCCAAGAGCAAACACCCCCTAAAACAAAGGGCACAAACAAAGACTTCCCTCACCAAGATTTGAAAGTATTTTGTCCCCTTATTGGTCCTCTGGTCAGGTGTCAGCCAGGTTTACTGAGCTTCTTAACCCTTTACAGGTAAGAGGCATTAACCCTTAACTATCTGTTTATGACACCTGCTGGTTCTCTTCACATGCTCCAACCACGTTATCTTCCATCACCTTCTCCCAGGACAGGCTGGCCACCCGAGGGACCACCGAAACATGGATGTGCTCTTTGACCCACCGGCTAGTCCCTCTTCCTCGCCGATGTGTTGCCCAAGACTATCTGAGCATCACTCCGGCTCTGGCTCATTGATAAATTTCCTTCCCTGGCACGAGAGAGACAACAGCCTTTATCGGCCCCACTTCTGCTGGGGAGAGAGACGAGCTTTTGAGCTTACAAAATGAAGACAGTCTCATTCTGCTAGCGCTGCATGGCTGGTCCCCAGCAGCCCCTCCCCAGAGGTGGCTGCATCTCAGCACTGGACGAGCCATCCCTGTGTGGCATCACGTGTGGCTATTCCCCACCTGCCCCTCCCCAGAGGTGGTTGCATCTCAGCAAAGGACAAAGTGATCCCTGCATGGTGTGATGTGCGGCTATTCCCCAGCAGCCCCTCCCCAGAGGTGTCTGCATCTCAGCACTGGACGAGCCATCCCTGCATGGTGTTATGTGCGGCTGTTCCCCAGCCACCCCACCCCAGAGGTGTCTGCATCTCAGCACTGGACGAGCCATCCCTGTGTGGCATTATATGCAGCTATTCCCCAGCTGCCTCACCCCAGAGGTGGCTGCATCTCAGCACTGGATGAGCCATCCCTGTGTGGCGTTATGTGCGGCTGTTCCCCAGCCATCCCACCCCAGAGGTGTCTGCATCTCAGTGCCAGGCAAGTCATCTCTGTGTTGCGTTATGTGCAGCTGGTCCCCAGCCACCCCGCCTCAGAGGTGGCTGCATTTCAGCGCCTGATGAGCCATCCCACTCCTGGATACACCTTTGTGTAACTGCAGCCTGGGAGTAGAACAGGCCAGGAAAGGGTCAGAAATTTAGCTGGGTCCTGCTGCCGATTCAAATGGACCAAGATCCAGTGTCTTCTGCGGATGAACTGCTACCCCAAGGCCAAAGAGCCGGGCTCCCAGCTAAATCCACTCCTCCTGAAATAGTCCTGCTTGCGTGGGGATGAATTTTGAGGAGTTAGGGGCTTTCTCAAACAGCCCCCCCTCCCACGTTACTCTTGGAGGGTAACAACCCTGCAAGACGTGGGCTGGGTGTTGTGAGTTTGTCAGGGCTCAGGTGAGAGCTGTTTGCAAAGAACTCTGTGTGGGGAGGACGGGGGGTTGCCAAGGGGAGCTAGGACTCTTGGGTTCTCTCCCTTGCTCTGGGAAAGGAGTGGGGTCTAGTGGGTTGTGTGTGTGGGATGCTGGGAACCAGGATGCCTGAGTTCTCTATTCCAGCCCAGCCAGGTACTGTTTGGAGCATGCTTCTTCTCTCATTCTTTTCCTAACTGTTTCATTCCTTTCCTTCCTTCCAGGTAATTGCCATGGCCTGTCGGGAGGTGGAGATGGGGAAGGTAAGTGTGGGGGCCAATCCGTGCCCACTCCCATCCCCTGGCTGTGGGGAGAGTCTGGGGGGCAACCCCCATGGACTCTCCGTGAACTGACTTTCCCTCCTTAGAAAAAGTGTGAACGCTACTGGCCACTGAAGCAAGAACCGCTGCAAATTGGGCCCTTCTCCATCATCCAGGTACCAAGGAGGAGTTGCAGGGGCAGCCTGGGGGGCTCTTCAGGAGAGAGACAAAACTCCCCTTCATTTCCTGTCCCAAGCTGCTGCTGGGCAACTCCATTCTGCCCCAGAGGGGGCTGCATCTCAGCTCTGGGCGAGCCCTCCCTGTGTGGTGTTGTGTGGTTGTTCCTCAGCTGCCCCACCCCAGAGGTGGCTGCAGCTCCGCTCCAGATGATCGGTCCCTGTGCAGCGTTATATGCAGCTATTCCTCAGCTGTTCCTCACCTCACCCAGAGGTGGCTGCAGCTGTGCTTCTGTATAGAGACATGAAAGGCGTTTCATAACCCTGCAATGTCAGCACCCCCTGAAGCCTCTGTCTGCCGCTCGGCTTGTCTCTGTCTCTCAGATCAAGGAGCAGGAGCTGAATCCAGACGTGATAGTACGCACGCTGAGCGTCAGCTTCCAGAACGTCAGTGAGCTGGGGGAGCATCGTGCTGCGGGAGTGGGGTGGGGGGCTGGGCAGGGGGTGCTCTCACTTGGCAGGGGCGGGCACGGGGGGCGCTCTGCTGCGGGGAGCAGGGTGGGGGACTGGGCAGGGGGCACTCTCCCCCAGCAGGGGCGGGCACTGGGGGTTGCTGTGCTGTGGGGGGCTGGGTAGGGGGTGCTGTCCCCCAGCAGGGGTGGGCACTGGAGGCGCCATGGCATGTGGAGCAGGGCCGATGCCAGTCGTTCCCTCCCCAGGAGGAGCGGCCCCTCACCCATTTCCAGTACGTGGCCTGGCCGGACCGCGGGATCCCGGACAATTACAGCCATTTCCTGGAGATGATTGAGCACGTGCGATTGAAACAGGGGGATGACTCAGCTCCCATCTGCGTGCACTGCAGGTAGGGGGCGCTGTGCTGTGCCAGAGGGGTGGGGGGCTCAGCACAGGATGAGTGGAGGGAGGGTCAGTGGTCCCCATTAGCCTCTCAACCGGGATGGAGAGAGACAGCAGTCTTCATAGCCTGGGTCTGCTAGAAGAAATTAAGCCCCACCCTCAAAGAAGCCCCTCCCACAATCCAAACTCCACCCCGTAACTGCCTCCCTCTGCCATAAACTCTGCCCCTTTTCTACAACCTCAGAAATGGTGCAGAGCAATCGTTGAATGGTCAGCAGTAGGATTCAGAGTGAACGCACAGAGATGGACAGAGTCCCACTCAAACAATGATCATTAGCATCCCGAGTTTACACCGATGTCAAAATGAATCAAGTCCCTATTTAACACCAAACATTAGGGTTCTGACTTAACAGTCGCGGTTCAACACACCACACCCTCATTTAAACCTCAGTTTTAGGATCCATGTCAAGGTGTCCCTATCTCAACCCCAGTTGTTATATTTCAGAAGTAATGGTCAGACTGAAATGAGCTATGTCCCCATTTGAAACACAATCATTAGGCTTCAGAGTTAACGGCCTTGTTGAGATGCGCTATAGCCCCTTTTAAAAACATGATTATTAGGGTTCACAGCTAACAGCCATGCTGAGACAAACCATGACCTTAGTGAAATGCCAGTCATTAGGCTTCAGAGTGAACAATCCAGCCATCTAGGTGGATGGTGTCTGCTGAAACCTATCATTAAAGTCCAGGGCAAATACCCTGTGCGATGACACTCCATTGTTCACACAGGCCTTACGGTTTGGGGTAAACATGTCACTGTTAGCACCCAGGATGCCCCATTTAACTGTCAGTCATTAGAGTTCAGAGTGAACACCTACCAAAGATGGATTTGAACCTTAACTCTGGTCATTAGGTTTCAGAGTGAACATACACCAGTGATGCATCAAGATTGTAGCCGTAGCCATTAGGTTTCAGAGTTAATGCCCACAGGCAGCGTGTGTGGGGAAGGGCCCCTTCACCTCCAAGAGGGATTTGATTGGGGGGCTGGGGGGGAATTGTTTTTCACCCATTTCCTTCCTGCTTCCTCCCCCCTGGCAGCGCTGGCTGTGGTCGGACTGGAGTGATCTGCATCTTGGAGCATGTGAGACACCTCCTCCTCCAACAGGTACTGCGCGTGGGCGTGGGCGTGTGTCCGACTCGTGGCTGCCCCCTGCCAGACTCGCGAGTCTTCTCCTGTTTTTCAGAGCATCCCCCCAAATTTCAGCATTTTTGACATCGTCCTAGCGATGAGAAAGCAGAGACCGTCAGCCGTCCAGACGCTGGTGAGCCCCACCTGGTTCCCCCCCGCCCCCCCGTCGGACACCCACACAGCCCCCCTGCTGGGGGAGGTGGGACTGGGGACTCTGGGAGCCCCCCCTCCCCTAACACGGCCGTGTCCCCTCTGTCTGACAGGAGCAGTACGAGTTCCTGTTCCACGCTGTGGCCGAGATGTTCCGCTCCGCCCTGGCCACCGCCCAGTACGAGCCCCTCAAGGAGGTGAGAGGGCCCTGGGGCAGGGACACACACGGCGCAGGGCCCGTCTCCTCCAGCAGGGGCCGCAGGGGCGGACACACACACACCCCGTCACCCCCCGCCGCAGGGCCCGTCCCCTCCAGCAGGGGGTGCAGGGACGGGGACACACACACACACTCTCTCTCTCTCTCTCTCTCTCTCTGCAGGGCTTGTCCCCTCCAGCAGGGGCCGCAGGGACGGACACACACACACCCCGTCACCCCCCGCCGCAGGGCCCGTCCCCTCCAGCAGGGGGCGCAGGGACACACACACACACACACCCCGTCCCCCCTGCCGCAGGGCCCGTCCCCTCCAGCAGGGGGCGCAGGGACACACACACACACACACCGTCCCCTCCAGCAGGGGGCGCAGGGACACACCACACAACACACGTCCCCCCCAGCAGGGCGCAGGGACACACACACACACACACACCGGTCCCCTCCAGCCAGGGCGCAGGACACAACACACACACAACACCCCGATCCCCCCTGCTCGCCAGGCCCGTCCCCTCCAGTGGGGCGCAGTGACACCTACCTAAACCGTTATGATCCCACCCTGCGATCTAGCCCCTCATCCCCATCTCGAGCATCCCCCATTTCTCCTCCCCCCACAGTTCCGATTTCCCCCAGTCCCCCCCCTGCGCCCCTCCCTCATAATTGAGAAGTCCCATGCGCCCCCTTCCCCTTCGATTCAGCCGCCGTGTTAAACAGCTCCGTCGGGCCTGTGCGGTTACTGGGGGGTTCTGGAATCCTGGGGCGCCGAAGGCTCTTGGGGAAGAGTGTAATCAGTGGGTGCACTTTGGGGAGGTGCGGGCAGTTGGTGGGGGTGGGCTGGGGGGCAGGCTGCAGCAGTTGGGAAGGAAGCGATCCGGAGTGCAAGGGGGTCTGCAGTAGTAGAGGAGGCGTGCAGGGGGCAGGACTGGCAAGGGGGGGTTAGTTCCCCTCCCTTCCCCATCCCTCCCCCCCATAAGGCTGAAAGGTGGAGCAGCAAAGGACTGGGAGAGGCCCTGGACCCCAGCCCCACATCCTGGCTTCTGCCTCATGCTCAGGGCTTGTGAATTATCTCTGCTGGGGCGGGGGGAGAATGGGGCCTGTCCCCTCTGGGGGGCACCGGCTCCCATCTGGCCCCACAGGGAAGAAGACCAGAGGGTTGAGACCCTGCAAGTTTAGTTCATAGGTGAACTGGTAACATAAAGTGCATGGGAGCCGGCGCCCCCCAGAGGGGACAGGCCCCACACCCCATTCCCTGCCCCCCAAGCCAGCCAGTCCCTGCCCTGGGGCCGATGGGAGCTGGCGCCCCCCGGAGGGGACAGGCCCCACACCCCATTCCCAGCCCCCAGAGCCAGCCAGTCCCTGCCCTGGGGCCGATGGGAACCGGCACCCCCCAGAGGGGACAGACCCCACACCCCATTCCCAGCCTCCAGAGCCAGCCACTCCCTGCCCTGGGCCCGGCTGCCTGGATGGGTGCATCTGGGGAGGGGCAGGTGCATGGAGCGATGGGGGGCTGGACGGAGGCTGTGGACGGGGGGCACTCTCTGTTCCTCCCACCCAGCCACGCTCTCCGGCACTGGCAGGGTTAACGGCCCTGCACCCGCAGCCCGTTGTCACACTTCCTGCGGGAGGAAGCGAAAAGCTGGTGTCAGCACCAGGCCGGGAGGTGTCCCCCCGCCCCCCCGGCTCCCCCTCCCCAGCTCACCCCTTCCTCTCCCTCCAGAACCAGCTGCCCCTGTACGACGACGCCGTGTCCCTGCGCCGCCCTGCGCCCCTCAACAAACAAAGTAGCATCTTACGGTGAGTGAGCGGCCAGATGCAGCCACCGCTGGGGTGGGGCTGCAGGGGAGCAGCCGCACATAACACTGCCGGGGAGGGCTGGGATGTAGCCACCACCTTAATACTGCAGCAGTTGCCAGTGTAGCCTGGAAATGGGTAGTCATTAGGGATCAGAGGTAACACCCCACTGGGTGTTAGCTGCAGCCCAGGAGGGGGCTCTGAGCACTCCCCTTCCCTCCTCAACCCCCACAATGCCCTGCTTTGACCCCCCAACCGCCCCCCCTCCAATTAGCCGACAAGCTGCTCGCCTGCTTTCTGTTTCCCAGAAATAATGCTGAGTATCTGCTCCCCCCGCTTCCCCTTCAGCCCCAGGGCTACTGGTTACAGGACGGGCGGGGGAGGGGAGCCGGACTCCTGGGTTCTCTCTCTGGCTTGGCCTTGGGTGGAGCATGTCTGTTGCCAGTGGTGCTACCCCCCCTTCCTCCCCTCCCCCCAGGAGCATCTCGGTGCCATCCGAGCCCACCCCGGACCTGCCCCCCAAGATGAGTGACACCTACGCGGTGGTGAACAAGTTCCGGCGGGGGGGTGGGCCGGCGGCGGCCTCCTCCCAGGAGACCAGGCCTGGCGGGGGCAGCCCCGAGTGGTCCCCCATCGACCCCAGTGGCTTTGGGGGTCTGCAGGCCAGCTACTCCCTGCCCGGGAGCCCCGTGAAACGCCTGCCACCCAGCCCCAGCTGCAAATACACCCCCCACTCCACCAGCGCAGGTACGGCAAGGGGACCCAGGAGTTCGGGACCAGGGGTCTGATCTGGGTGGGGAGGCAGGAGGCTGGGGCCAGGATGGACCATGGATCTGATCTTGGGGGGCGGGGTGGAACCCCAGAGTCCAGAGCCAGGAAGGACCATGAGTCTGATCTGGAGGGGGGGACAGGACCCAGGAGTCCAGGGCCATGGCTCTGACCCAAGAGTCCTGGGGTGGCTCTGACCTGAGGAAGTGGGACTCCAGCTGTCCAGGGGGGCCATGCTCTGATCCCTGCCCATCTCTCTGCTCCAGGTGACACCAGTCCCCGGGGCCCCCCTTCGCCCTGTCCCAGCCCTGGGCACGGGAAGACCCTGCTACACACTATGAAACCCCCGGTGAGTTCTGCCCTGCCCCACGGGCCAGCGGCCCTCTGCCCAGCCAGAGGGGGGCACCGGAGGAAGCCAGTGTGGGGGTGTGTGAGGGTTCGGAGTCAGGATGCCAGCGTTCTCTCCCCCACTCTGGGAGGGGAGTGGGGTCTGGTGGTTAGAGCAGCAGGGCTGGGAGCCAGGACTCCTGGGTTCTCTCCCCGGCTCTGGGAAGGGAGTGGGGGTCTGGGAGCCAGGACTCCTGGGTTCTCTTCCCAGCTCCTGTCACTCATTTTTCTCCATCTCATCTGCAGGGTTTTGTGGCATCTCCCCAGAAGAAGGGTGAGTGGGATGGGTGCAAGGGGGCTGGGGAGGGCCGGGGCTTACAGGGGGAGGTTAGTTTGGTACCTGGATGGGAAACCCTGGCAACTGAAGTGCATGCGGCATTCATCATGGCCTCGCGCCCACGGCTTCCCCAGCCACAGCTGCAGCTCTGCGCTGGCCGAGCCATCCCTGGGCAGCGTTGTGTGCGGCTGGTCCCCAGCCGTCCCGCCCCAGAGGTGGCTGCAGCTCAGCAGCGGCCCTAACAGGAGCCAGGGAGGCTTCATTGTTTTCTTCTCCGCCAGCCTCCAGCTCCCCCCGCCTTGAATCTACAGGCAGCTACGAGCCCGTGGACGCCTCCCCTGGAAGGGGCTGCAGCCCCCTCGCCTCCCCAGGCAACGGTCTCGGTAGGACAGGGGTGTGGGGGGAGGGGTACAGTAGGGGGCAGCCTCCAGGAATTGGGGGGGGGGGCGTCGCAGGCAAGCCCCTGGCTGTGATTGGGGATATGGGGGAGAGGACCCAGGAGTCCTGGGACCCAGCAGCAGTTTGCATCTGGGAAGTCTGGACCGGGGAGGGAGATAAATGCCCCCCCAATTATTGTTTCTCCCTCCCCCAGGCTATAACTTCCGCATTGGGAAGCCAAAAGGACCCCGCGACCCCCCAGCTGAATGGACACGGCTCTAGGGGGCCTGTGGGGTGGGTGGAGGTGCTGGGACCTGTGCCCCTCCCACTCCAAGGCCAGATGGACTGAGCCGAGCCGCGGCCCCAGCATCACCCCCGGCACAGAGCGAACCGCCAACTGACACCAGGCTGGGAGCCAGGACTCTAGGGTTCTCTCCCCGGCCCTGAGAGAGTCGTAAAGAACAGCACCTTTAACTCTCGAGCTAGGACCCACAACTTGGGGGCCCGGTGCTAAATCCCACCCCCTCTCAACATGGGGAGCCCTGGTGGCTCTACCCTGGCAAGACGGGAACGGCCGTGAACAGACAGCAGCAGAAACCAAACGAAGGGTCGAACCAAGCTGTGTATTAACGCAGACCCTACAAAAATAAAAGTGTGAAAACAACAGCTCTGCTAGTGCTTCCCCCTCCACCGCAGGGCAATACCCATGGGGCCGGGGCCCGAAACCACAGCTGGAGACAGCGGCATCCCTCTGGGTCGGGGCCCGGCCTTTGCACTCCGACGCCCAAAACCACTCCGGCTTACATTCCCAGCCAGCGACGAGGGAGCTCCCCTGCAATCTCCGGCTGAACGGGCCCCACATCCTGTGTCCAGGCACGAGAGAGCGCAGCCCGGCAGCCACCAGAGCAGGGCGGACGCTCTGGGCCGGGGGTGCCCCTTAGTCGGCGCTCAGGAACTGCCGCTTGCGGGCCGTGTTGGTGTAAGGATGCCAGCGCCACTCCACATCGGCCGTGGCTGCCTGCTCCAGCGTGCCCAGCTTGATCATGTATGCTGTAACGGAGAAGGGGGGAGGGGTCAGCGGGGTGCCCCTGGGAAGCACCCGCTGCTGGGAGACAGGCAAAGCCGGGGACCCCCCCACCCCAATCATTCAGGGGATGAGGGGCAGGATGGGACAAATTTTCTGTAATCATTTGATGATGCCCACGTGTGCCTCAGTTTCCCCTGGATTCTGCATGGCTCCCTGGCATCAGGGGGAGCTATAAACCAGCTCTGGGGTGTGTCTGGCCACCCAGGCTGCCACAACTGGGTCATTCAGCAACTGCTAGGGAGGAGACAATCGACAAGGGGCCCTCCTGGAGTTGCGAGATGGGGAGAGGGGGCTGAACCAGAGTGCCTTGAATTCGGCAAGGACACTGATCTAACAGGCAGCACAGAAACTGGGGGGAATGAGGTTAATCACTGGGACATGGTAATACCAGGGGACAGAACATAGCGGAAGCACAGAACCAGTCGTGCCAGGAAAGCGGCACTAGACGTGAAAGAAAACGTAAACTCAAAATCTTAAATGAACCGAACTGTCACATGAAATCTCTCTGGCTCGTAACTCCATGCTCGAATAATAAGAATAGAGCGGGAGGGATATTACCAGCCGCCTGGTCACGATGGCGAGAGTGACTGTGAAATGCTCAGGGAGATGAGAGAGGCCATAAATATAAAAAAACCTCAGTAATAATGGGGGATTTCAACTACCCCCACACGGACTGGGGCACGTCCCCTCAGGACGGGAGGCAGAGAGAAAGTTTCTTGACACCTGAAATGACCTTCTTGGAGCAGCTGGGCCTGGAACCCACCAGAGAAGAGGCAATTCCTGATTTAGGCCTGACTGGAACACAGGATCTGGTCCAAGAGGTGACCAGAGCTGGACGGCTTGGTAATAGTGACCATAACCTAATGAAATTTAACATCCCTGTGGCAGGAAAAACACCAGAACGGCCCAACCCGGCAGCGTTTCATTTCAGAAAAGGGAACTACACAAAAACGAGGCAGTTAGTGGAACAGGAATTGAAAGGTTTGGCGCCAAGAGTGAAATCCCTGCAAGCAGCGTGGAAACGTTTTACAGAGGCTCCACTTAAAATGTATCCCCCAACTTAAAAAAACACAGTGGGAGAACCAGAAAAGAGCCACCGTGGCTAAACAACAAAGTAACAGGAGCAGTGAGGGGCAAAAAGCATCCTTTAAAAAGTGGAAATTAAATCCTAGTGAGGAAAATAGAAAGGAGCATCAACACTGGCAAATGAAGTGTAGCCAAAGAACAGCAATTTTTTTTTTTAAAGTACATCAGAAGCAGGAAGTTGCTAACCAAGCAGTGGGGTCACTGGCCAATCGAGGTGCTAAGGGAGCACTCAAGGATGATAAGGCCATTGCAAAGAAACTAGAATTCTTTGCATCCATCTTCACGGCTGCAGATGTGAGGCAGATTCCCAAACCTGAGTCTTTTTAGGTGACAAATCTGAGGAACTGTCCCACACGGAGGTGTCATTAGAAGAGGTTTGGGAACAAATTGATAAACTAACCAGTCATACATCACCAGGTCCAGATGGGCTTCAGCCAAGAGTTCTGCAGCAACTCCAATGTGAAATTGCAGGACCTAACTATGGCACGTAACCAATCATTTAAATTAGCTTCTGAACCAAATGACTGGAGGGTAGCTAATGCGACACCAATTTTCAAAAAAGGGCGCCAGAGGTGATCCCAGCCATTACAGGCTGGTAAATCTGATTTCAGTTCTGAGCAAACTGGTTGAAACTCTAGTAAAGAACCAAATTGTCAGACACAGAGATAAACATAATTTGTTGGGGAAGAGTCAACATGGTTTTGGTAAAGGGAAATCGCGCCTCACCAATCTACTAGAATTCTTTGATGGGTCAACAAGCATGTGGACAAGGGGGATCCAGTGGATCTAGTGTACTTAGATTTCCAGAAAGTCTTTCACAAGGTCCCTCACCAAAGGCTCTTACGCAAAGTGAGCTGTCACGGGATACGAGGGAAGGTCCCCTCATGGAGCGGTAACTGGTGAAAAGACAGGAATAAATGGTGTTTTCAGAATGGAAGGGGGGTAAACACTGTGCCCCCAGGGGTCTGTGCTGGGCCCAGTCCTAGTCAACATCCTCATAAACGATCTGGAAAAAGGGGTGAACAGTGAGGTGGCAAAGTTGGCAGACGATACAAAACTGCTCCAGACAGTTAAGTCCCAGGCAGCCTGCGAAGAGCGACAAAGGGATCTTGCCAAACTGGGCGACTGGGCAAGAAAACAGCAGATGAAATTCAACGTTGATCAATGCAAAGTGATGCACATCGGAGAACAGAATCCCAACTCTCCGTACACAATGATGGGTCTGGATTAGCTGTTACCACTCGAGAAAGATCTTGGCGTCGCTGTGGAGAGTTCTCTGAAATCATCCACTCGATGCGCAGTGGCAGCCAAAAAACAAACGGAAGGTTGGGAGTCATTAGGAAAGGGAGAGATAAGATAGGAAATATCCTGTTGCCTCTGTATCAGTCCGTGGTTTGCCCACACCATGAATAGTGCGTGCAGATGTGGTCGCCCCATCTCAAAATAGATCAATTGGAATTGGAAAAGGTTCAGAAAAGGGGAACAAAAATGACAAGGGGGATGGAACAGCTTCCGTATGAGGAGAGATTAATCAGACTGGGAGTTTTCAACTTGGAAAAAAGATGATTTGGGGGGATACGAGAGAGTCTGTAAACTCAGACTGGTGCAGAGAAAGTAAGTCAGGACGTGTTATTTATCCCTTCCCACAACAGGAGAACTAGGGGTCCCCCAATGAAATGAACAGGCAGCAGGTTTAACACAAACACAAGGCAGTATTTCTTCACACAACACACAGTCAACCTGTGGAACTCCTTGCTGGAGGATGGTGGGAAGGCCAAGACTATAGCAGAGTTCAGAAAAGAACTAGATAATTTAATGGAGGATAGGTCCATCAGTGGCTACTAGCCAGGCTGGGCAGGGATGGTGTCCGCATCCTCCGTTTGCCAGAAGCTGGGAATGGGCGACAGGGGATGGGTCACTTGACGACTCCCTGTTCTGTTCATTCCCTCTGGGGCACCTGGCATTGGCCACTGTCAGACGACAGGACATTGGGCTGGATGGACCCTTGGTCTGACCCAGCCTGGACGTTATGTTTTCATGAAGGGCCCCCAGAGACGTGACTCACGTTTCATCTCGAAGCGCGGCCCCACCTCAGACAGCTCAATGTTGCGATGGTCCAACTTCTTGTAAACATGGTGCCTGCGGGGGGGCCCAAGAGAGATGGGTCACCCAGTGTGGGCCTGGCTCCCAGCCCCCTGCCAGCCCTCCCTCCCCTCCCAGAGCTGAGAGAGAACCCAGGTGTCCTCATGCCCAGCCATCCCCGTGTGGTGTTATATGTGGCTCTTCCCCAGATGCCCCGCCCCAGAAGTGGCGGCACCATGGGGCAGGCCTGGCACCTGAAGGAGATGTAATCGTCCTGGTTGGCGAAGGTGATGACCCGCTTGCTGTCCTCTTTGGGCACCGGGAAAAGGTACTTGAGGATGCTGCAGACCTGAGGGGCAGAGACCGAGAAGCACTGGGTTTTGGGGGGGAAGGGAGGGGGAATTGAGACCCTACAACAAACCCCCCAGGAGACCCTACAATAAACACACCGCCCACAAACATTCCCCAGAGACCCTACGATGTCAAAGTGGTCTCTGTCCGCCTCCCCAGGCCCTGGAAGACCCTACAATAACAAAGCCAGGCTGGGCAGTCCCAGAAGACCCTACAATAATACAACCAGCCCAGACAGTCCCAGAACACCCAACAAGGACCCAGCTGCCCCCCGCTGACCCGCTGGCCCAGGCGAGAGGTGAAGTTGTGGAAGATCAGGTGGGGGGTGGCCTCGGACATGGTGCCGATGTCGGGGACTTCGTGTCGCATCACCACGTTGCAGAGGGTGAAGAACGCCGTGGGCCCGAAGGGCAAGTGAGAGATGATCAGCCCGTCTGGGAGGAGGGGAGAAGGAGGGGGGAGGGGGGGGGTGGGGGTGGGCTGGGATGGAGCTGCCCTCCACCCCCCCGCCCAATTCATCCACCCCACAAAGCTCAGCCCCCGGCTAAAAGGCCCCGCAGGCCCCCCTGCCTTGGGGACCCCTTAGAAACAACAGCAGAGGGGGGGCCCCTCCAGAATCCCAGACAGAGGGGAGGCAGCCCCTCCCCACTGGCTCCCAGCAGGCCCAGACAGAGGGGGAGGGGGAGTCCCCCCCATCACGCCCCACCCCCCCCAGCTCCCAGCAGCCCCAGACGGAGGGAAAGTGGGAGGGGGAGGGGGAGTCCCCCCAGCACCCACCCCTGGCTCACCCGGCTGCCCGCGGTGTTCGTGCAGCACCAGCAAGTCCGTGACGCCATTGGCCTTGCAGGCCCGGAGCAGGGCCCCCACCTCATGTCGCCCCCGGTTCATGCGCTGGGCGCCCGGCACCACCAGCTTCATCTCCTGTCGCCGAGAGAGGGGGGTTTGGGAGGTGTGAGAGAGACCCTAGAACAACAGACCTGCCCCTCCCTCGAATGGCTCACCAACAACACACCCGGGCCCCCAACCCGCAGGAGACCCTACAATAACGAAACTGGCCCAGCCCACCAGCCCCAGTCCCCGAGAGGCCCTGCAGAAACAAACCAGTGCCCAGGAGACCCTACAACAACCATCCCAGCCTGCCGAGAACGCCACTCCCCAGGAGACCCTACGATAACAAACCCAGGCCCTGTACCTTGGCGAACATCTTGAGGCGGGAGCTGGGGTCACGTGAGGTCGTGATCATCACCTTGGGGTCCTCCACACCCGCCCAGCGATACTCGTCGTCCTGCTGCGTCACCAGCCCTGCCGCGGGAGGCAAGGGGTTAATGGTGAGGGCGTGGCCTCTGGCTGGCCACACCTGGCCTATTTACATGGAGTGGTGGGGGGGGGAGGGGTTAATTTTTTAATCTCGCCAGGGGGTGGCGAATTTCTCATAATCCAATTAAAAACACACAAAACAGCCCTGGAGATTTTTCATTCCTGAAAGAAAACGACTTTAAAACCGAGCCCAGACACGTTCAATTTGTGTCAATAAATCTCCATGTCACTGCCCACCGCCGGGACCCAAAACACGGAGGTCGATCAAGGAAGAAAAACACAGCAGAGAGAGCCATGGGATTTCAGGCTGTTTCCTTTGGTTTGACATGGGGCATTCACAATCTCTTTTAATGGTTCAAACACTTTAACTTTTCGATTATCAGCCTCTGCCGTCGTTAAATAATCCCTGTTCGACCCGCCTCATGCCCCAGCAATTCCCACAAGTGAGAACTTGAAGAGAAGATTTTTAAAAGCTTAAAACCCAAAATGAAGATTTAAAGAGTTCAAAATCGAGGGGACAAAAAGGAGTAAAAATCATTGTTTTGCGCAACTAATTGAAAGAGCTACAAATCAGGGAAAATGCTTACAAATAATCCTCAACATTATCCACTGAAATTACAACAAAAAAATCACATTCTGCCCAGCCTATTAGAAGAGCTGGATAAAAGGGGTGAAAAATTGATTAAAACATGGCTTGGATTTGAAACATCCAAATTTATTGTACAAAGGGAGCATTGGTGGTAATTAGTGAATTTGAACTGATTGTTTCCAGTCTGTGTGTCCTTTGGGATTTTAGAGCTAGTAGATCTTGTCCTCTCCAACCGAAGTTTTATTCAGAGATGGGAAGAGGAAACCAAGCAACTCCTGATTGGTTTTTTAACCCGAGGCAAAGCTATCATTGACCTGAGCTCGGTGAATAGACGGATGCAGAGCAAATGGCGGGAGGAAGCCTTCAGCAAACGGGTACCAGTAACGACCCCCCAATTCGGGGCTTTCTGGCCCGTTATATATGTTTTTAAATACGACATAACTGACCATGCCAGATTCAAGCGAGTTCAGCCCTGAATAGAGGCGGTCGGAATTTCAGGTGGATTTTTTAAAAGAAAAATGTCCAAAATCTGGTATAAATTAAAAAACCTACAACAATCTGTTTTTTATCCACACTGGACACAGAAGCTCTGGGTTTAACTGGCTCGGCTGTGTGAGACCAGGGCCAGCTCCACACCCACCCCCCCGCCCCCGCCATGATAACGGGTCTATGGGGCTGTCACTCATGGCAGTGTCTGGCCCCACGGGGGGGTGGGGGGTGGGATCTCGGTTCCGGGGGTGGGGTCTGTGCTTCATCTGGCTCCACGGGGCCCTGAGAGTCCAAAAGGGGCTGACCCACTCCACATTTCAGGGCAGACGAGCAGCAAAGGGTCAGAAAGGACACAGGACAATGCTGACCAAGGGTGTTGGGGAAGGGGGGGTTCTCACTTGAGGGGGAGGAAAGGCACCCCCCCCCCAAACTCACCTTCTGCTCCTTGGTCATCAAACTCGATGGACTTCTGCAGCGCCAGAGCCTCCCGGCGCAGCTCCGGGGGCAGCAGACGATTCTCTGCAGGGAGGAGTCAGAAAGTGAGATTCCAGACAACCCCCCCACTCAAATCCCACCCTTGGTCCTCCTGCCCCAATGCAGCCTCTCCTCCAACCTGCAGGGCAGAGTCCCAACCCTCAGGCCACGGGCCGGAAGTGAGGGGCACGGGGGGGGGGGGGGGGGGGGGCACAGGGAAAGCCCCCCCGGGGGGGGTTGGGGGCGGGGGGGGGG